>NC_133653.1:204881242-205236164 GCF_009905375.1 Apium graveolens
AAAAAGAGTTTACTCCTGTGTAGAAATCAGTTGTTGTTAGTTCTTAACTTATTTGCAGTGTTTCAGTGTTCGTTAACTCACAGACGCATACCAACCATGAGCACTTGTTTTAATATGATCTTTAAATTTTTAGCTTTTGTAGGATATGGTTGATGCACAAAATTGTACAATATTTTATTTTGGTTAAATTGGCATTGGAATAAATTTGCTCATCCTGGTTGTTGTCCCGTTTGCTTTTGTTGTAGTACAGTTTTGTTTTTATCAATTTTTACTAATCTAATAGTACAGTATCTATTCCAGTAGAATATCCAACATTTATTCTTTGGTGTTGATTGCACATATTTCCAATAGTGTCCAAGTAGAAACTTATTTGATCATCATGGTTATATTAAGATCATCAAATATAGAGGTTAAAACTATTACTTGATCATCATATTAGATCATTAATTTATATCAAATTTGATAATTACATTGATAGATGAGTGAACTCGTATGACTAATCTTCCCAAAGTAAGACATCCAAAGTTAAAGTACATATGGCTATAACTTATAAAAGCCTGTCCAATGGGAGAAATTCTTAGTTAAAAAAATTTACGCGGCAGTCATTAAATATAATATATATAAACTTTGACACTCCGACCATACAAAACCCCTGAAACAAAAGAGTCATTACACTAATAGTCATTAAATTTGTTGAATCTCTTGATTTTGTTTTAAAGCAAAAATGAAAAATATGGAAACATTACACTTAAAAGTGTCTGGGAAATAATAATAAAAATTGATTGGTACGACCAAAATGTCAAAAAACTGGAAATGCCATGATCACCCTATGCATTCAGAACAAAGATCCAGGCGAAAATGGACATCTACCTTTCCTAAAAAAGAAACAAATATGTGTAATTAGAATTCAGGTTTATCACTGAACTATATATCAGAAAAGTGTCAAGTTTATCACTTTTATATGTGGTAAAATAATAACAAACTGCTTACCAATTTTATTTTCTTGCTGGTAGACCTAGCGGATCCGGGAGTATGTCCATGGTCCGTAATTTCTACCACATCAGACTGTAAAAAAATATAGGCATTGAATCATCAATTGTGAATGATATGAGATACAAAAAATAAATAGTTTAAGGATCATATGATGAAATCTGAGCATTACAATAAGACTTACATTTACTGAGTTTGAAATTTTATAGGCCACAGTATTTGCAGACATGAAAGATGTGGAGCCATTAGTATCATAAGCATCAATTTCATAGTAAATTACATTATTAAGAATGATGTTTAATCATTGAGCTGAATTGGGAGTGTAATCTTTTTCCCTGCAATAGTCTTAATATGCGGAGGATATGTTCCTGAATCCTAAAAAAGAATTGATTTTGACAAATAAATTATTACAAAATAGAAATAAAAAACTGAATTTAAAACAAAGATACCATAATAACAAATTGGCACATCTAGAAACCCTTAGCAGTAAGTTTTATTACTATTTTACCCACCAATCATTTTAAAGCACGGTTATAGAGATGGAATTAAACGCTTCTATAGAGTCTTCTACAAATAGAAAAATCTTGAACCTAAACATTAAAAAAATGATTAAGAACTTATGTGATTTTTGAAGTTTCATATAACTGTAAACTAGTTTAGTTTACAATTATACAACCTTTTTTTAGGAACATGATTGTTTTGATTGCATGTGGAGCATTTATATTTTCCTGCAAGTTTTGTGACTTCTCCAGAGCAATCCACCTTGCTGCAGTTATGGTACCATCAGCCGACACTCTCCTCCACATTATTAACTTTCACTTTGTATAGGAAAATTATTTAAAAAAAGATTAACATATGATGAATAAAATTATTTGGAGGCAGTAGAAAAAAAATAAACTCAAATTTCTATACATATGTAGTTAGTATTACTGTGTAAAGCAAATAATTAATTATTACCCTTTAAAAAATCAGTTGCAGTTTTTTCACTAAGTTCTTTTAGCGTGATAGTATGAATAGTATGATAAATTGACCCTTCGGATTGAGTTGATGATGATATAGCTTTCCACGAAGGAATGTAACCTTCTTCACGGAGTCTAACATGTAATAATTTTGGTATTGAGAATAAACACATACTAAAGAGCCATAATTACTGAAATGTGTCAGCAACGTTAACCCCCGTCTCATCTCAAAAGTGACATCATGGTCCAAGTTTAGATAAATTTTGAAAGCATGTATAGTGCTAATCTGAACAAAGGTTGCAACCAAGAAAATTTTAAAATTAAGCTTCATTGCTGCAATTTTTTTGATATTTTTATTAATAAAGAGGTTAGTTCATTAAAAATTAACTAATTATAAAAAATCTTAAGTTTGGCAGTGGTCAATATAAAAATCACTCGCTCTTCTTTTGGAATCTCTTTATAACGTGCATCAATTGCAATTGCAAGATTAATCCACGCGGTAACTTTGGAGGAATGCATAGAATAAAATAATAGATGAAGTAATAGTAAACATACAATATGGAAAGTAATATTAAATATATGTACACAAACAATAATCAGAAAGAACCAAGAAAATTAATATCTTCCATCAGTAATTCGAAAATGGACAATGTCCTTTGACCAAACTTAGTACCAATATTGGAAAGCTCCTCAAAACTCTCTAATACTCCCATAACATCTACAATCAATCTTGACGTTAGACACTTTGCCTAGAAAAAAATTACTGGAAAATTTTAAAAAAAGATTGTGTCATCAAAACCTGTTGCAAATTCTGGAAATTCTGCACCACCGTTTGCTTGTGCAACAACAAATAGTTCACTTAGATCCACAAATTTAAATTTGTGGGTAGATATCATAATATCATCATCAACAGGATCTATAGTTGTCATATGTGAGAAATTAATTATTAACCTAGAGGAAACAGGTTTTAGTCTTTCAAGAGCTTTTTTGGTTTAAAAATTAGAAAACACGTAAACTCCACCCTCCACTATCTTATCAGAATGCATTTTCCAGTAATCTGGATATATGTAAGTATGTACATGACAATCCTACATAAACAAACAATGGTAAAGAAGTGGTTAAACATAGCAAACATTTTATAAACAGATTAATATTTAAATATAAGTTTATGTAACCATTATAAGTTAAAAACATGTAGATTTTATAATATCATCCAACAGAATGAGGTTATATACCTTTATGGCATCACTTGCGGTAGAAGAGTTTGGAACCGAAGGCCACATTCGAGTTACTCTTGCTTCAATTTTCCAGGTGGTTCTAGAGATGTCGACAGAAGATAGTTGATCGAACATTGTTGCTAAATATCTGGAAAACAGTATATTCAGCGAATTAGTTCGAATCAATTCAAATTTTAACTACATGATAGATACATAAAAAAAACCATGAGAAAATAGAAAATCAGAAATAGTTGAGTATTATTACATTTGTGTAGTGGAAGCTAACTGTTAGTATGAAGATGTGATTTTGTGTGAAAGAATGAACATGGTTTATATATGTGATTGAGACATAATTAGAGGGAGAAATTGATGTATGTATAGACAAATCAACACTTAATAATTGTTTCCATGATTCAAATAATAAATTAGTGATTTTTTAATCATAAAAGAATCAATTATAGCATGAATTATGGACATGTATGATATTATTTGGATTATTGATTTTATAAATCATAAAAAGAATCAATTATAACTATATCTATATTTTTGCAGGGTGTAATTTGCTATTAAATAATTTATATGACTATTTACTCTTATTGATACATGTAATATTTTAATCGCTACCAAATTATTGTTGAGGATATTAAATCTCAATAAAAATGTTTAACGTAATATATATGGAGTAGTGTGTTGAGGATATTAGTTTTTAAGGATATAAAATTAATGTTAAAAAAATTAAACATATTAAATGATTAATTGGTAAATTTTCTTTTATAAAAGTAGAGAATAATTGTGATCAGTAAGATTGATGGTACATTCCTCATTTGTTTGAAGAATAAGGTGTCATTGATGTTATCAACTTTTTTATCATGGTAGTTACCATGTTGGTTGCACATCAAATCTGTTGGATAGTAAGTTGGGTTACCAGGAACCCATGGATGGTAGATGGAGTATCCGATCAAATATAGTATTTTTTTGAACCACCACATTGAAATCGACCGAACCCATGGGTTGTCATTGGATCAATATGATTATTATGGATAATCCAACTGAATTTTTGTGTGAAAGAATGAACATGGTTTATATATGTGATTGAGACATAATTAGTGAGAGAAATTGATGTATGTATAGACAAATCAACACTTAATAATTGTTTCCATGATTCAAATAATAAATTAGTGATTTTCTAATCATAAAAGAATCAATTATAGCATGAATTATGGACATGTATGATATTATTTGGATTATTGATTTTGTAAATCATAAAAAGAATCAATTATAACTATATCTATATTTTTACAGGGTGTAATTTGCTATTAAATAATTTATGTGACTATTTACTCTTATTGATACATGTAATATTTTAATCGCTACCAAATTATTGTTGAGGATATTAAATCTCAATAAAAATGTTTAACGTAATATATATGGAGTAGTGTGCTGAGGATATTAGTTTTTAAGGATATAAAATTAATGTTAAAAAAATTAAACATACTAAATGATTAATTGGTAAATTTTCTTTTATAAAAGTAGAGAATAATTGTGATCAGCAAGATTGATGGTACATTCCTTATTTGTTTGAAGAATAAGGTGTCATTGATGTTATCAACTTTTTTGTCATGGTAGTTACCATGTTGGTTACACGTCAAATCTAATGGATGGTAAGTTGGGTTACCAGGAACCCATGAATAGTAGATGGAGTATCTGATCAAATATAGTATTTTTCGAACTACCACATTGAAATCGACCGAACCCATGGGTTGTCATTGGGTCAATATGATTATTATGGATAATCCAGCTAAATTTTTGTGTGAAAGAATGAACATGGTTTATATATGTGATTGAGACATAATTAGTGGGAGAAATTGATGTATGTATAGACAAATCATCACTTTATAATTATTTCCATGATTCAAATAATAAATTAGTGATTTTCTAATCATAAAAGAATCAATTATAGCATGAATTATGGACATGTATGATATTATTTGGATTATTGATTTTGTAAATCATAAAAATAATCAATTATAACTATATCTATATTTTTGCATGGTGTAATTTGCTATTAAATAATTTATATGACTATTTACTCTTATTGATACATGTAATATTTTAATCGCTACCAAATTATTGTTGAGGATATTAAATCTCAATAAAAATGTTTAACGTAATATATATGGAGTAGTGTGTTGAGGATATTAGTTTTTAAGGATATAAAATTAATGTTAAAAAAATTAAACATATTAAATGATTAATTGGTAAATTTTCTTTTATAAAAGTATAGAATAATTGTGATCAGCAAGATTGATGGTACATTCCTTATTTGTTTAAAGAATAAGGTGTCATTGATGTTATCAACTTTTTCATCATGGTAGTTACCATGTTGGTTGTACATCAAATCTGTTGGATAGTAAGTTGGGTTACCAGGAACCCATGGATGGTAGATGGAGTATCCGATCAAATATAGTATTTTTTTGAACTACCACATTGAAATCGACCGAACCCATGGGTTGTCATTGGGTCAATATGATTATTATGGATAATCCAACTGAATTTTTGTGTGAAAGAATGAACATGGTTTATATATGTGATTGAGACATAATTAGTGGGAGAAATTGATGTATGTATAGTCAAATCAACACTTAATAATTGTTTCCATGATTCAAATAATAAATTAGTGATTTTCTAATCATAAAAGAATCAATTATAGCATGAATTATGGACATGTATGATATTATTTGGATTATTGATTTTGTAAATCATAAAAAGAATCAATTATAACTATATCTATATTTTTGCAGGGTGTAATTTGCTATTAAATAATTTATGTGACTATTTACTCTTATTGATACATGTAATATTTTAATCGCTACCAAATTATTGTTGAGGATATTAAATCTCAATAAAAATGTTTAACGTAATATATATGGAGTAGTGTGCTGAGGATATTAGTTTTTAAGGATATAAAATTAATGTTAAAAAAATTAAACATACTAAATGATTAATTGGTAAATTTTCTTTTATAAAAGTAGGGAATAATTGTGATCAGCAAGATTGATGGTACATTCCTTATTTGTTTGAAGAATAAGGTGTCATTGATGTTATCAACTTTTTTGTCATGGTAGTTACCATGTTGGTTACACGTCAAATCTATTGGATAGTAAGTTGGGTTACCAGGCCATGGATAGTAGATGGAGTATCCGATCAAATATAGTATTTTTTGAACTACCACATTGAAATCGACCGAACCCATGGGTTGTCATTGGGTCAATATGATTATTATGGATAATCCAGCTAAATTTTTGTGTGAAAGAATGAACATGGTTTATATATGTGATTGAGATATAATTAGTGGGAGAAATTGATGTATGTATAGACAAATCAGCACTTTATAATTGTTTCCATGATTCAAATAATAAATTAGTGATTTTCTAATCATAAAAGAATCAATTATAGCATGAATTATGGACATGTATGATATTATTTGGATTATTAATTTTGTAAATCATGAAAAGAATCAATTATAACTATATCTATATTTTTGTAGGGTGTAATTTGCTATTAAATAATTTATATGACTATTTACTCTTATTGATACATGTAATATTTTAATCGCTACCAAATTGTTGTTGAGGATATTAAATCTCAATAAAAATGTTTAACGTAATATATATGGATTAGTGTGCTGAGGATATTAGTTTTTAAGGATATAAAATTAATGTTAAAAAAATTAAACATATTAAATGATTAATTAGTAAATTTTCATTTATAAAAGTAGAGAATAATTGTTATCAACAAGATTGATGGTACATTCCTTATTTGTTTGAAGAATAAGGTGTCATTGATGTTATCAACTTTTTTTTCATGGTAGTTACCATGTTGGTTACACGTCAAATCTGTTGGATAGTAAGTTGGGTTACCAGGAACCCATGGATAGTATATGGAGTATCCGATCAAATATAGTATTTTTTGAACTACCACATTGAAATCGACCGAACCCATGGGTTGTCATTGGGTCAATATGATTATTATGGATAATCCAGCTAAATTTTTCATGACCAAAAAGGGCAAGCAAATGATTTAACAGAGTAAAATAATGAAGGGTATTTAAAGTAATTTGTAAATCCTAGTGTTAGTAAACATTAAGAATATATTGATAAGAAATTATCCCTGGAGAGAAGGTGGGTGATATAGCCAGCCAAGTCTTGTGATATATTAAAGTTGATGTGGTAATTGAGTAGTGGCGGGAAGTTAGTTGGTTGTTGTTATATTGAGGAGTCGTGCGGCAGTGCTTAGTTTCCATGTAATTTAGTTTTCCTGAACTATTATTGATTCTGCTACTGTCATTGTTGCTATGATTACTAGTGCTATTATTCTAGATTTCTTTTGTAAATGGACCCCGATATTAAGGACATGGGTATTTTATTGGGCAGCATTTTCCTGATACAGGTGCACCGTTTAAATGGTGATATCTTTTGTCAAACATTTTTTTGTGTCTTGAATAAACTCATTTATATATTCCAGGAAAATGTCACCCAAGAAAGCTATCCAGTCTAAAGAAAATAGTAGTAGTTTTGCAGAGGGTCCAACTATAAATGAAATTCCAGGTTTGTTGCGCCAACAGTAGCGACAACAGTTGCGGTTATTCTAACAAGTTCAGCAGCGGTAAAAACTGTTGCAGCAGCAACAGCAAGGAATGAACCCAAGTGTTTGTTTCAAATCTTTTCAGAATGGTAACCCTTCTGAGTTTAAAAGTGAACTTAATCCAGTAACTGTTGGAGCATGGTTAAAAGAAATGGAGGAAGTTTTTAACCTCGTGCAAGTAAGTGATAATCTTAAGACCGATTATGTAAGTTATTTCTTGAAAAATGAAGTGAATTATTGGTGGGAATCAACCAGAGCGTTAGAAGGAGAAGGCCCTGTTTCATGGGCTAGTTTACTGAGTTGTTTTTGGAAAGGTATTTCCCAGATTGTGTGCGGAGTCAAATGAAAATTGAGTTTCTAGAACTGAAATAAGGTGAAAGAAGTGTGTTGGAATTTGAGGCCAAGTTTATAGAATTGGCCCGATTAGTTCCTGAGTATGTAAGTATGGAGATTCAGAAAGTAAGGAGGTTCCAATACGGGTTGAAGCCTAAAATTCGTAGAGGAGTTGTGGCATTGCAACCCAAGACATACTCCTCTATGGTTCAGGTCGCCCTAGTAATGGAAGGTGACCAGAGGTTGACTGTTAAGGAAGATAGTGATAAGAGAAGGAAGTCGGAAGGTGTTAAGGATAGAGCAGACCAAGGAGAATCCATTCAAGAATTTTAGAATTGGTTTGGCCGGAACATGAGTAAGAGATTTTGGAGATAGAGTTTATTTCAGGCTAGATCTGGTGCTACCTCAGTTGCTTCCACTCCAGCTCAGTCAGTCAAGTGAGCAGTGGATTGCAAGTCCTGTGTCAGGAGACATAGCAGTTGTGTAAAAAAAAGAATGTGCAATGTTTCAAATATAGTTATAAGGGTCATCATGCGTCGGAATGCAACCCAGAAATCCAGGAGTTACGTGTCACAATTGTGGAAAGAGTGGGCATATTGCAAGGAGTTGTAGAACGGTTATTTAAGATACTACATCCCAAGGGCCAACATCCAGCTCAGCTAGAGATAGAACTTTCAAAAGAAACAAGATATCAAGCGTTTAAAAGTTGGACGTAGTTGCATTTGATCTAACACCCTTCGAGCTAGAAGAGTTCGATGTGATTTTAGGATCGGGTTGGTTGTCTTGTAGTAAGGTAAGGAGTGGTTTTTAGAAGAAGCAAATTGTAAGTGTACAGAAGCCAATAGTAAGGTAAGTTTCTAGGTGCAGAAGCAATATAAGAAGTTCTTTCAATTATGCGAGAAAAAAGAGAAATAAGCTAAAGATGTTGTTGGAGAAAAGGGAATGGAATTATGAAGTTGTGCATTGATTATCGGGAATTTAACAAAATGTCGAATAAGAATGAGTAACCCTAATAAGAATTAATTACTTATATGACTTAATTCAAGGAGTGTGCTAGTTCTC
This sequence comes from Apium graveolens, assembly GCF_009905375.1. Lineage (NCBI taxonomy): Eukaryota > Viridiplantae > Streptophyta > Magnoliopsida > Apiales > Apiaceae > Apium > Apium graveolens. Next base: position 204,890,448 of record NC_133653.1, read on the forward strand.
GGGGATTGACTTAAGATCCAGCCTGAGAACATATCAGAGATTGTGATTAGAATGAGTTATGAACATTACAAGTTCTGGTGATATTATGTGGAGTAACAAGTGTATCAATTATCTATAAGGATTTAAAGAACATAGTGTATAAAGAGTACTTGGATAAGCAAATTGTATTTATTGATAACATCCTCAGCCATTTAAAGATTAAGGAAGTCTGTGTAGAACAGCCTAGGATTTCCCTACGAAGATTACAAGGGAAGCAAATATATATTAAGTTTTCAAGTATGGATTTTGGCTGAGACTTACAAACAATTCTGATTATCCTATTAACAACCATTTAGGCAAAGCCGGTGTAGTAATAGATGCCCTGAGTAGAAGAAAAGAATTGAATGTGATTAAGATTCCGAGGAAATTGAAAAGAGTAAAAGTTGGAGTTCGAATACCGAAAGGTGATAAAAAGTGAATATATGAAATTACTTTCTAGCCTAGACGAATGAGAATGAGTAAGAGGTGTTCGAATGTTTGGGAACTAAGTTGAAAGTGAGTACCAGCTATCATCTTTGACGAAGGGTCAAACTGGGAGGACGATTAAGAAGATATGAGATATGTTAAGAGTATATATGTGATTGGTTTATAAAGGAAACTGAAGTAATCACCTACTATGAATTGAGTTTTCTATGCTAATAGTTATCATGTTAGTAAGAGAATGCTACTTTGCGAAGCCTTGTATGGACATAAGCGTGGGTCCTCACTCTATTGAGAGAAAGTGGGAGTAGAGATATTATTAAGTTCTGAGCTAATTCAGTACCTCAAGAATGTAGTGGTGTTGATTCGGAAGAGTTGAAACAACTCAGGATAGATAAAGAAAGAAAGCGGATTTACATCGAAAGAATACAAATATATAGAATTAGGATCGTGGTACAGGCAAAAGTTTCACCTTGAAAGAAATTGGCTAAATAGAAGGGACGAGTAGAGTCCTAAATGTATTGAATCGTTCGAGGTATAAAGAAAAATAGGTAAAGGTGTCTATGAGTTAGTGTTGTCACCGCAGTTGCAATATATATATATATAATGTATTCCATGTGTCAATGTTAAGGCGATATGTATCTGATGCAAACCAAGTCATTGATTAGGAGCCAATAGGCTCTTATCCAAATTTATTCTGCGTGGAATGACCGATCCAAATCCTCGATCATTAAGAGCGAGTCCTTAGGAATGAGTTTATACCCCTAATGAGTATGCTTGAATAAATCCTTGACTCGAAAAGACTACCTAGAAGTTAAAGTCAGGACTTCTTGATAAATATCCTCACTTGTTTGGTTAGATCAGATTCTGAGGACAGAATCTTGTTAAGGGGGGAAGGATATAACGACTTATATATTTTTATTATTTAAATGTGTAATTATTGAGTAGTTAAATTAATAAAATATGTGTATGGGTTCAGTCAGCTGGATATTATTTTGTTATTAATCATATGTGATTATTGGTGTTCGAGGATTATTTGTGTATTTTTTTATAAATAATTATTATGTAATTATATTGTGATTTTTGGTGAATTGTCTGATGATTGGTGTTGTTATGTGGATGTTTATATGTGGTAAAGTATAAGTATGTTAATTTTATTATGTACAGAATAAAAATATATATAATTAAGGTATTTTTCTGGTAATTTTTGGAGTGTTATATGATTTTATATTGATTTATGAATTTATTAATTATTTTATGAATAATTACAAAATCATTTTCTAAAGCCGGGAATCGTCCAACCTCAACCTTTTTGCATTTTTACAACTCGAAACTCTTCCGAAACCTCCTTCCTAACCTAATCTGGTAAATTCGGACATTTTCCGTGTTTTGACTTTTTTAATCCGGATTACGGTTTGACCCGTGTGCGGCCCGGCAAAAAAAAAATCGATACGATAACCCTTTTCGATAACATTATCTTCGTACAAAGCATATCCAGGGAATATTCTATCCAAAAGTATATTCAAGGAATATTCCAAAGTATATTCAGGTAATATTCTATCCAAAAATATATTTAAGGAATATTCCAAAGCATATTTAGGGAATATTCTATCCAAAAGTATATTCAAGGAATATTTCAAAGCATATTCAAGGAATATTCTCAAAATTTCCTCTATAAATAGCCCTTTCCGTAGTTTTATTTTGCGCATATAATCATTTCACCAGTAAAATTTAATAATTATCCAGAGAAAGTAGTAAATGTTCTTCGTGTTCTTCATAATTAAACTGCGATTCAAAGGTGTTACGGAACTCCGATTTTGGCTTGCAAGTAGTCGAATCGAAGCTCGCGACACGTAGAATCAAGTTTTATCAACCATATCACTGTAGATTGAAGTGGATGGAAGATCTATGGTAAAATCAATTCGAAGTTCGGGTTTCTCTCACCATCTCTATGTTTTCTCTATTCGATTCCTCCTTTCTCTCCTCCATCCTCTATTCTTCTGTTCCTCTGCCATCTTCGTCGTTGTTTTTCATGTGAGTCGCCGCTGTGTTTCTCGTACGGCTGTTTTTGCTCGATTCTTGTTGCTCAGTCGTGTGTACATTTATGTGTATATGTATGAGTTCGTATGTATATGTGTGGGTACTGTGTTGTACGTCCCTGTGCTTTGGCTTCCTGCTCCTTGCTATTGTGAATTTCGGATTATTGCAGTGATTTGTGATGAAATTATTCGGTGGTTATTATTTATTCAAATTATTTCCGAAATGATTTGAATGAATTTCTAGTAATTAATCGAATAGCTATTTTTAATTATTCAGGAAGTTTAATTAGCAGTTGCAATGAGTTAGTCGATAATTGTGTAAATTAATTTGGAGTGTAGTCGTTGGGATGTGGTTGAATGGATGTTGTGTTATGATTGGGTTGAATCGGAGGTTGGGAATTGTATTTGCATTAATTGTGGGTTGTTTGTTATTGATTTGACATCGAGTTGTTCGACGGGTAGGCCGATAAACAGAGGAGGTGCTGCCCGAATTTTTGGAAATTAAATTCGAAAATTCGGGACATACCCTGTAATTATCGGAATGTCGAGCGAGTATAAATAAGTATATGCATATATTTTGTGCGAAACTTGATTGTATGCTGTGGTGAATATTTTTCCAAAACCCAATAACCCTAATTTCGTAAAAGGACGAGTATGTGTATTTTCTGAAAATGAACATCAAACCGATTTTGAGAACGTGAACCCTAATTTTCGTGTGTGTTATTATAATATGTGTAATTATGAGTTGGGATTTGATATCGAATGGGTAGGTTGTTAGCGAGGATATGTCAAGCATACCTAGACATCTAACGTAGGGTATTTCGGCTCTGTAGGTTCTAGTCGAAGGACTCAAGAATTGATATCGAGCTAAAGATAACCTAGTGATTAGTCGACAAATGCAGCGTGGTTCCAAGCGAAGGACCTGAGCGTTGAAGTCAGATCCATGATAGTCTGATAGTAAGGCGATAAAGCCGAGTGTCCAAGTTAGTCCAAGGTCAATCTGAGATAGTCGTAAGCTCTGCAAGGCAAGTACCCCTGACCATTCTTTTATAGTTCAGTATGTATGAATACCTAAATGTTTTATTCTCATAATGGAATAGAAACGTTTTAAGTTACGTATCCCCTGTAGTTATAAATCACTGTTTTCAAATTATTTTGGGGAAAAGTAACTTCGCAAGGTACCTATCTCGAATGAAATGATTTGCGAACTGGATTTTATATGTGTGCTGGTTAAATAAATGATTTTGAAAATGAGATAGGTACAAGTATTTTGAAAACTGGATAAAACAGTCAGATATGGAATACATTGGGGCCAAAGTAGGCCTATTGAGGTGGCGTAAGAGGCTAATTCAGTTGCACGCACTATATAACCGATTAGTCCAGCAGGTCAGAGACCTAGCTAGTCTCTGAGTTCTGGAACAGGTATATAGGATGGCAGTGAGAGTCGTCAAGTGTTGATAGCCTAATCAGCTGTCTTCACATATCCGTAAGTATCTGATCTGTCTTTGTGATTCTCGTAACAGAACAAGTAAGTTATATAGTGGATTTGGAAATGAAAATGGCGTGCTAGAATTAAACTCTAGTATTTGTACACAGCACACTACTACGTTTATTTTGTTGAAAGCATGCTAGTTTTAAGTATCCGGTTTATGAATGTTTTACATGTTTTTTAAATAAGCTATAATCTCTGTTCCTATCACTGTTTTATCGTAAACTGTTTTATTGTTATTCATATAGTGGTACTGCTGAGCAATTGATTGCTCACCCTTGCAGAATATTTTACATATGTATTGCAGATGCCTAGGAGATTCTTGCGTGGTAGTCAGGGCAGAGTTCCAGCTCCTTTCGTGTCAGGCTCCTCTGAAGTAGTTGTGTTGGCCCAAAGATGATATGTTGAGTTGCTGCGTTAGGTTAGTTATTTCAGGATTGTTAGAAATTAGTTGGGTTGTAATAGTTGTAACCTAAGTCATACTTAAACCTGGAAAAGGTCTTGGTAAAGGGGTCGTAGTTATGTATTATCAATGATTTGGATTGAATTATGATTGTTATTACTGTGTTGATGACGTCAACTCCTGACCCCGGGGTTGAGGCCGTCACAATAACAGTTCATGGTATAACAAATAATTAGAACAGGAAAAATGGGATACCAAAGGGTTGGATCAATAAGCTTATCAATAACAATTTCTCGAGATCAAAGACAAGGTATCTCAAATTAATAACAGGGGTTCATTACTTTAACAGTTCAATACTCTACATGGCGTGAACAATATCCTCTCTATAACCATTTACACAAGTAATTAGAGTTACTTGCCTGAATTCGCTTTCCTGTTTCACGAAGGTTGAACTACTGCCACCTAGTATACCTTTCCCTTTCCTAGCCTGAATGCCCTCACGTTCCGAATCTACAATCAAAACCAAAACCTTAATTAGTTTCTCCACTCTCATTCTCGAAACGTTCACTCAATACGATAGCTCGATTATACTCTTGACTCGAACTATACGAGCTTAGCTTATATACATACATGCACATAACACATTCTTTTCTCATAGCCTTTATATCTTTATATACTCGATAATCAACTTATACTTGCCTTAATCTCGACTATTCTTCAAAAGAAACAATTATAACTCATACAAGTACACGATTTCATTCACAGCTAAATGTTTACGACCATAGCTATCACTTATAGCTTTTAAAATTAATCAACTTAGTTCCCTTTTCTTTTATTCCTTAATTCGAACCACATACTACATTCAAACAAACAAACCCATAGATATTCACATATAAACACTCAATCATTCTTTCAATTACCAAAAATCAAGTCTTGACTTTTAATTCCTATGGCCTTTTCGGCCTTATCACTTAACACAAACAAGAATCAAACATGCAAAGCTCTTAATTGACATGCATCAAGTATATCATCCCAAACTAGTTCAATTTCATTCTTACAACTCATTTAAACTCATAATTTAAACCTAAACATGGATGATCACTCATTTTTAACACATAATACAACTTAATTTCTTAAAAACAAGTAGGGACACTCGAAATTCCCATGAATCGAAACATGCATGCATCATTTTGGACCTCTAAACCATAACTCATTCTAATCACTCTACCATTTATAAAAACAATTATCAATAGATCATTTAAACCCCCAAAAATCAACATGATCTTCCCAAAAATCAAGAGCCATTCGGCCTATTCCTTTTTTATTAAAGAAAACTCACATGCGAATATAATTCCAAATCCTTGCATCTTTAATCACCCTAATCTCTTAACATTATCCTAGAATAAACATCCATAACCAACATAATCAACTCAATAACTTTTGAAACTACTATTCCATTCGGCTTTTCATCAAAATACCACATGCATACACAGAATATTGATTTAAAAGATACTAGAGCTCAGTTTTAACATCATTACTCACCACCGGTTCACCGGAGTTCATCACCGGTGGCGGTGGCTTCATGGTGGTGCCCCCATTCGGGGGTTTTCAACCTTCAACCACCAATTTACACAAGTAAATACACACATGCAAACATATATCTTTACTCCAAATCATTTAAAAATCAAAACCCTTTTTGTTTTCATGAAAACCGAATCAAACCACCAAATCCACCTTTGGTTTTTTTTCAAAAACCTTGAAGATAGTGACATGCATGTGTATATATGGATAGATAAAGCAAAAACTCACACAACCATGGTCTTATAATCGAAAGAGGATGAAGAACAAGAGAGGGATTGAAGAGACTGAGAGTGAGAGAGAGGGAGAAGTCCCGAGAGGGAGGAAGAAAATGAGAGAAAAAAAAGAGTGAAGAGGGGTGCTCGGGTGATAAAAGAAAGAAAGAGGGGGTGGGAGGGGTTATATACTACCAAGGAAGGGTAGTATAGTAATTAGGCCATTATATTTCCAATTCACTCTTTATTCTATAAAAAACAAATTCGATTTGCAAATATCTCTCTCTGAATAGATGAATTTGATACAAATGATAATTTTAAAATGCGGATCTCGAAATTAGCTTTCCAACCATTACTCATAATAAACTTTTGAACGTACGGTTGATTTTATATGATTTTTACAAGTTTATGCCAAAAATAGCATTTTAATACATAAAAATCATTTATAAATGCAACGATCATGAAATAAATCCGTCTATCATTTTTGGAAAGTTTCTAGGACTATTCCGAAGATAACAAAACAAATCTCATGCCTTTACCTTACTCAGATAATTTTATAAAAATGTGCGAAGGTTAAATAAACCTTATTTAAATCAAATAATTCCCTTAAATCCATAAAATATCAACAGATCGCGTATTCACGTATACAGACAAGCAAGCACGTATACTGACACATCACAACTCATATCTGATCATAAAATTTTCCCTTTTTATTATTATTATTTCTCTTTGCGCGTACTGGGTCACGTTCTGCCTGACGGCCCAACGCTCAGCGTTTTAGTTACGCTTCACAATATCATTACCGACCGACACGTCACTAGAACGCAATACTTTACTCAAACATTTCATTTCACATAATAACATATATTTCACATTTAAAATATTTTAATCCCTTTTTAGGACGGGTTCCGTTCTACCTGACGGTCCGACAACTCAGCTTAACTCCTAAGCTGACTCTTTAAATTGGAACGCTTCTATCTACGCTCCCAAATACTTATATACCATAAAGACAATTAATCAACACCTTAATCACATAATTTATAATCACATCACATAAATCATACTTTATTGACTTAATTACATCACAAAATTCTCAGTCGTCACATCGATAATGTCAAATTCCAGTTCTGATTCTATGGATCACGTCCCTATAAGCTCTAGAATGAAAAAGAAAGGATTAAAATGAAAAAGAATTCCAATTCTCAACACTAGGTCAGCCATCGAAGAATGGTCTGATGATGAAATTATCCCCACAACCAGCCAACAGCCCTCACACGTGATTGTTTTTGACGAGGACGTGTCTCCTGCTCAGGACGCATCACCCTCTCAGGTTGCGTCCCCTCTTAGCGTAAGTGAATTTGAGAAGAGGGTTCCTGACCCTGAAAAATATCATGTGTCTCCTCAAAATTCTGATCTTCCCCTAGAACACTAGGAACCCTCAGATATTGAAGTGGATTGTGACTGGACAGAGCTTGATCCCCTAACATAACCAGAGAAAAATGCCCGGAGGAAAAAGGGGAACAAGCTAGCTTACGTAGCTCTTGACTCCACTGTGACTGACTTGGAGATCCAGTGGTGCATGAAGTATTATGACACGGAGGGCATCTGGGCGCGCCCTCTTTGAACAATAAGGTCACACATCTTTAACATTAGAAATTAAAGGATCCCCGGAATGGTGCTTACACCAAAACTGATCTCTTTAGGCGTGGGCCCGCCCTTACACCCATTCATCAAGAAGATTTTGAGATGGTACGATATTGCCCCTGTACAACTATCTCCTAACTCCTATAAATTAGCTTGGGCCTTGTATATGATGTACCACAACCTTGGACTGGGCGCGCCCTCCATGAAGGAGTTCAGCTTTTTCTATAGTATCAGAAAATCCATCCCAGGCTATCATTTCCTTGTAGTCAACAAATGGCTGAATAATAAAGGATTTAAAGAGGGGAAGATCAGCCATGAACGAGATTGGAATGAGCCGTTCTTCTACATTTTTGATGTAAAACGAGCCCGTGTCCATTTTTAACCTTGAGCCAAGTAAGTTTCACCGTATGGACGCGTCCTATACCCATGACACGTCTTCTTCTTTTTTCACACATCGTCGTAATACTTACTTTCCTTTTCTTTTCTTTTAGATAAAAGAACCCAAAGAGAACTAAAAGGAAAAAAGAAGAAGATGGCAGAGAAAGTCTTAAGATATGCCGAGGAGCATTTTAACCTCAAGGATATGATCACGGAAGACAACCTTAAACTAGTGGGCGCACTGTCCGCTCAAGTTGGTTCTGTCTGTAAATTCCGCGAGTTTCATAATGGCAAACCTGTTTTCACAGCCTCAAAAAAAGCCAGGGGCCTTAGTGCCGCAGAAGTGGTTGAGACTGACATCAATAAGCAATTTGACTTAGAATGAGGTAAGTATATATGAGTGAGGACGCGTCATCTGTCTTTGGACGCATTCAAAGCTACAGAATTAGCTTCTCATTTTGAAGTACCAACTCACCGAAATACTTAGGACGCGTCATATGTCTATGACGTGTCATGCACATGTTTGCCCATTTTTTACACACATAACTATAACTTAATCTGATTTGTAGACGTTTCCCACATCCTTGTTTTTGGCTTTGGACGCACCTTAGTCCTAGGGCGCGTCATCTTATAATATTTGGGACTGATATTATTAGTTTGTCACTTATACTTTCTTCATAATCCATGTTATTGTTGATGTGTCCTCTAAATAGGACGTGTCATATTGTTAGGACGCGTCACCGCCACCTTGTCTGACATATATGCATGTATCTTTATGCCTTTATAAGCATCTTACATGATATACGCACATGCATTGACAATTCTGTACACTTTGCTAATGGCGCGTCTAACTATTAGGACGCGTCTGGTCTTTCTTTTCATATAATACCATTGTGCACACTTTATCATTTCATTATTGCCATCATATTCTCTAGGGCACGTTTTATTAACTTGGCACGTCCATGTCTAATATTTCTTACCATGTTTTATGTCACAGATATGACTTTTCTTCCAAAAGGATTCGCTATTAGGGCCACCAAAAAATTGAGAGCCAGGAAGCAGGCCCCTGCGAAGTCTGATCCAAAGGCTCAGAATCCTACTCCTGTTGTGACTCTTTCCCCTCCATCGAAAATCGTTGAAACTACAGTGTTAAACATCCCTTCTAAAGAGGACGCACCCTCCAAGCGTCAGAAAACATTGCCAAATGATCAATCCCTTATTCACAGATATCTGGGCACGTCCTCAGCTGGTGACTTCTCTAAAGATGAAGTTCGAAGCTGGACTTTCAGGACAGAAGAGCAAACAGAACAAGCCATGGCGAGAGCCGCAGTCGAGCTCCATCTGCATGCTAGGAAAAGTGTCAACATGGCTGCTAGGCTCAGGGCGCATCTTGTTGTCACTGATACTGCTAAAAGCCAGGCTGAAGACAAGATCAAGCTTCTAGAAAAGAACACTGTTTTGCTCATCCAGTAAAAAGATGTCGAGATCAAGCGGTTGCAAGAGGACAGGACGCGTCTTGAGGGTGAGAAAGCGGTGCTTGAAGGCAATGTCACCTCTATGGAGAAGGCTACGGAGGATGTAATCTCTCTGCATTCCACCATGCAGCTGGAGCTTGACACTCTGAAGGATGACAGACTGCATGGCTGGAAAGAAGAGAAGAAATTAGTGTATCAAAATAGTTTTGCAACCGAGTTTGAAGCGTGGTGTTCTGGGTTCATAGCCAATGACCCAGGGTACACTTTTTCCAAGTTCGATGAGGACACCCAGAAATGGGTAAATAATTTCAGAATCAGGGCTGTAGATTCCATAAAAAACAAGAGGATCATACTTGGCCTGGAAGAGGATGACGCGTCCCCTGCTCCTTCTCCACTTAATACTCAGCCTCCTCTACCAAACAACCAGAACAAGTCTCAGGACGTGCCCCCTGCCTAGGACGCGTCTTCATTCTTGTTTGTAAATTTATTCTAAACTATCCCAATGGTGCATGCCCTTTTTAATCCTTGCAAGTTGTAAACTTATAACCTGTTGTTTCCTGGTTTTTATTTGCTTATACTTTTCATAAGGCTTTCCCTTTCTTAATTACCTCCATGTGCATCCTTTTTACTTTCTTAATCTTGTTTTGTCATAAATATGGGCGCGTCCTATGCTAAGGATGCGTCGCCTTTTAAATCTTGCTGTTATTTCCTTTATTATCACAAGCTAAATAGACGTCCTTACAGGGCGCGTCCTCATTATTTGGATGCATCTCTATTTACTTAGACCGTCTTGAATTGTTTGGATAGTATATTCTTCCCAATCATGATATCATACTGTATTTTTATATTCAGCATAGCACAATATAAATCGGCGCGTTCTAGTGCTTTGACGCGTCTACCTTTCATTTTTTAAGATAGTATTTTTAACATATCAGGTCGGACACGTCTTCAATAAGGATGTGTACTTGCTTTCAGTCATGGAGTACATAATTAAATCAGCGTAAAATTAGAGGAGCATCAACCAAGATTAGTTGGGCGCGTACTTAGACACAAGACGCATCTTAGTTCCATTTTTAATTGAGTTCTATTGTTCCCTTTATCAATCATTGTTTCCACAAATAAAAGTATAGAACTACTTCTTAGGGCGTGTCATGTGGTTAGGACGTGTCATATGGCCAAGCAAAACAAATAAATAGCCTTTGGAAAATTTTAAAGTTTTTATTAATAATGCGCTTTGGTGTCAAAAGTGCACCAGTCCCACGGCTACTATGTTCTGTGGGGAATTTATTCGAAGAAATGATCCTTCAACAAGTTCCAAAGTAAGTAGTACATGCACTACCCCCCTAGGCTAGGAGGAATTTAATTGCTTCTAGTCTATGATCTGGGCACAACCCTAAATATATATAAAAAATATACGTAAGGGGTCAAAACCGCGCCTTACTAATAATACTTTCGGAGATGTTTCGCGTTCCACGCCCGCGGAACCAGCTTTCCTTCCAAATTTTCAAGGTGATAAGTCCATTTCCACAAGATTGCTCTGATCTTGTATGGTCCTTCCCAATTAGCTCCAAACACTCCATGTTGGGGATTCTTTGTGTTTGGCATCACCTATCTAAGCACCAAATCCCCTATCTTTAGCAGATGTCCCTTTACCTTCTTGTTGTAATATCTTGCAGCACGTTGTTGATATGCCGCAAGCCTCAGCTGGGAACTTTCCCTTGTTTCTTCCAAAAGATCCAAATGAAGCCTTTGATTAACCTCTGCATCTTCCTCTACGTAACGATCTCTACGAAGCGACCCTGAACCAACCTCCACAGGGACCATGGCTTCGTATCCGTAAGTCAGCATAAACGGAGTTTCTCCCGTAGTAGACCTTGGAGTAGTGTTGTAAGACCACATCACTTTTGGAAGTTCTTCAGGCCAATTCCCTTTGCGTTCTTCTAGTTTGGTCTTGAGGGTGTGTTTTATTATTTTATTCATGGCCTCTGTCTGCCCATTGCTTTGAGGATGATAGACCGCTGCAAACTCCTTTTTAATTTTCAGATCATCACACAGTTGTCGCAATTCTTTGCTGTCAAACTGCTTTCCATTGTTAGACACAAGTTTGTAAGGGATCCCAAACCTGCACATGATGGAATTGAAAACTGTTGTGAATATGTTGTGAACTTAATGATTTCTTTAACAAAACACCTTAGTAGATTTAACTTAGTGAAAAATGTAGCATTCGATGGATAAGCAAATATAGTCCTGACGGATGACTCAGTATAGTCCCGACGGATGATGATTTGTTATCCATCGAGTGAGTAGCTTGTGTAATAATAAGTCTTGAAGCACATTTCTGCAAACACCTTTGTATAGATTCTGTAGTAGCATATAAGTCATATTGAATTCAATTAGATATGCAGAATAGGTTGATTAATTGTACATAGATGATGTCTTGTAATTCTGCATAAATGAAATGAAGTCAAGTGCCAAATAGCTACCCGACGGATAATCAACAATGCTACTCGACGGATGATCATCAAGGCAACCCGACGGATGATCATGTACCCGACGGATAATCAATTCAAATATCTGTTGACAGTGACAACACAGTCACATGCGTCGAGTGTATGCAAAAGGAATGTGGAAGCCTATTTAACTGGTGTTTTGAGAACAAAGAAGCATTTCCATTTCCATGTTATTATGAAGATATTCGAAGATGCTGGAATAGAGTAATGAAGTAGCATAGTATTAGACTTGATAGGTTTTGTTTTATTATCTTGTCTTATTACTGTGTAATCTTGGTGATATATAAACCAAGAGTAGAAATTAGAACAACAAGTAGACTAAGCAAGTAAATTCTCAGAGAAACATTTGTAAGCTGTATCCTTAGCATTTCTCTGTAAGTTTAGTTGTTCTTATTTGTAAGCAGCTGTGAGCTATTCAAGCTTCACAGAGTTCTCTTGATATATATATATATATATATATATATATCTGGTGGATACATTCAAATCCACCAGAAAGTTTTAAAGACTTGCGTTTGTATTACTTTGTGTTTTGATTCATAATTAACTTGTATTCCGCAATTTGCAAATCAAAACACTGTCACATATATATCTTAAGTTAGAACATTTTATATTTCTAAAAAAGTCAAGAATTCCATTCAACCCCCCTTTTGTAATTCTTGTTGCATTGTTAGGGACTAACAATTGGTATCAGAGCAAGCTCTTGAAGAACAAAGAGTTTATAGATCACAAAAACAACAAGATGAACAAGAAGGATGTTGGAGTCAAAATTCCTTTTATGGACAAAGATAATTACCATCACTGGAAGGTAAAGATGCATCTTCATTTACTTTCTCAAGATGAGGCCTATGTAGATTGCATAGAGAGGGACCCTCATGTACCAATGAGAGCTACAACTGGAAATGAGCCATCAGTTCCCAAGCCAAGGCATGAATGGTCAGATCCTGATATTGAACAAGTCAGGAAGAACAAAAAGGCCATGAATATTCTGTTTAATGGAGTTGATGGTGACATGTTTGACAACATCATCAATTGCAAAACTGTGAAGGAAGTTTGGGATACTATTCAGATTATCTGTGATGGCACTGAACAAGTTAGAGAAAATAAGATGCAGCTACTAATTCAGCAATATGAGCATTTTTATTTTGAAGAAGGTGAAACTCTCACTGATATCTTTAGTAGATTTCAAAAGCTACTAAATGCTCTAAAACTGCATGGAAGAGTCTACCAAACCAAAGATTCTAACCTCAAATTTCTGAGATCCCTACCAAAGGAATGGAAACCAATGACAGTCTCCTTGAGAAACTCACAAGAATACAAGGAGTTTACATTAGAAAGACTGTATGGCATTCTAAAGACTTATGAGCTTGAAATAGAGCAAGATTAAAGAATGGAGAAAGGGAGAAAGAAAGGAGGGTCCATTGCACTGGTTGCTAAGTTAGAGAAAGAGAAGGAGATGAAGATAGAAGCTATTGAGTCTACTTCAAAGGTCTGTGAAAACAAGGGCAAGGGGCTGGTAGCAGAAAATGAAGATTCTTTGAGCCAAGATGACATGGAGGATATTGATGAACATCTAGCATTTCTTTCCAGACGATTTGCCAAGCTCAAGTTCAAGAAGAACTTTGGAGCAGCTAAGCCTGTTGGATATATTTGAGATGTCATGTCTAATATATTTCATGTTTAGTTTTCAGATCTTAACAAACAGGAAATATCAGTTCTTACTGGAATCGGTACTTACTGGAAGTCAGGACTTAATGTCATATCAGGACTTAAGGTCATATCAGAACTCAAGTACAGGATGACTTACAGTTAAGGAAGGAAGCTGATTAACAGTAGAAGATCGAGACTAATACAGAAGAAGATATGCAAGGAAAGAGTTAGAGGACTAGAAGAATTATATAAGATATCTGATTGATATATTTTAGGAGACAGAATTATATTCCATATCAATTAGAAGTTATCTTGTAACTGTGTACTATATAAACACAGACATAGGTTTACATTATATGTGTTATCATTATCGAGAAGATCATACATTATAACCTAGCAGCTCTCGTGATATTTGTTCATCACTGAGAGAGGACAGTTCCATTGTAACAGAGTTTATTATATCGAATACATATGTTTTCTGTTACTTGTGTTCTAAATCGATTTGATTGTATTCTACACTGTATTCAACCCCCTTCTACAGTGTTGTGTGACCTAACAAGTGGTATCAGAGCCTATCTGTTAACACACATACAGTAAAGATCCAAAACAATCATGTCTGAAGAAGCAGAAAATCCAACCAAGCTCGCCAAAACTGAAGAAATTCCAAAGACTCAAACCCACAGTCGATATGAGACTATTAAGGTTCCCATGTTGAGACCTTCTGAGTATCCCATATGGAAAGTGAAGATGGCTATGTTTTTGGAAGCTACAGATCCAGAATACCTTGACATAATTAATGAAGGACCACATAAGCCAACCAAGCTCTCTGTTGTAGTTGCAGATCAGCCAGCAAAGACCGTACCAAAGAAGAAAAGTGAGTATACAGCTGAAGATATCTCATCTATTTCCAAGGATGCAAAGGTAAGGCATTTGCTGCATAGTGCCATTGATAATGTCATGTCAAACATGGTAATTCCCTGCAAGACTGTAAAGGAGATATGAGATGCTTTAGAGACAAGATGCCAGGGAACTGATGCAATCAAGAAGAACAGGAGGACTATACTCACTCAAGAGTATGAGCACTTTGACTCAAAAAGTGATGAGTCATTAACCGACTTATATGACAGGTTTGTTAAACTCTTGAATGATCTGTCACTGGTGGACAAGGAATATGATCTTGAAGATTAAAATCTAAAATTCCTTTTAGCTCTTCCTGAAAGTTGGGATTTGAAGGCTACTATTATAAGAGATAACTATGCTCTTGATGAAACTACTCTTGATGAAATTTATGGTATGCTCAAGACTTATGAACTTGAGATGGATCAAAGAAGCAAGAGACAAGGGAGAAATTCAAGGATAGTTGCTCTCAAGGATGAGGAGGAATTCCTCAAAGTGGTTGTCTCAAAGAAAGGCAAAGAAAAAGCTCTCATCACAAAGTCTGATTCAGAATCATCAAGTTCTGATGATGATGATTCAGAAACTGAAAGTTTACCTGAAGTAGATGCTGATGAATAGATGATGAAATTGTATGCTCTTATGGTGAAGGGTATCACAAAGATAGCCTACACGAAATTCAGAAGGGGAAATAAGTTTTTCAGGAAAAGTGGAAGTTCTGATAAGAAAGGTTTCAGAAAATCTGAAGGCAGAGGAGGAAAATCTGACAGAGGAGATTACTCAAATGTTAAATGCTATAGTTGTGGTGAAAGAGGCCACATATCTCCTGACTGCAAGAAAGGAAAGAGTGATAAAGGCAAGGCACTTGTCACAAAGAAGAAAAGCTGGACAAACACTTTAGATTCTGAAGATGAGGTGAACTATATCTTGATGGAAAATGCTGATGACGGCCCTGAAACTGCTAAGTTAAAGGTACCTCAAACAACTTATACATTTCATATTGATGATATTACTGAGTTGAGATTATATCTTAAAACCATGTTTATTATCTATAGAGATGAAACTTTAACATGTGAAAGATTACCTTCTGAAAATCTTGCTTTTAAGAAAAGGAATGATTATTTAAAAAAGGAGTTAGTTATGTTCCATCAAACTCAGAAAGAGAGAGATGATGCTTTTTATGTTAGAGATGAATTGCTGAAATTGAATAAATCTCTAAAAACTGAGTTAGAAAAAGAAAAAGAGATTATCAGGACTTGGACTAACTCTGGCAGAACAACTCAGAATTTATTAAGTGATGGAAACTGGAAAGAGGGATTAGGTTATAGAGATGACAAAAGTGAAAAGGGAACTGAACAAATTGAGCCAATTGTTGTTAAACAAACTGTTAAGCCAAAGGTAAATCCTGTTAAGTTTGTAGCTAAAACTGTAAAGTCTGATTCTGAAGAGATGAAAGAGTCTGTGACAGAAGTTAAGGAGAAGTCAACTTCTGACAAATTAGAACAGGATAAACCAGCTGAAATAAACATAGGCTTAATGATAAAGAATCGGCTTAAGCATAAGCTGAAAGAAATAAGAAATGTCAACAAGGTAAAGGCAGCTAGGAAAAATAGGAATCGAAAGGAAGGTGTGAATAAAAGCAATAATTATATGACTGTTCCTAATGCTCCTAAAAAAAATTCTATAAATGTGGAAACTCTAACCATCTTGCTTCTTTTTGCAGGAAGAATAAGAATATAAACTCTTTATCTCCTAAATCAGGAGTTAAGAGTCATTCTGTTAGGTTTAAGCCACAAAATCCTTATTTTCATTGTGGTAGTTTATGGCATTCCATTTATACTTGTAAGGAATATCATAGTTTATACTATGATTATTATCAAATAAAACCTTCTTTGAAGAAAGTTGCTTTAATTCCTTCTAGTGTAAAATCTGAAGCAAAGTCTGATATAAGTTCTGATAAACAGCATGATAGTATAAACTCTGATATTAAATCCGCTGCAAATGCTAACAAACTTAATAAGGCTAAAGGATCCAAGCAAGTCTGGGTCCTTAAAACTAACCATTAGTGGTCTTTATGATTGCAGGGCAACAGGAGAAACATCCTAGTACTGGATAGTGGATGTTCAGGACATATGACTGGAAATAAAGCCCTGCTCTCAGACTTTATGGAGAAAGCTGGGCCAAAATTTTCTTATGGAGAGGGCAACATGGGAAAAACTCTGGGATATGGCATTATTAATCTTGGGAATGTCATCATTGAAACAGTAGCTCTTGTCTCAAAACTTAAACACAATCTGTTGAGTATAAGTCAAATCTGTGACAGAGGTTATCATGTAGATTTCTTTGAACAACACTGTGAAGTTATAAGCAATTTTACAGGCAAACTGGTTCTAAAAGGTTACAGGCATGGTAACATTTATGAAGCCAGACTTTCAGCAAGTACTGATGGTTCTGCAATCTGTCTGTTGAGTAGAGCATCAATTGAAGAAAGCTGGAATTAGCACAAGAAACTCTCTCATTTAAATTTCAACAGTATAAATGAGCTTGTAAAGAAAGATCTTGTGAGTGGATTGCCAAAGTCAGCTTTTGCTCCTGATGGCCTTTGTGATTCATGTCAAAAGGTAAAACAAAGAAAATCTTCTTTTAAGAGCAAAACTGAGTCATCAACTCTTGAGCCTTATCACCTACTACATGTTGATCTATTTGGTCCAGTCAATGTCATGTCTATTGCAAAGAAGAAATATGCTATGGTTATAGTGGATGAGTTCACAAGGTACACTTGGGTGTACTTCTTGCATAAGAAGAATGAAACTGCATTTACTCTAACTGATCATCTCAGAAAGCTGGATAAGTTGTCAAAGATTCTGTTAAAATAATAAGGAGTGATAATGGCACTGAGTTCAAAAATTCGATTATGGAAGAGTTCCGCAAAGAGCATGGAATCAAACAGGAATTTTCTGCACCTGGAACTCAACAGCAAAATGGAGTTGTAGAAAGAAAGAACAGGACTCGCATTGAAGCTACACGAACTATGCTTGATGAAGCAAAGCTGCCAACCTATTTTTGGGCTGAAGCTGTGCAGACTTCTTATTTTACACAAGATGCTACACTCATAAACAAGCATGGAAAAACACCATATGAGATGGTGAAGAAAAAGAAGCCAAATCTAAAATACTTTCATGTATTTGGTTGCAAGTGTTTTGTTCTTAAGACTCATTCTGAGTAGCTGTCAAAATTCGATCTAAAAGCTAATGAAGGAAATTTTGTTGGATATCCACTTTCCACAAAAGCCTTCAGAGTCTACAATTTAAGAATAAGGGTTTTCATGGAATCTATCAATGTCTCTTTTGATGATAAGAAGATTACTGGACTTGAAGATTTCAATGATCATGATCAGCTGAGATTTGAGAATGAAGATTTAAATTCTGATTCCATAAATTCTGATGACTTAAATCCTGATCATGTAAGTTCTGACGGTTTAAGTTCTGATGTCATTGAAACTGTGGTAACAACTTCAAAGGAAGATGCACCAGTCCAGGGGGAGCAAACTGAAGATCCTACCACATCACAAGACTCTAAAGAAGCATCAGAACCTGTCACTGGCTCTTCAAGTGCTAATTCATCTAGTTCCGATGAGCTAAATTCTAATAATTCTGGAAGCTCTGATACTTCAAATCCTCAAGGATCCAAGTCAAATTCTGAAGTCTCAGAGAGCATAACTACAGGGGGAGCATCAGAAAATGCTGATGGAGACGGCATGGATCATGGGGGAGGATCCAGTTCTAGGAGTCAACTTCAATCTGCAAGGAAGTGGACTAAATCATTGGAGATCCTGAAGCAGGTGTCAGAACTAGAACTGCAACATCAAATGAATGTCTCTATCATTCCTTTCTATCTCAGACTGAACCAGAGAAAGTGGAAAAAGCTCTTCAAGATGTTGATTGGGTGTAAGCAATGCAAGAAGAGTTAAATGAATTTGAAAGAAATAAACTATGGACCCTAGTGCCAAGACCAAAGAATAGACCTGTTGTGGGAACAAAATAGGTATTCAGAAACAAAACTGATAGTGATGGCATAATTACAAGGAATAAAGCAAGGCTGGTTGCTAAAGGCTACTCTTAACAGGATGGTATTGATTATGATGAAACATGTGCACCAGTTGGTAGATCAGAAGCCATAAGGATCTTTTTGGCTTATGTTGCTCACAAAAAGTTTAAAGTCTTTCAAATGGATTTGAAAAGTGCTTTTCTCAATGGAGAATTGGAAGAAGAGATTTTGCAGGATGCAAAATAAACAAGAAAAGCACTAGTGGAAACTGCCAATTTCTTGCAGGCAGATTGGTTTCTTGGTTTAGCAAGAAACAGAAGTCAATTTCCACATCAACTGTAGAAGCAGAATATATTGCCGCAGGAAGCTATTGTGCACAAATTCTTTGGATGAAGAATCAGTTAATGGATTATGGGTTGGAATTTTCTAAAATCCCTATTTACTGTGATAATCGAAGTGCTATTGCTATGATAGGTTATCCGGTTCAACACTCACTGACAAAGCACATCAGCATTAGGTACAATTTCATACGGGAACATGTGGATGAAGGTACAGTGGAATTGCATTTTGTTCCAACAGATCAACAGCTAGCAGATATCTTCACAAAACCACTATGTGAAGCTACTTTTGTAAGATTGGTAAATGAACTTGGAATGGTTTCAGGTTCTTTCTCTAAATTTGCTTAGTTTTTGTTCTCATTCATCAGACTTTATGATCGGTATTTTACAGATTATATTATCTCTGTGTAATCTGTGCTTAATTTGAAAATTCATTTAATGCTGATTGTTATCTGATGTGGATCTATATACTCTGATAAATGTTTTTAATATTTTGTGACTATTCAATCCAATAAGGATAACTGTGCTAGATGCTGACCTAGTAGTCTTTAACATACTAGAAATCCCATGTCTGAATTAGTTGTTTATGTGGAAACTCATTAACACAAGCAAATTTTGATTTTGAGCATAGTCAAGTTTACTTTGTGTATTTTATTACTAAGTCACAAACTAGATTATTGCTTTTTATCTGTTAGATTCTAATGTCAGTAAATCTTAAGGATGAACTACATGATGATAAGCCTCACTTATCAAAAGAAAAGAAAAGAAAATAAAATAAAATAAAAGTCAAGTACTCCTTTGAGATCTAGAATAAATATGTGGAAGGGAAGACCCAAATGCATTGCTGGTATTAAGTAATATGCATTAGAAAAACAAATAAATTTTCTTGGTGACTTTTCACATTCTCTGATTACTGGAGAAATACTCTGACAACAACATAAATTCTGATAAGCAGTCGTGACTCACTTACACTGAGAAGCCACTGTAAAAACGAATTTCAAAAGATGCATAAAATGAGCACAAACAGTTGAGGTGGACTCATGCATAAATTTGTTCTATAGTAGACTTCATGATTGATGACAGATTTTAAGCACATTTCTGAGTTATGCCTTATTTCTAAGATGTACTGAAGTTTATCAGACTTTAATCTTTATTTGATATTTTGCTAAATGCACACACTTTCACTCCATATGAATGATGAAAATTACTGTGGTGATTAAGTTATTTTTGAGAAACAGTTAAGTGTCATTTGTATTACTTCTGAGGACAAGTTCTGATGATTAAACTCTGAAGAAAACAAGTCAGTCTTTGTACAAAGAATTACAGAAACAAACATTCACTTTTTGAGTAAAGAAGCCAAATTCTGATGACTGGTAAAATCTGATATAAGTTAAGTTCTTATATTAAATCCTGATGGAATCCTTGATGCTTATGTGGAATTATTCTTTACTTGACTTATTTGTGGTAACATTTGAAACAATCATATTTAAATCAGAATATATTTGGGTAAGATAAAAACAGTCATAATCATTTTGGGTTAGTGGTAAACGTGTTAGTCTTGAAAAGCTGCATGTGCACAATAATTGTTAATTATTTCCCGTGCCCATTAACTCCTGCTTTAATTTTTTACTGACTGTTATTATTACACATCGGTCTAGGGAGTCGAGGCATCATTATTTTTACTTGTAATTGTTAAACAGTCCTCGCGTCCCTTGGTATTCTATTAGCTATTTAAACTGACTATTCATCCCAGCTAAATCATCTTCCAATTTCTCACAAACTCATTTTTTTTCTTCATAAACAAAAAATGGTTCATTTCAACTTGTTCATGAACTATGAAACTTTCAATATTCAGTTGAGTTGTGATGACTGGCAACAGGAGTGGCATGTCACCGCCATTCCTGAAGAGCTCTAGAACTCTGTTCCACAAGAGGTTCATACAGACCTCTTGTTCTTTTCGATGGACTACCATCTCCATCTTGATCGATTGGAAGAAGAAAGGAGAGAAGCTCTCCGTCAGCAAGAACGGATCATCCGTCTTGCAGTGCTCTTCGTCAGCAGCAGAAGGAACTAGTCGATAGGCTTCTTAGACTAGGACTAAGACTGTTGATGTTAAGAATCTTAGAATAGGACTATTTATAATTTTTGCATGTAATCGATAAATTTCATGAAATGTACTCGTTTGATATATTAATGAAATTTCCTTTAATTGCAAGATTTAGTCTATGTTTTTCAAATTATGCGACTGTGCATGTTTTAATTGCAATTTGCTAATCTTTACTTCATCTATTTTTAACTTTATCATGTGGTGAATGTTTTAATTACAAATATGGTCAATAATAAATTTTGTTGATTTGAGGATGAGAAATTTGAAGCACAAGTTCCTGCATCAGAACCTGTGATAAATGAAGCTGAGAATGTTACTTCTCAGAAAGAAACAGCAGCTCAAAGTTCTGATACTTTGACGAGGAAATTTTTAAATTCTAATGCTGCAGCAGCAACTCCTTCTTTGGCAAGGAGATTGAAGAAAATGAAGGCTAGGAGGTATTTAGCTAAATCTTCATCTAAAGATAATGAAGAAGCAGAGGAAGGGGATCAGGAATTTCTGATTTCACAAGAACCAATCATTATTGAAGCTCTGATTTCTTCAGCTCAAGCCACAGACACTGCTATTGCTAAAGTGGTTACCCCTCCTGACTCTCCAATAAAAGCTTCAGATGATGCTAAAGAACAAACTGACACCTCTGAGATAGATATTCACAATTTGAATATACCTCAAGTTCTTTATCTGGAAGCTCCAACTACTGAAGCTCGGCCATCTACAGTCAAATCTCCAATCTTAGATGTTGAGATACCATCTACATCAAAGAGACCAGCTCTGGAGATAAATTATGATGATCAGAATTTTGATGATATTATTCTTGAATCTCAAGTTGCATCACACACTCTTGTATTGTCAGAAAATGATGAATCTTCCTCAAGTTCTGGAGACAGTATTTCTGTTGAAACTCCAGTTCCTATTCTAGGAAAGGAAGCTTTGGTGAAGAAATTTGTTAGATAGGATGCTCCTATACCTTGGGAAGAAACTCACAGGGGAGTTGAGTGGACCAAGAAGTGGAATGTATCAGATTTTAGTCCATGCACCAAAATTCTGACAGAGCATGTATCAAAAGCTGATGAGTTATTATCGAATTCTGATTTCAAGACTCAATTCAAGGTTACAGCTATGAGTACAAGAAGTCTTCATGGTCTACATTCTATTACTCATGCTAAGGTTGATACACTCAGGGAACAAGCTGATAAGCTAGATCTACAGCTCAAGCTTGACAAGAATATGTATGTCAGAACTACTCTTGAGAAAATTGAAGCCATTGAGAAGGTTCAAGAGGAGCAACAAGCCCAAACTGCTGAGGTTCTGGTTAATCAAGCTTCTCAGATTGCTCAATTGGATGAAATCCAATCTTCAGTTGAACTTCTTCTTTGTTAGGTCACACACACTGTAGAGGGGGGGGGTGAATACAGTGTATAGCACAATTAAATCGAACTTTAATAACTCAAGTAACAGAAAACAAACTTTATTCAAAACAATAAACTCTGTTACAGTATGGAACTGTCCTCTCTCAGTGATGAACAAATATCACGAGAGCTGCTAGGGTTACAATGAATAATCTTCTCGATAATGATAATACATTCTGTGTTTATATACTACACAGTTACAAGATAATCGCTAATTGATATGGAATATATTTCTGCTTCCTAAAATATATCAATCAGATATCTTTTCTTCCAAGTATTCTATTCTTCATAGAATTCATTCTCCATGCATATCTCATCTTATGTTTGTCTCGATCTTCTCTTCCTGTAAATCAGCTGATTTCCTTATCTGAACGTTTCCTTTAAGTCCTGATAT
The DNA here is from genome assembly GCF_009905375.1 of Apium graveolens. Taxonomy (NCBI): domain Eukaryota; kingdom Viridiplantae; phylum Streptophyta; class Magnoliopsida; order Apiales; family Apiaceae; genus Apium; species Apium graveolens. The sequence continues at coordinate 204,913,474 of NC_133653.1, forward strand.
TATCTTCTGATAGATATCTCCTGAACCTTAAGTGCTGATGACTTAAGTTCTGACTTCAGTATAAGTACTGATTTCAGTTAAGTACTGATTTGTCCTGTTTAAGTAAGATCTGAAAACTAAACATAAACCACATTAGTCATGACATTATCAAATATATCTAACAATCTCCCCCAACTTGTAAATTAGCATAATATACAAGTTAACAGATATTTGATGATGTCAAAAACATTAAGTACAAATGCATGAGAATTTGACTAGATAACTACAACTTACAGTCCTTAAAGCTTTACCAACTTTAACTTCTGATAACAACTTCAGTCTGTATTCATATCAGAATTTGAGCAGTTGTAGATCTTGACTTGGCTTCATCTTCCGATCTCTCTGATGTCAGGAGTTGTTCTGTGATAGTTCTTTAACAAACATCTCTCAGCATATCTAAGTTCATCAATCATCCTCCTTTTAGCATCTTTAAATTCTGTAGAATCTTCACCAGTTTGAAAGATTTCAGCCCTGAGATCATTAATTTTAGCTTTCTTTATGTCCTGATCCAGTCTGATCAAATACGCCTTGTCAGACTCAAGATTGAATTCCACAGCCTTGTAACCCAGAAAGGTAGTTATAATCTTAGCAGAGTTAGGCTTCATCTCAATAATATCACCCTTGTGATCTCTGTACTTTGGAAGATATGTGCTGTCAGATTTAACAGAATAAAGCCTTTTCTGTCTCTGAATTTGACTCTTCAAATAGTTTACAGCACTTTCTGTTAATTTATCATTCACTTGAAGTAAGAATAATACATGTTCCAATTCTTCAAAATACTTCAGTGGAATGGCATTTTCCCTTATATGATAAACCCTACCATCTATCATGAAGTACAACAAAATGTGTTCTTTCAAGTAGGTATGGTAAACCATCTGTACAGATTCTAGTTGATTCAATCTTTCAGGAGTTGCTCCAATACCTGGTTCACTTAAGGAAGTTGGATCATTGGTTGTGTTCTATATTCTTCTTTCATCAGCACTTCCCAATCCAGTTTTATCTCTTGCTTCCTTTCCAGTAACCACTCTTACTTCAAAACCACTTGCAGCAGTCTTCAAAGGTTGAGTCTGTTTGGCTTTGGTGAATCCTGGTAGGAGTATCTTTGAAGGTTTAACATGAGCAATGTCAGAGGTTGTCTTAGAAATTTTTCTTGAAGTCAGAGAAAGATCAACATCTTCAACAGTAATTTCTTCATCCACAGGAGGCAGATAAACCTTGATAGGTTCACCAATTTTCTCTTTGCCCTTAGACCTTGGATCTATCTGCAATTGTGATTTAGCCTTGGTTGCTTCAGGATTTATTCTTTCTTTTATCACAATGCCTTTGACTTTTGGAAGTTTCTTTTTACCAACAGAAGCTTCAGATTTAGATTTGACTTTTTCTGATTTAAGTCAAGCTTCTTCTTCCATCAGACTTTCCAAGTCCATTCCTGGATTCTCCTTTAGAAATAACTGTCTTGATAATTCTTCATCAAGATCCAAAAGTTCATCGGAACTTATCCTTTTACCAGTAGCAGAAGTAATTCTTTTTCCAGCATCAGAACTTGTCCTGTGACTTGTAATTTCAGCTCTTCTTGATGAGAAACTTCTACCTTGACCATGACCTCCACCCATTCCAGAGTTTCCCTGGTCATCTTTTTCATCATCCTTCCCCTTCAGTGTCTGATCAGTTTTGTATTTGGACTTAATTACTTTTTTCCCCTTTTTGGCATCAGCAGGTAAGAGAAGAGAGACAAGCAATTCCACTGAGGCTTGGATTTCATCGAGTTGAGATTGCTGAGAAGCTTGATTTTTCAAAATATCATCAATCTGAGACTGTTGCTTCTCTTGGGTCTTCTCAATGTAAGCAACTCTGTCAAAGGTAGGTTGAAAGAAACTTTTCTTTTCAAGTTTCTTAACTGTTTCTTGCTTGAGCAATTCTTCCTGAATTTTATGTAACTCTGCATGAGTTTTTGAATGAAGACCTTGAAGATGTCTAGTACTCAACGCAGTGACTCGAAGCTGTGTCTTGAAGTCATCATTAATTAACATCTGATCAGCTTTGTCCAAGTGCTCAGCAAGAATCTTTTCAGATGGAACAAAGGTAACTGAGTTCCATTCTTTAGTCCACTCCTGTCCTCTAGGAGTTTCACTCCAAGGTACTGGTGCTTCTCCTCGTACAAACTTCTTGACTAGTTCAGATTTAGAAACAGTTTGTGGAGGTGCATGTCCGGAAGGACCAGCTTCATCAGCATCTGCATTTGAAGCAGCATCACCAGTATCATCAGCATTTGCAGCATCAGAACTTACAGAATCAGCATTTGCTGATAAAATAACAGTATGAGAAGCAATCGAGGCTTCAGCATCATCCTCTAAGTGCTGATCTGTTTCCAAGTTCTGATCAACAGCCATATCTTGATGCTCACCTATATTCTGATCATCAACATCTAGATGCAGAGAATGTGTAGTAGACAATTCTGGAGTTTGAGTAGCATCAGTAACAGGTGTTGTTGATGGATTATTTGATGTTGGAGCTTCTAAGTAGAGAACCTCAGGCACAACCAGGTTTTGAATATCAATTTCAGCACTTGTGCCTGGGTCTACAGGAGATACAGTTTCATGTACAGGAGACACAGATGGTGTGTTTGCCTTATCTGTAGCAGCTTCCTGAGTTTGGGACAATGGAGAAGGAGATGCAGTAGCTTCAGCAAATTCTGGTTCTTTTGAGATCAGAGATTCCTGATCTCCTTCCTTAGCTGCTGCTTCCTCATCATCTGAAGCTGGCCTTTTAGCTCTTTGTTTCTTGTATCTCTTTGAAGGTGGGGATTCCTTGGGAGGTTCAGCAGAAGTCATTCTTCTAAGCCTTTTGAGAAGCTTAGATCCCCCAATTCCAGAATCCTTCTGAGAAGGAACCTTCTCAGCTTCTGTAACAACAGGTTCTGATGCAGAAACCTGTTCATCACTATCAGACTCATCTCTCAGAATAATCCTCCTTCTCTTCTGTGGTGTCTGAGGAACAGTCTTTGTCCTCTTGGGCTTGGAAGATGAAGGCTTTACAGTAGGTGCTGAGGATGAAGGGTGAGCTGTCTGTGAAGGTGTGAGATATGTTTTAAGATATGTTCTGAGGGAGGGTTGAGGTATAAATGTATCTATGGTTTGTTCTGATGGTTGGTGTGGTGTTTGAGATGTGGTGGTAGATTGAACATCAGGATAAACAGATCTATAGGTTTGAGGATCAGCATTTACCAGGATCTGTTTTACAGACTGAGGAATCTGTAAAGGTCTAATCACCGTTTTCTTAAGGTCAACATTTACCAAGTCATTAAAGGCTCATTTAGCAATTTTAAAAGGTGGATATAAGTCAGTGGTAGGTTGGGGTTCATCAGCACAACAGAAATTATATATAAGCTGACAAAATCTAGCAAAGTAGATAACAGTCCTATCCTCTGTCATCCTATCCCCAATAAAACCTATCACAGCACTTGTAAAATCAAAATGAGTTTGGTTAATAATAGCATACCCGATGTGCTGACTCATTATAGGAATGGCATCAAAGTTGGAACACTTATTCCCGAAGGCTTTAGTGATGCAGTCGAAGAAAAAGCTCCATTCCTTTCTGATATGTGCGCATTTCAACTGTCCAAGCTTAGACAAACTCCTCTCATATCCCAAACTGGCCATGAGCTGCTATAGAGCTGGTTCATTCGGTGTTGAGAAAATGCAGCCTTCTAGTAAATGTAAAGCCTTGCGAACGGTACCAGGAGTTACCACATGTTCAGAATCATCCACTTCAAAAACAATGCTGGGAGAACCATTAGTACAACCATTATCAAAATGCCCAGTCCGCCAAAACATCAGAACTTGTTGGCTTAAAAAGACGGAAGGCTGGGTCAATGCATACCCAATTTCACTATGTGCAAGAAGATCATGCACAAAATGTAACTTAGACGGAGCTTTATCATAATTTAGAATTGCAGCATAGTTGTTGGGAACAAACTTGGCTCCATCGATGATCAAATCCTTAGGTGCCATGAGAAAAATTGAAAATTAAGATTGCTTGTAAGGTGTTTGATAAAATGTCTGTATGAAAAACCAATGTCAGGAGATGAGAGAGAGTAAAAGCAAAGAAAGAGAGATAAACTGTAAAAGTAAATAAAAGATTGTATAATCTTCTCTCTCTCTTACTTATACTTGGTTAAAAAAAGTAACCGTTGGACACCTGTCAGACATGCAGCAATAACGAATAGTTAATGGGCACGGGAAAACAGTAATCATTACTTATCACATGCAGTTTTTCAAGGAAAAACCGTTCCACTTCCCCAGTAATCCCATTAGTTGAGATAAGTCAGTTTTAATTCAAAATTTAAACTGTTCCCACTTATTAAATTATTGGTACTGCAAAATCAATATTCTAAAAAAAATCAAGTGTGAGAATGACCGAAAAAAATAAATCAAGTAAACAAGTACTGATATTTTAAAATCAGAACTTAATTTAAATCAAAAAGTAAAAATGGTCATCAGAATATGGATATATCAGGATTTAACAGTGCAGTAAAATTGCAAACATCTCAGAAACAAAATCTTGCAAAAATAAGAAATTCCATTAATATATTAAGAGAATACATCCATGAAATTGAAATTACATCAGAGCATTACAAGATTGTCCTAAGCTTCTAAACCTAACATCAGCAGTTTTTGTCCTTGGCTAAAAAGCCGGACAAAGCTGACGATGAAGAAAAACAGGAAGAAGAAAATAAATTATTTCTTCTTCCGACTCTCTACAAAAAGAATAGCGAGTCGTATGATTCGCTCTTGTTGGCGGAGAGCTTCCAGCCTTTCTTCTTCCAATCGCTCCAGATGGTGATGGTAGTCCATGTAAAAGAACAGGAGGTTTGTGAGAACCTCCTGGGGAACCGAGTCCCAAATCTCATCAGGAATGACAGTTACGTGCCATTCCTGCTGCCAGTCCTCACAGCTCAGCTCCATGTTGAAGGTCTCATAGTTTAAAAACATATTATAGGTGACCATTTTGTGTTGGTATGAAGGAAAGAAGAGTGAGTATGTGAGAAAAGAAATGATGTGTAAGCTTATTTGAGGTGTTGGTTTATATAGGCAAGAGAATGCCAGGAGATGCAAGGAAATTTAATGCTGACAGGTAGAAATAATTCTACCTCGTCTCCCTAGACTGGGAAGAAGAAAAACAGTCATTGGAAAAGTAAAACAGGGTTTAATGCGCACAACAAACAAGTAAAAAAAATTACTGTGCATGTACGTGTTCTACTAACCCTAATTAGATTGACTGTTAATATTCCACCCAAACATATTCTGATGGAAAATGAGACTGTTTCAGATTTTAACCACAAATAAGCCAAGTAAAGGATCATAATTTAATATCAGAACTTAGACTTATATCAGAACTTAACAGTCATCAGAACATGATTTCTTAACTCGAAAAATGAATGCCTATCTTTGTGATTCTGTACACAAATTCTGATTTCGGGTATTCAGGACTTATTTATCAGAACTTCCATCAGAACTTGTCCTCAGAATTTATGCAATCTGACACATAAACTGTTCATCTAAAACAACATTGATCACCACAGTAATGTTCATCATTCATATGGAGTGTTAGTGTGAGCATTAAGCTAACTATCAGACAAAGAGTAAGGTCTGAGTCACTTCAGTACATTTTAGAAATAAGGCATAACTAAAACTATACTTAAAATCTGTCATTATTCTGAAGCCTACTATTGAATGAGTTCATGCATGAGTCCACCTCAACTGTTTTGTGCTTATTTTATGCATCTTTTGAAATTCCATTGTACAGTGGCTTCTCAGTGTAAGTGAGTCACGACTGCTTATCAGAATTTATGCTATTAACAGAGTATTTCTCCAGTAATCATAGAGTGTGAAAAGTCACCAAGAAAAAAAATTATTTGCTTTTCTGTTGCATATTACTTAATACCAGCAATGCACTTGGGTCGTCCCTTCCACATTTTTACTCTAGACCTCAAAGGAGTACCTGATTTTTATTTCTTTTTCTTTTGATGAGTGAGGTTTAACAGCACTTAGTACATTCATCAGATTTACTGACATCAGATCTTAACAGATGAGAAGCATGATTCTAGTTTTTGACTTAGTAATAAGATAGACGAAGTAAACTGGGATTTCTAGTATATTGAAGACTACTAGGTTAGCATCAAGCACAGTTATCTTCATAGGATTGAATAGTCACATAAACAGTCATATCACTATCAGAGTTTAAAAATACACATCAGACAACAATCGGTACTTAAGCAATTTTCAATTAAGTACAGAATACACAAAGAGAGTAATTTCTGTAAATACTGATCATAGAGTCTGATGCATCAGAAGAAAAACTAAGCAGATTTAGAGAAAGAACCTGAAACCATTCCAAGTTCATTTACCAATCTTGTAAAAGTAGCTTCACACAGTGGTTTTGTGAAGATATCTGCTAGTTGTTGATTTGTTGGAACAAAATGCAATTCCACTGTACCTTCATCCACATGTTCCCTTATGAAGTGGTACCTAATGCTGATGTGCTTTATTATTGAGTGTAGAACTGGATTACCTGTCATAGCAATAGCACTTTGATTATCACAGTATATAGGGATTTTAAAATATGTTAACCCATAATCCAGTAACTGATTCTTCATCCAAAGAATCTGTGCACAACAGCTTCCGGCAGTAATGTACTCTGCTTCTGCAGTTGATGTGGAAATTGACTTTTGTTTCTTGCAAAACCAAGAAACCAATCTGCCTCCAAGAAATTGGCAGCTTCCACTTGTACTTTTCCTGTCAATTTTGCAACCTGCAAAATCTGCATCTGAGTAACCTATTAGTTTAAAATCTGATTCTCTGGAATACCACAATCCCAGATCAGCTGTTCCCTTAAGATACTTGAAAATTCTTTTCACAGCTGTTAAGTGAGGTTCTCTTGGACCTGCTTGAAATCTTGCACAAAGACAGGTAGCATACATGATATCAGGTCTACTAGCAGTGAGATAGAGCAGAGAGCCAATCATACCTCTGTAATCAGTAATATCTACTGATTTACCAGTATCCTTATCCAATTTTGTTGTAGTGGCCATGAGAGTGGATGCACTTGAACAATCTTGCATTCCAAATTTCTTCAGGAAATTTTTGGTATAATTGGTTTGACGAATAAAAGTTCCTTGTGCATTCTGCTTGACCTGAAGGCCCAGAAAATAGCTAAGTTCCCCCATCATACTCATTTGATATCTTGACTGCATCAGTTTGGCAAACTTCTTGCAAAGTCTGTCATTTGTAGAACCAAAGATGATATCATCAACATATATCTGAACCAGAAGTAAGTCCTTTCCATGGTTGAGGTAGAACAGTGTTTTATCTATTGTTCCTCTGTTAAATCCACTTTCCAGAAGAAACTGAGCTAAAGTCTCATACCATGCTATTGGAGCTTGCTTAAGGCCATATAGTGCTTTATCAAGCATGTAGACATGATTAGGATATTTGGGATCTACAAAGCCTGGAGGTTGTTCAATATATACTTCCTCCTCCAATTCTCCATTGAGAAAAGCACTTTTCACATCCATTTGAAAGACAGTAAACTTTTTGTGAGCAGCATAAGCCAAATCCCTATGGTTTCCAATCTAGCAACTGGTGCAAATGTTTCATCATAATCAATTCCCTCCTGTTGAGAATATCCTTTTACAACCAACCTTGCCTTATTCCTTGTAATTATGCCATCACTATCAGTTTTGTTTCTGAATACCCACTTTGTACCAATAACAGATATGTTCTTTGGTCTTGGCACTAGGGTCCAGACTTTGTTTCTTTCAAATTCATTTAACTCTTCCTGCATTGCTTGCACCCAATCAGCATCTTGAAGAGCTTCTTCCACTATCTTTGGTTCAGTCTGAGAAAGAAAAGAATTGTAAAGACATTCACTTGAAGTAGTTGTTCTAGTTCTGACACCTGCATCAGGATTTCCAATTATTAAGTCCGGTGTATGTGATTTAGTCCACTTCCTTGCAGAGGGAAGGTTTGCTCTAGAACTGGATGCTCCCCCATGATCCATGCTATCTTCATCAACATTTTCTGATGCTCCCCCTGAAACTATGCTATCTGAGTTGGATTCTTCAGAATTTGAGTTTTCAGAATTATCAGAAGTTGGCTTATCAGAACTTGATGAATCAGAACTTGAAGAGCCAGATGTATGTTCTGATGCTTCTTGAGATGTGGTTGTATCTTGAGTATGCTCCCCCGGCAAAGGTGCATCTTCCTTTGGCGTAGTCACCACAGTTTCAATAACGTCAGAGTTTAATCCATCAGAGTTTGCAGTATCAGGATTTAGACTGTCAGGATTTTCAATATCAGAATTTAAGTCCTCATTTTCAAATCTCAGCTGATCATGATCAATAAAATCTTCAAGTCCAGTAATCTTCTTATCATCAAAAGAGACATTGATAGATTCCATGACCACTCTTGTTCTCAAGTTATAGACTCTGAAGGCTTTTGTGGAAAGTGGATATCCAACAAAGATTCCTTCATCAGCTTTTAGATCAAATTTGGATAGCTGTTCAGGATGAGTCTTAAGAACAAAACACTTGCATCCAAATACGTGAAAATACTTCAGATTTGGCTTCTTTTTCTTTACCATCTCATATGGTGTCTTTCCATGCTTGTTAATTAGTGTTGCATTCTGAGTAAAACAAGCAGTCTGCACAGCTTCAGCCCAGAAATAGGTTGGAAGCTTTGCTTCATCAAGCATTGTACGTGCAGCTTCAATGAGAGTTCTATTCTTTCTTTCAACAACTCCATTTTGCTGTGGAGTTCCAGGAGCAGAAAATTCCTGCTTGATTCCATGGTTTTTGCAGAACTCTTCCATTATCAAATTCTTGAACTCGGTACCATTATCACTTCTTATTATCTTCACAGAATCTTTGACCAACTTATCCAGTTGCCTGACATGATCAATCAAGATAGATGCAGTTTCACTTTTTGTGTGCAAGAATACACCCATGTGTATCTGGTGAACTCATCCACTATGACCATAGCATATTTCTTCTTTGCAATACACATGACATTTACTGGACCAAATAGATCAACATGCAGCAGGTGATAAGGCTCAAGAATTGATGATTCAGTCTTGCTCTTGAATGAGGATTTCCTTTGTTTAGCCTTCTGACAAGAATTACAAAGGCCATCAGGAGCAAATACTGACTTTGGCAGTCCTCTCACAAGATCTTTCTTGACTAGTTCATTTATATTGTTGAAATTTAAATGAGAGAGTTTCTTGTGCCAATTCCAGCTTTCTTCAATTGATGCTCTACTCATCAGACAGATTGCAGAACCATCAGTACTTGTTGAAAGTTTGGATTCATAGATGTTACCACTCCTGTATCCTTTCAGAACAACTTTGCCTGTAGATTTACTTACAACTTCACAGTGTTCTTTAAAGAAATCCATATGATAACCTCTGTCACAGATTTGACTAACACTCAGCAGATTGTGTTTAAGTCCTGAGACCAGAGCTACTTCTTTAATGATGACATTCCCGAGATTGATATTGCCATATCCCAATGTTTTTCCAATGTTGCCATCTCCATAAGAAACACTTGGGCCAGCCTTCTCCACAAAGTCTGATAGCAGGGCTTTATTTCCAGTCATATGTCCTGAACATCCACTGTCCAGAACTAGGATGTTTATCCTGTTGCCCTGCAATCACAAAGACCACTAATGATTAGTTTTAAGGACCCAGACTTGCTTGGATCCTTTGGCCTTATTAAGTTTGTTAACATTTGCCGCGGATTTAGCATCAGAGTTTATGTTAACATTTTTCTTATCAGAATTTACACTATCAGACTTTGAATCAGAACTTACACTAGAAGGAAAATGCTAACTTTCTTTAAAGGAGGTTTTATTTGATAATAATCATAGTACAGACTATGATTATCCTTACATGTTGTAACACCCCCAGATCCGGGGTCGGGGATCCGGGTCGTCACGGTCTTTCTTTCCACAATATCACTTCACTTAATTAATAATAATTAACCTTATGCTGTGACCCCACACTAACACACACCACAACCCGTTATAGTCTCAGAGATGAAATTGAAATAGGTACAAGTCTTTGAATCCACAATTTAAAAGTTATTACAACCCAAAATGATTACTTGATAAGTTTACAATTAAATGGATAACTTGCTGGAAACCTTGATCAGGTGAAAGATAATTACTTACTGGATATAAGCAAAAACAAGGGATGAAGTTATCAAATACTTCACTATACTTATATCATTTATAAAGCTACTTGAACTACCACTGTTCAAAGTATTATAGGTTTCAAAAGGTCATCCCATAGATGAGACCACAAGTTAAGACTTGAATAGATTCAATCTTTAAATATTATTAAATGAAATAAAGTTACGAGATACTTTATTTAGTCCCGATAAATATATCCACATATATATCTCTTAAACATTTCCTGGAACCTCTGTTATGTAAAGTATGAACAGAGTTTGTAACATCCAATGAATTTTGGAAATGAAAAGAATTTTGGCATAAACCCGATATCTTGCTGATCAGGCAAGTAATCAAATTGTTTTCTCAAAACAGCTACCACGTTGCGAATGTAAAATACACCACAGAGCCGGATCCCCCAAGTTTTGAGCGAGTATTTAAATCCCCTTCGAAAGGAGGATCTTAAATATAAAAGAATGAGTTTTGGGATCCGCCCTAACTTTTAGAAATCATTTTGAAGACTCGAAAATATTTTTAAGAATGTTTGGAGTACTGCTGATTTATTAAAATAAATCAGTCTCGATATATTAGAAATATCTGAATATTATTATTTAAATAATATTCTCATAAAGATAATCCTTATAAAAATAATCGAAGTAGAAGTTTTAAAACTTATACTTGAAATGAATAATAATTAACCAAAGATATACTTATACGAAAGTACGATCTTTATTTGAATAATCGAAAATAAGTTTAATTATCGAAACATTATTCTTTAATAAAATAAAGAATATTATTTAATAATAAGCGGAGTCATAATACCTCGAATGAATATTATAAATAATGTTCATTAAATAAAATAAACGGAGTCATACATCCTCAAATGAATAACCAATTAATAATCATTAAATAGAATAAACAGAGTCATAAGTCCTCGAATGAATATTCAATTAATATTCATTAAATAAAATAAAGTTATCGAATAAACCTTATTCGATCAATAGTTTTGAAAACTACATCCATATATATATAAATATATATATATATATAATATACTCGGGAACATCGACTCCCGTTTAGAAATATGTTCACCTTTGGGTCCCCTATACTAAGGGTATACGCAACTACTGCTTATCTCTAGCATAGGTATTATGCAACTATAAGCATTGAAATCAACAGATAGATAACCATATTACGAAACAGACATGCATATATACCATATCAGCATGCTCCAATATATCGCAAAATTTGCTAATAACAATCATGCACTTATCACAAGATAATGCATATACATATATTTACATCACAACAACAGTATAACGGGTAGAAAACTTGCCTGAGCGACTGGGGGTTACAAATGGCTCGGGACGAGTTTGGTAACCTATAAACAACATGTGAGTTGGAATTAAACCAAAGTCACTTGTAAATCTATACTTTAACCAAATTAGACTCTAACGCTCGCTTTGCGCTTACTGATTCTCTTAAGTCACTCGAGTACCCTCGGCTCCACCATTTTTTAATAATTTAACCATTACGAGTTTTAAGGCGATTCTTTCGTGAGTGTCTTACCAACTGCCTATTACACTTTACATAAATGTTTCATACTCCAATTAGTCCTTTAAGGTCTTTAACATATGTTTCAAAGTAAGGCGAGGGGTAATGGTTCGTTCGCGAAACGTCGTTACTTAAAACGGCCGTTTCTCCTAAACCGTACATCGGAATCAAACGAACCACATATCAAAACGAAGCTCGTAACATGAACTATCTAAACATGGCAATGGTCAAAACCTAGCAGGGAGTTCTCGGGTCCTAATGTTATGAACAAAAGCAGACTAAAGTAAATCGGACATTACGACGGCTATATTTACGCGATTTCCCAATTTTATACCATTCCAATTCAACCACCAATCAATCCCAATTCATTCATACAACCAACATCCATCCACACTACATCATAACAGCCCCAATCAACTCAACATTAACAATTTATACTTATTCTTAAACTTGAATGTAAACTATACTTAAGTCCTTTAACCTATCAATAAGATTTCAACATCCAATTTACCACAACTCCAACCTAAACTCTAATTATGCAAGCATCAAGCTACTCTTTTACCATAACTATCAAAATCATCCTAATATACAAAGTAAAGCTAGGGTTTGGAGATGTTATACCTTCCTTGAAGTGATGTGAGTAGCTAGAAAGCCTTAAGAAGCCTTGAGATGTCTTAGGGATGCTTGGATCTTAAAGGAAAAACAAGAAAAATCAAGTTAAAAACCTTGAAATCACTATTCATTATCTTCTTCATTGATTTCTTGGAGAAGATTTGAATGATTTGGAGGCTTAAACTCATAGGATAGCTATATCTATGCATAAGGAGTACTAGATAATTAACTTACCAATTAAGGAAGCTTGGAACTTGAATTTTGAAAAAATTTCTTCTTGAAATGGAGAAAAGCAGAGAGCAAATATGGGAGAAATGAAATAATTTTGTGTTTTTGATTTGTTTAGCTTAGCTTGGTTGTTTTTGTTTTGTTTTTTGGTTAATTACCTTTCTAACCTTGAACTTTCTGTGGTTTTAAATGAACCACACCTCCTTCCCCTTATGTCATACTTATGTCACTTTGTGATGTCATCATCCCTTACTTGCCCTCTTCTTATTGGTTGAATGACCTCATCATCCCTAACCTCCTTGATTAACTTCCTAATTGTTTGCCTAATGACCACTGATCTGTTATACGGTTCGCTTAACTTTCGTTCTCGTTTCTCGTTTGAGGGATCATACCCGGGATCTTATTACTTGGGTTTCCTTAACCTTTCTCAATACATTATAATCCTTTTATTTAAATCCTTTTTATCCTGTTACCTTATACTCAATTCTTTCCGTATCTAGTGGATTTCCGGGAAAAATCAAAAGGTTCAAATTTGGATTCTGACGATCTTTACATACACTTATATACCATATAAAGTACCAATAAAATCTCAGAATATCCATAAAAGAAACCCTACATAGTGTGGCATGAACAGTTTTCTTATTCAGCAATATCAGCAAAAATACTATTCATAAGGGTTACAAAAAGTTCAAAATTTTGGGGTTATTACAGTCTCCCCTCCTTAAAAGGATTCCGTCCCGGAATCAAATAGAAAACAAATGGGGGTACTTCTCTAGCATTGCGCTCTCTAGTTCCCAAGTTGATTCTTCCACATTATGATTCTGCAATAGCACTCTGACTAGCTTGATCACTTTGTTCTGAAGCACCTGCTCCTTCTTATCTATAATCCTTACTGGTTTCTCCACGTAAGTCAGATCTGGTTGCATATCCACATGCTCGTACTCCACTATGTGTCTGGCATCCCGATGATACTTTCTTAGCATTGACACATGGAACACATTATGAACGTGTTGTAGGTTCGGGGGTAAGGCTAGCTCGTAAGCCAACTTCCCAATCCGTCTTAGTATCTCAAAAGGTCCAATGTATCTTGGGCTTATTTTCCTTTCTTTCCGAATCTCATTAATCCCTTCCAAGGGGATACCTTCAGCAGTACTAAGTCCCCTACTTCATATTCCTTATCCTTTCGGGCTAGGTCTGCATATTTCTTCTGTCTGTCTTGGGCTGCTACAAGCCGCCCTCTGATAAGATCCACTATGTCTTTGGTCCTTTGGACCACTTCGGGTCCGAGCATCTTCCGCTCCCCTACTTCATCCCAGTATAAGGGAGATCGACACCTTCTTCCGTACAGGGCCTCATAAGGTGGCATTCCGATGCTAGCATGAAATCTATTGTTATAAGAAAACTCAATCAACGACAAGTGATCATCCCAACTTCCTTTAAAGTCTACTGCACAGACTCTCAACATATCCTCTAGTGTCTGGATGGTCCTTTCACTCTGCCCATCCATCTGGGGATGGTACGCGGTACTCATATTTAACTTGGTCCCCGCACATTCTTGAAAGCTCCTCCAAAATCTGGAGTTGAACCTGGGGACTCGGTCTGAGACAATGGACGCTGGGACTCCATGTCGCGTCACTATTTCCTTAAGGTAAATGTCCACAGTCTATCGACTGTGTATCTCTCATTGATAGGAATGAAATGAGCTGACTTTGTCAGTCGGTCTATGATCACCCATATGGCATCATGGTTGGCTTTTGTCCTTGGTAAATCGACAACAAAATCCATGGCTATCTGTTCTCATTTCCATTCGGGAATCTCCAGGGGTCGTAAAAGTCCACTGGGTCTCTGGTGCTCTGCCTTTACTCTTTGGCAAGTCAAACATTTGCTTACCCATTCTGCTACGTCCCTCTTCATGTTGGGCCACCAGTAATATTCCTTCAAATCCCTATACATCTTGGTGCTTCCCGGGTGAATGGAATACCTTGAACTATGGCTTTCATCCAAAATCTCGTCTTTAAGTTCTTGAACATTTGGAACCCAAATCCTGTAGGAATACCTCATTATCCCCTTATTGTCTCTCTCAGTATGGATCTCTTCTCTAGTCATTGACTCTCTGCCCTCATTCATCATTCTTTCTTGGCACAATCTAATCTTTTCTAATAACTCTGGCTGCATTGATATCTCAAACAGCTTTTCAGTTCCGGTTCCGGTTACCTTTACTTCTATTTCCATTCTTTCGAAATCCCTGATTAATTCTTCCGAAGTCATTATCATTCTGAGCCTTTCCTTCCTACTGAGGGCGTCAGCCACCACATTGGCTTTCCCCGGATGATAGAGAATCTCACAATCATAGTCCTTGATTAGTTCTAACCATCTTCTCTGGCGTATGTTGAGCTCTTTCTGCGTAAATATGTACTTGAGGCTCTTATGGTCTGTGAAAATCTCGCACTTCTCTCCATACAAGTAGTGCCTCCAAATTTTTAGGGCAAAAACTATTGCCGCGAGCTCAAGGTCATGATTAGGATATCTAATCTCGTATTCCTTCAGTTGTCTCGACGCATACGCAATCACTTTACCGTGCTGCATAAGCACACACCCTAATCCTTTGAGTGACGCGTCACTATATATCACAAAATCTCCTTTTCTGTCTGGCAATGCCAACACAGGGGCCATTACCAACCTTTTCTTTAATTCCTGAAAACTGTTCTCGCATTTTTCCGTCCATTCAAACCTTTCTGTCTTACGAGTAAGTCGTGTCAAAGGGGCTGCGATCTTCGCAAATTCTTGTACAAATCTACGATAGTAGCCGGCCAATCCTATGAAACTCCTTACCTCTGTGGGTGTGGTTGGCCTTTCCCAATTTAAGATCGCCTCTATCTTGGAGGGGTCGACCAATACTCCTTCTTTATTGATCACGTGTCCTAAAAACTGTACTTCATTCCGCCAGAATTCACACTTCGAGAATTTGGCATATAACTGTTCCTCTATGAGTATTCCTAGAGCTATCCTCAAATGCTCTGCATGTTCTGCCTCAGTCCTTGAGTAGATTAAAATATCATCGATAAAAACTATCACACACTTGTCCAAGTACTTCTTAAATACTCTGTTCATTAAATCCATGAAAGCCGCTGGGGCGTTGGTTAATCCAAAGGACATTACCAAGAACTCATAATGCCCATACCTTGTACGAAACGCTGTCTTGGGGATATCTTCGGGTTTAATCTTTAGTTGGTGATATTCAGTTCTCAGGTCAATCTTGGAAAAATATACAGCATCCTTTAGCTGGTCGAACAGATCGTCTATTCTAGGTAACGGGTACCTGTTCTTTATGGTTAGCTTGTTCAACTCTCGATAGTCGATGCACAGCCTCATGCTCCCATCTTTCTTCTTAACAAATAAAACTGGTGCTCCCCACGGAGACACACTGGGTCTTATCATACCCTTATCCAAGAGTTCCTACAATTGGATAGCTAATTCCTTCATTTCTAACGGGGCTAACCGGTAAGGTGCTTTTAAAACTGGCGCCGTCCCTGGGGCCAACTCAATCGCAAATTTAATCACTCTATCGGGTGGTAATCCCGGAAGATCTTGTGGGAATACATCTTCAAATTCGTTGACTACTGGAATATCTTGTAAGTTGGGCACCTCCTTTTGCGTGTCTACCACATAGGCTAGGTAAGCCTCGTTTCCTTTTCGTAGCATCCTTTTGGCCTGGGCCATGGTCAAAAATTTATGCGTCTGCCTCTTTCCCCTAAATATGACTTCTTTCTTTCCTGGAATATTCAACTTAACTTTCTTCCCTTTACAGTCTATCTGAGCATCATTGCTAGATAGCCAGTCCATCCCCAAAATTATATCAAATTCTCCTAACTTAAAAGGAATCTGATCAACACTGAAAGATTGTTCCCCTATGCCTAACTCACAGGCGGGGTGAATCAAATTAACAAGAATAACTTCATGGTTGGCTATTTCTACTTGTAAGGGCTCTATCAAGGGTTCAGCTTTAAGTCTTAATTTACGCGCAAAGTCCCTTGATATAAAAGATTTAGTTGCTCCTGAATCAAATAAAACGTTTGCATTGACTGAATTTAGAGAAAGGGTACCTGCTATCATATCTGAATCTTTCATAGCATCCTGGACTGTCATGTTGAAAGTCCTTGCAGTAGATGGCTTATTAGAAGCAGCCCTGCTTGCTCCCGAAGCTGCTGGTTTGTTCATTGGGCATTCCCTCTTCCAATGACCCGGGCGTCCACACTGATGACAAGTGGTGGTTGGGCGGGTAATGGGGGTTGGCGAAGTGCACTTGTCCGAATAGTGACCCTCTCGACCACACTTGAAGCAGATTACCGGCTTTCCTTTACACTCCCCAGAATGCATCCTTCCACAAGTGTTACAGGCTGGCAATGGGGGTTGAGACTGGTTGGAATAGGACATTCTTGACTTATGGCCGCTCTGGCTCACATTCACGCTCATTGGCCGCTTAAACCCAGTGTTCTTTCCCGGTAGGGACACTGCTCCTCGATTAAATCTAGTTGGGAAGCTCCTTCCTGCGGAACCCTCACCCATGCTCATACTTTTCCTCTTTATTCCCTTCTTCTCTCTTTCCTTCTGCATCTATTCACTTCCGGCTTCTACAATTGTTGCCTTTTGCACCAGAGTGGCATAATCCGTAAGCTCAAGGATTGCCACCCTATTCTGAATCCACAGTTTCAGTCCCTGCTGAAACCTCCTAGCTTTCTTTTCCTCGGTGCTCACAAACTCCGGCATAAACCTTGATAACTCAGTAAATTTCGCTTCGTACTCTGCTACAGATAAGTTATTCTGCTTTAGCTCCAAGAACTTGAGCTCCATCTGGTTTTCCATAAACCTCGGGAATATTTTCCCAGAAACAACTGACTGAATCTTTACCAGGTTATGATAGCATCTGTCTCCATGTTTTTCTTGACCTCCCACCAGTAGTTGGCCTCTCCTTTCAGAAGGTAGGTAGCAAATACAGTCTTCTGTGCCTCATCGGTACTCAAAATCTCAAAGGATTTCTCCATTTCCTTTA
This sequence comes from Apium graveolens, assembly GCF_009905375.1. Classification (NCBI taxonomy): domain Eukaryota; kingdom Viridiplantae; phylum Streptophyta; class Magnoliopsida; order Apiales; family Apiaceae; genus Apium; species Apium graveolens. The sequence goes on from NC_133653.1 coordinate 204,931,180, forward strand.
ACCATGCCCTTGCCTCTACTGGGTCGGCTGATCCGTGGAACTCAGGGGGCTTAAGGGACTTAAAAGCCCTGAAAGTGTTTGCCACAGCAATGTTATTTCCTTGAGGGGGTGGGTTGGGTTGACGTTCCAAGTTCTGCCTTAGTAGTTGCATGAACTGGCCCATGGGATCCATGCCTGGGTTTGGTATTGGTTGCTCAACCTCAATTTCTCCTTCCTCGGCCTCTATTTCAAATCCCTCAACATCATATGTCTCCTCCTCCTCTTCATACAGGGAGTCATCATGTTCAACATAATCCTCGTCTTCCTCTTCACTGTGTTCCTGGTTCCTATCGTCCTGGTTATGGCTTCCCTGGTCCTCAGATCCAGGGTTCGCTCTAGTTCCAATCTTTCTTGGCGGCATGATACTGATAATAAACAAAATTATTGGGAAATTCAATGTTAGGTCACAATCATACTCAACATTGTGCCTTGCACAGCTCTATAATGGGGAGAATGTATCTCGCAATTTTAATGTTTTATGACAGTTCTAATAAGAAGTGCAGTAATAATAATGATAAAAACAGTGATCTCGTCACTAAGGAACTGAACCGAAAGGAAACAAATATATACATAATGCGAGAAATACATAGTTTGATCTGGTCAAAAGTACAACAGTGCTACAGCCATCTGTCCCAAAAGTGATACACAAGAGTCTATCTATCTAGTCAGAAAAAGGGATGCTATATACAAGTCAACTATCCCGGAAAATTGGCTCTTACTAAGGCCTCGACTAACTAGACAACTAGACTATCCCATCGTTAGTCCTGAATCACACACCGGAGCGGGTCAGCTCCCATACCCTTTCCATCGCACGACGGAAGATATAGTCGGCCTGCCGCCTGGAGATTCTACCATGCCTGTCCCCCTGGAGCGATCTGAGTCTCGCTCGGGACGTGAGCTCCATCCCCGTCAGCTCCCTCCTCAAGGATCGAGGTATAGCAGCCCTAGTCTTATAAGCTCGGGTACACCTACCCGCCCTTTCCGCATCCAACTCCCTCCTAACCTCATCCAGCCAGACCTCAGCAACGGCCACTCGGGTCCTCAGTGTTGGGAACCACAGACTTAGGGTGTTACTACGTTTTACGATAAAGATTATGAAAAGAGGATTACCTTGTTAATGGTTGATTCCACGCTCTTCTATTGTATTCCCAAATTCCCTTGAGCGAAGTGTGGCCTCCGTCTTCTCAAGTTATCCTCTCTTCTTGCTCCTTGGTGGCTACAATATGTTTTCACACAATTTCCAAGCAAGAAGAGAATAAGAATATATATAGGCTACAATAGGGACCATGGATAATTAGGTTGGGCCTTCTAATTACATCTTGAGCCTAGCCCAATGTAATTAAATATTAATTCAATCCACTAAAGAATTAATATTTGCACTCCCTTTCCTAATACCGTAATTTAATTAATTCGGTTCCAATATTATTTGCTTATTAAATTCCCCATGTTTAAAATATCATATGTCCATTAATTAAATAAATTACTGATAATTTATTTAATTAATATCTTTTATCCTTGATCATCCACTCAACCTTTATTTAATTATGCCAGAATAAATTCCACCTGCAGGGTTTCACATAATTAAATCTTTTTGAGCTTTCAAGGGGACATCATTAACCTGAATATTATCAGGACATTGATTCCTTCAATAAATAATATCCATCATGTATATAATTCCATCACCCAAAATATAATGATATAATTCAAAAGAATTATTTCATATATAAATCAAAGCATGTAAATAATATACACGTGTCAATTACTATTTCCGGATTAAGAACCTAAGCATTAATAATAACATAGAATCTTAGTTCTCCTTCTTAAATAGTATTAAGGGAACAATTCTAAATTTGATCCTGTTCAATATACACAAAGTATACTAGCATTATTTATTAGTCAATATAAACTAATCTAAATAATACTACAGCCATACCAGTGGATTATCCAACACCACCTGTGCTGTGAACCTTATTATATTATATAACCGTATTTAACAATCTAATATTCTGTATCCCATTTGATACTAGATTGTTCACAATATATAATATTAGACAACATATAAACATTCAAATGATTCTCAAATAAACTGGCCAGAAATAAATGTACATACTTCAAATACATATTTTCAGTATACACTAACAATCTCCCACTTATACTCAAAATATTCTATTTGTACATCAGTGTTTATTTAATCCACTATTACATAAAAATCTATGTGTCCATCCATCTGACTCCTATCGCTTCCACATGCTTGTCAAAAACCTTGGTTGGCAATCTCTTTGTGAAAGGATCTGCTCGGTTGTCTTCTGATGATATGTGAGCCACAACTATATCCCCTCGCTTTACGATTCCTTGTATGAGATGATACTTACGTTCAATATGTTTAGCTGCTTTGTGGTCTCGCGGTTCCTTTGAATTTGCCACAGCACCAGTGTTATCACAATACACCGTCAAGCTCCTAGGAAAATTAGGTACCACATCTAAGTCCAAAAGGAAGTTCCTGAACCATACAGCCTCCTTGGCAGCCTCAGAGGCCGCCACGTACTCGGCCTCCATGGTGGAGTCTGCAATGCATTTCTGCTTTACACTCCTCCATATAACGGCTCCACCTCCCAAAGTAAAAACATATCCCGAGGTTGATTTCCTCTTATCCCTATCTGATTGGAAATCTGAATCAGTATATCCCAAAGGAAATAGATCTGAGGCCTTATAAATTAACTTATACTCCTTAGTCCTTCTCAGGTACTTCAGTATAGTTTTTACTGCACTCCAATGTTCCTGACCTGGGTTCGACTGATATCTACTAACCATGCCTATAGCAAAGCAGATGTCAGGCCTTGTACATAACATAGCATACATTAAGCTTCCACATGCTGAAGCATAAGGAACTGCTTTCATGCTCTCTATATCCTTAGGTGTCGAAGGACACTGCTTCTTAGATAGAACAACTCCATGCTTAAAAGGTAAAAAACCTTTCTTGGAGTTCTGCATGTTAAAACGAGCTAATACTTCATCAATGTAGGGCTCTTGAGATAAAGCCAACATCCTTTTCTTGCGATCCCTTATAACTTTGATCCCAAGGATGTATGCCGCTTCACCTAAGTCCTTCATGTCAAATTATTTGAACAACCATGCCTTTACTGATGACAACATCTCAACATTGTTTCCAATTAGTAAAATATCATCTACATATAGTACTAGAAAAACTACTGCATTACCTTCACTTCTCTTATACACGCACGATTCACTTGGACTTTGATCAAATCCATATGACTGGACTGCCTGATCAAAACGAATATTCCAGTCTCTAGAAGCTTGTTTAAGTCCATAAATAGACCTCTTAAGCTTACATATCAGATGCTCTTGGCCTTCCTTAATGAATCCTTTTGGTTGCTGCATATAGATGGTTTCTTCAAGACTTCCATTAAGAAAAGCTGTCTTGACATCCATTTGTCAAATCTCATAATCGAGATGAGCTGCTATAGATAAAAGAATACGGATTGACTTAAGCATGACTACCGATGAAAAGGTTTCCTCATAATCGATACCTTCTTTCTGAGTATACCCTTTCGCAACAAGTCTTTCTTTCCAGGCTTTCACCTTTTTATCTAATCCCCTCTTTTTCTTGTAGATCCACTTACATCCAATAGGTTTTATACCTTTGGGTGGTTCCACGAGCTCCCAGACCTGATTAGAATACATTGATTTTATCTCAGATTCCATCGCCTTTTGCCAAAGATCTGCATCTTTGTCTTGTACTGCCTCTTCGTATGTACGGGGATCATCATCATGTTCACCAGGGACCAAGTCTGAAGACTCTCCCAAAAACATGAATCTATCAGGCTGTTGAACAACCCTCCCACTACGACGAGGCACTGGTGCGGTATTAGTGACAGGTTGTACATTATGTTGTGGTTGTTCTACTTGTACTACAGCTTCATGGGTATTATTTGTCCCTCCCACTAGTTCCTCTAAAACGACACTACTCATGGGTTTGTGATTCATTATATAGTCCTCCTCCAAGAATCTTGCATTGGTGCTAACAATGACATCCCGATTCTTTGGACTATAAAATAAATATCCTTTCGTTCCCATGGGGTAGCCTACAAACAACCTTACTTCTGTACGAGATTCTAACTTAGTCGCGTTCTTGTTCAGCACATGTGCTGGACAACCCCATATTCGAATATGTCTTAGACTCGGTTTATCCCCGGTCCACAATTTTAAGGGGGTTTTAGGAACCGACTTAGAAGGTACTAAGTTCAGAAGATAAGCTGTTGTCTCTAAGGCATGTCCCCAAAACGACTTGGGTAAATCCGAATAACTCATCATCGATCTAACACTCTCTAAAAGAGTTTGGTTCGTTCTCTCTGCTATACCGTTCTGCTGGGGTGTGCCTGGTGCAGTTAACTGGGATTCTATCCCATTTTCTGATAAATATTCCCTAAATTCTCCAAGCAAGTATTCGCCACCACGATCTGATCGTAGTGACTTGATACTTTTATTAAGTCGCTTCTCCATTTTAGCTTTATACTCTTTGAACTTACCAAAGCACTCAGACTTACGGCACAATAAATAAACGTACCCATATCTAGAATAATCATCAATGAAAGTGACGAAATATTCATAACCACCTCTTGCTTGGATATTCATGGGTCCACATAAATCAGAGTGAACCAATTCTAATACTTGTTTGGCTCTATTCCCCTTTGCCTTGAAAGGCCTATTAGTCATTTTACCTTCCAAGCAGGATTCACAAACTGGAAATGGCTCCACTGCCAATGAGCTTAAAGGCCCGTCTACTACCAGTCTTTGAATCCTCCTCAAGTTAATATGACCTAATCTCAAGTGCCAAAGATATGTTTGGTTCAAACTAGAAGGTTCCTTTCTTTTAGTAGAGTTAGAAGATGTGTTGTTCAATTCCCTAAATTGCAGTTGCAGTGCAGGTTGACTAGGATTAATTATATACAAATTGTCTTGCAATGTACTAGAACATATAATTTGTTTATTCATCATAATAGAAATATTACGATCCAAACAAATATTATAACCATCCAAAGCAAGTTTAGAAACCGAAATTAAATTCCTTCTAAAAGAAGGTACATAAAGACAATTGTTCAAAACCAAAATCCTATCAGAACCAAAAGATAAATGAATAACTCCTACTGCAACTACTGCTACTTTCGTAGCATCTCTCATGAACACGTATATCTCACCATCTCTAAGCATTCTGGATAGTTGGAACCCCTGCATAGAATTACAAACATGATCAGTGGCTCCTGTATCTACACACCAAGTGCTCGTAGATATAGCCGCTATAAATGTTTCTGTAACTAGAGAAAGAGACATACCAGTATTGTTTGTCTTCTTAGGAAGAGGACAATCCTGTTTCCAGTGACCTGACTGTTTGCATCTGAAGCACTTCCCCTTAGGCTTTTTCACACCACCCTGAACTCCCACTGCCTTCACAGCTTTCTGTGTCTGAGCCTTTTTCTTCTTCTTAATACCTTTCGGCTTAGAGGAAGAACCTTTCTCAGCCACATTCACTTGAACACTCTGCCGAAATAATCCTTCAGCTGCCTGAAGTTCTGTCAGCAGTTCCGCGAGACTATACTGCCTCTTGTTCATGTTGTAATTGAAGCGGAACTGCTCAAAACTCTTGGACAATCTCATAAGGATAATGTCAATCTGGGTTTCCCCGTCAAGTTCAGCACCAAGGATCTTTATCTCATTCAGATGAGACATCATCTTGAGAACATGATCCCTTACAGGTGTGCCTTCAGCCATCTGAGTGTTTATTAAAGCCTTCATGGGTACTTGCCTAGCAGCCCTATTCTGATCTCCAAAAAGTTCCTTGAGATTAAAGAGCATATCTGAAGCAGTGGCCATAGACTGATGCTGATGCTGCAAAATACCCGACATTGCTGCCAGAATGTAACATCGCGACATTTCATCAGCCTTAATCCACCATTTATAATACTCTTTCTCATCTTCAGGAGCATCAACAGCAGGCTGTTCTGGCTTGGGTTCATAAGTGCAAAACTTGTACTCCTCAGCAGTCAACACAATGTCCAAATTTCGTTTCCATTCAATATAGTTAGGTCCGGTAAGTTTGTTATCCTTAAGTATGGTGAATAGTGGATTAAAACCCATTTTATCCTGAGAATCATGCATAAAAACATCACATAAATAAGGGTGCATTAATTATTAAGATCTATTGATTCCTCTAACAATTATTAAAATTTAATGCACTAACATATAAACACCATAAGCTTCTGGTACGCCACGATGTGTGACATGTATACCACCTAATTTTGTTTAAATGTTACTTCGGTCCTATTACTAAACAATATGCCACGCTGGGGTGGACTATATTATTTTTCATAGCTAAGTGTATACCATCATCAAATCTTAAATTATTTGAAATCTATGGAACTTGGTACGCCACGATGGGTGGCGTGTATACCTTCCAATATTCGTAATTTTGCCTTGAATAGAATACTTCAATTCAATATTCATCAATGGTTTGATTTCCAGGTAGTGGATGAGTCACATCGGTCTCGCTTAAAACCCACAGCCTTACAAGTTCGATGAACCCGTTTTTGACAAAATCGCCCTAAATCAGAAATAAAGAAAATCCGTATTTATTCCTTTCAAAATTTATTAATTTAAGAAGTTTGTTCTAGTAATTTCTATAACATTCTAGACACCATAAATTACATGCCACGATGGGTGACGTATATATAATTTATATTCGTCTTTATGTTAAATTACCTACAACCAATAATGGAGACCATGGGATTTAATTTCATATTAATTCCCTCTCTCACTTAGAATTTTTTTATTAAAATTGAGGAATTTTAAAATTAAATGGGGCCCTATGTTGTTATAATTATGTCTAATCATGCATTCAAAATACACACATAATTTTAGCAACATATAACATTTAATTAAAGCAATAAATAAAATTTATGCCCATGTCGTCCTAATTAAGTTAAACATGCAATTTTAAAAGAATTACACACATAATTAACGACACACATAATCAATAAATTAAAGCAATAATTAAAATTTAATGGAAAAAATTAAAATAAATTTTCCACTATTATGGCCCTTGAAAAAAAATCCAGCTCTCCAAAAAAAATCTGCCCCAAGCGCGCCCCGACGTCCCCAGCAGCCCCAGCAGTCCCAGCTGCCGCAGCGGCCCCAACAGCCCCAGCTGCCGCAGCGCGCGCGCGCCTGTTGCTTTTCTGTGAGTTTTGTTTTGATTTTGTTCGATCCAAACATCAACAGCAGCCCCTTGTAATCGCACAGCGGAACAAAAAACTACCGGAATTGATTTCCGATCGCACATAACTATTACAAAATACCCGGAACAATTACAAAAAAATAGATCTAATACAAAACTAATTTTGTAAAATCTATTCTAACACGATCAACCCTCGTGTAAATTACAACCACGATTAAACCACGTGGAAACCAAAATAAAAATTAACCACGATTAAACCACGTGGGATCAAAACACATAATTAAAATATACATGGCCATAATAGTGGATTAACAACCTACATCAAAACCAATACAAGCAAAACACTATATACACGCATATATAATTACGACATGGACATTATATCATAAAACGTAGAACCCATTACCAGGCTCTTGATACCAATTGTTGGGAACCACGGACTTAGGGTGTTACTACGTTTTACGATAAAGATTACGAAAAGAGGATTACCTTGTTAATGGTTGATTCCACGCTCTTCTATTGTATTCCCAAATTCCCTTGAGCGAAGTGTGGCCTCCGTCTTCTCAAGTTATCCTCTTTTTCTTGCTCCTTGGTGGCTACAATATGTTTTCACACAATTTCCAAGCAAGAAGAGAATAAGAATATATATAGGCTACAATAGGGACCATGGATAATTAGGTTGGGCCTTCTAATTACATCTTGAGCCTAGCCCAATGTAATTAAATATTAATTCAATCCACTAAAGAATTAATATTTGCACTACCTTTCCTAATACTGTAATTTAATTAATTCAGTTCCAATATTATTTACTTATTAAATTCTCCATGTTTAAAATATCATATGTCCATTAATTAAATAAACTACTGATAATATATTTAATTAATATCTTTTATCCTTGATCATCCACTCAACCTTTATTTAATTATGTCAGAATAAATTCCACCTGCAGGGTTTCACATAATTAAATCTTTTTGAGCTTTCAAGGGGACATCATTAACCCGAATATTATCAGGACATGGATTCCTTCAATAAATAATATCCACCATGTATATAATTCCATCACCCAAAATATAATGATATAATTTAAAAGAATTATTTCATATATAAATCAAAGCATGTAAATAATATACACGTGTCGATTACTATTTCCGGATTAAGAACCTAAGCATTAATAATAACATAGAATCTTAGTTCTCCTTCTTAATCAGTATTAAGGGAACAATTCTAAATTGGATCCTGTTCAATATACTCAAAGTATACTAGCATTATTTATTAGTCAATATAAACTAATCTAAATAATACTACAGCCATACCAGTGGATTATCCAACACCACCTGTGCTGTGAACCTTATTATATTATATAACCGTATTTAATAATCTAATATTCTGTATCCCATTTGATACTAGATTGTTCACAATATATAATATTAGACAACATGTAAACATTCAAATGATTCTCAAATAAACTGGCCAGAAATAAATGTACATACTTCAAATAAATATTTTCAGTATACACTAACACTCAGTACATCCTGAACATAGCCGTGGGCTAATAAAGACTGCCTATGGGCAGGGTCGAGAGGTGGTGAATCCGGAGCCGCTGGGGGTGCCTCCTCGGTCTTCCTAGGCTCGGAAGTATGGGTCTCTGAGCTGTCATCATACGGGATCCAAGATAGTGGTGGAGGGGTAGGAGCTCTGACCACCGGAAGTGTGGGTAAAGGGGTACCAGTGTACACTACCATAGCTCCGACATGCTCCTCAGCCACTGGGACCTCATTCGGGTCCTCCTCATCTGAAATCGCAACAACCTCTGTCTCTAACTCCTCTGAGGGGTCCTCCTCATCCTCCTCCATCTCAGGCTCCTCCTGATCCTCGACATCTAGCAGTGCCTCATCATGCTCACGCTCGAACATCTCAGGGTCCTCTATCTCATGCGCCTACACATTAAACGAGCTAAGTTACTATCATGATACTTATAAGGGTTCCCGTAAGGGTTTTAACTATCAGCGCTACTTTAAGTAGTCCGACCATGAACTTGGCAAGAGTTCTTATTATCTTTGTGAGTTTATTATTACATTGTCGCATCATCTCTGAGGTTTATAACGCTTAGCTCTGATACCATTTCTGTAACATCCCCAGATCCGGGGTCGGGGATCCGGGTCGTCACGGTCTTTCTTTCCACAATATCACTTCACTTAATTAATAATAATTAACCTTATACTGTGACCCCACACTAACACACACCACAACCCGTTATAGTCTCAGAGATGAAATTGAAATAGGTACAAGTCTTTGAATCCACAATTTAAAAGTTATTACAACCCAAAATGATTACTTAATAAGTTTACAATTAATTGCCATTATCTGCCACAAGTTATAATTATACATAATTGATTCTCAAAAGTAGAAGGTCTGATCTACAGATAGATCTACCTCTGCAGCTATAGCAGCTATGATCTCAACGGGAAGGCGCGGGGCGCTTCCCATGCTCTTGCGCTGGGTCTGCTTGAGTCTGGCCATCTTTCCTAACTGTTGTTGTGTGATGAAGAAATAAAGCAAGAGTGAGCATTACAGCTCGCAAGATAATATATAGTGTAAACAATAATGCAAGTATCTAAATGGATAACTTGCTGGAAACCTTTATCAGGTGAAAGATAATTACTTACTGGATATAAGCAAAAATAAGGGATGAAGTTATCAAATACTTCACTATACTTATATCATTTATAAAGCTACTTGAACTACCACTGTTCAAAGTATTACAGGTTTCAAAAGGTCATCCCATAGATGAAACCACAAGTTAAGACTTGAATAGATTCAATCTTTAAATATTATTAAATGAAATAAAGTTACGAGATACTTTATTTAGTCCCGATATATATATCCACATATATATCTCTTAAACATTTCCTGGAACCTCTGTTATGTAAAGTATGAACAGAGTTTGTAACATCCAATAAATTTTGGAAAGGAAAAGAATTTTGGTATAAACCCGATATCTTGCTGATCAGGCAAAGATACCAATAAGTAACCTTTTCTACTAGTAGATGGATGAATCCCCCACCGGTCATCACCCTGGCCACATGTAATAACCCCAATTTTTGGGTAATTTTTGAAACCCTTATGAATAGTGTTTTTGCTGAATGAGAAAACTTTTCATGACACACTATGTAGGGGTTCTGATATGGATATTCTGAGATTTTATTAGTACTTTATATGGGATATAAGTGTATGTAAAATCATCAGAATCCAAATCTGAACACTTTGATTTTTCCCGGAAATCCACTAGATACGGAAAGAATTGAGAAAAAGGTAACAGGATAAAAAGGATTTAAATTAAAGGATTATAAGAGAGGATCATAAAAAGGAATATAATGTATTGAGAAAGGTTAAGGGAACCTAAGTAATAAGATCCCGGGTATGATCCCTCAAATGATAAACGAAAACGAAAGTTAAGCGAACCGTATAACAGATCAGCGGTCATTAGGCAAACAATTAGGAAGTTAATCAAAGGGATTAGAGAGGATGATGTCACCCAACCAATGAGAAGAGGACAAGGAGGGGAGGATGACATCATGAGGATGACACAAGCATGACATAGAAGGGAAGGAAGTGTGGTTGAATTATAACCACACAAAATCAAGGTTAATTAAGTCATTAACCAAAAACAACACAAAAATCAACCAACCAAGCAAATCATTTCATTTTCATCAAACAAAACACAAAAATCTCTTTCTTCCCAAGCTAACTCTCGGCTTCTTTCTTAAAATTTGAAGATCCAAGCTCCACCACTTACTATTTAGCAAGGTAATTATCTAAGCTTCCCCATGGATAGTTACATACTTCCTATAAGTTTAAGCTTCTAATTCCAAGCCAATCTTTTTCTATAAATCAAGGAAGAAGATGGTGAATAGTAACCTTCAAGAAATAACTTTAGTTTTCTTGAATTTTTATGAAAGATTAAGGTTATACAAGCAAGGATCAAGGTTCTTTAGGCATTCAAAGCTCTTGTGTTGTGTTAAAAAGCTTCAAGGAAGGTATAATCTCTTAACCAAGCTTTGTTATTGAATGTTAAGAGCATAATATGAGTATTTTAGTTCATGAGAGGCTTGATGGTTGTGTATGTAGAGATTAGTGAGTTTTGGGATGTTGTTAGATTGGTAAATGTTGTTGTTTTGATTAAAAGAACTTAAGTATGGTTAAAGTTAAGCTTAGGCATAAGTATGAATGTTAAAATTGAATTGGTTGAGGTTGTTATGATGTGATAAGGATGGATGTTGGTTGTATGTTGGATTTGAGGTTGAATTGGGAGGGTTTTGAATGGTTTAAAATATTGGAAATCGCGTAAACATAGCCGTCGTAACGTCCGATTTTCTGTAGACTGTTTTTGTTCATAACATTAGGACCCGAGAACCCCCTGCTAGATTATGACCATTTCCATGTGTAGATAGTTCGTGTTACGAGCTTCGTTTTGATATGTAGTTCGTTCGATTCCGATGCACGGTTTAGGAGAAACGACCGTTTCAAGTAACGGCGTTTCGCGAACGAAACTTTTCCCCTCGCCTTACTTTGAAACATAGGTTAAAGACCAAAAAGGGTTAATTAATGTATGAAACATTTATGGTAAGTGTGTTAGGCAGTTGGTAAGACACTCGCGAAGGAATCGCTTTAAAACTCGTAAAGGTTAAATTATTAAAAATGGTGGAGCCGAGGGTACCCGAGTGACTTAAGCGAAACAGTGAGCGCAAAACAAGCATTAGAGTCTGAGTTGGTTAGAGTATAGATTTACAAGTGACTTTGGTTTAATTCCAACTTACTTGTTATTTATAGGTTACCAGACTCGTCCCGAGCCATTCGTAACCCCCAGTCGCTCAGGCAAGTTTTCTACCCGTATAACTGTTGTTGTGATGTATATGTGTATATGCATGATCTTGCGATATATTGTAGCATGTGATATGGTATATATGCATGCCTGTTTCATATTCTTGATTTATATATCTGTTGGTTCAAATGCTTATAGTTGCATAATACCTATGCTAGAGATAAGCGGTATTTGAGTTTACCCTTAGTATAGGGGATAAAAGGTGAACATATTTCTAAACCAGGAGGCGAGACTCCCGAGTATAATATATATTTATATATATATATATATATATTGATATAGTTTTTAAAACTATTAATCGAATAAGGTTTATTCGATAACTTTATTTTATTTAATGAATATTATTACGAATATTCATTCGAGGGCTTATGACTCAGTTTATTTTATTATTGAATATTATTTCGAATATTATTCGAAGGCGTATGACTCCTTTTATTTATTTATCTGAATATTATTTGAATATTCATTCGAGGGCTTATAACTCTTTTATATTATTTATTGAATATTATTTGAATATTCATTCGAGGGCTTATGACTCAGTTTATTTTATTATTGAATATTATTTCGAATATTATTCGAAGGCGTATGACTCCTTTTATTTATTTATCTGAATATTATTTGAATATTCATTCGAGGGCTTATGACTCTTTTATATTATTTATTGAATATTATTTGAATATTCATTCGAGGGCTTATGACTCTTTTATATTAGTTATTGAATATTATTTGAATATTCATTCGAAGGCTTATGACTCAGTTTATATTATTTAATGAATATTATTTGAATATTCATTTGAGGGTCTATGACTCCGATTATTTGCTGAGGTATATTCTTTATTTTATTAAAGAATAAGGTGTCAATAATCAAACTTATTTTCGATTATTCAAATAAAGATAATACTTTCATATAAGTATATCTTTGGTTATTTAATACTCGTTTCAAGTATAAGTTTTAATACTTCTACTTCAATTATTTTTATAATGATTATTCTTTATGGGAATATTATTTAAATAATAATATTCAGTCATTTTCTAAATATTCTGGGGACTGATTTACTTCATTAAATCAGCTTTACTCCAAACACTCTATAAAGTGTTTTCGAGTCTTCAAAATGATTTTTTTAAAGTCAGAGCGGATCCCAAAACTCATTTTTTTATTTAAGATCTTCCTTTTTAAGGGGATTTAAATACTCGCTCAAAACCTGGGGAATCCGGCTCTGTGGTGTATTTTATATTCGCAACGAGGTTGCAGTTTTGGTAAATGAATTGATTACTTGCCCAATGTTCGGGAAGTAAGCCCATCTAATTGAGTCGGCATAAGCGACAGGCCGGGGTACGGTCTATGAAAGTGTAAGTGGCTGGGTGGCAGTCCATCAACGCGTAAGAGGCCGGGTGGCGGTCCAGCACAAGGTCCTTATGTGGCCAGGGTGATGACTGGTGGGGGATTCATCCATCTACTAGTAGAAAAGGTTACTTATTGGTATCTTTGCCTGATCAGCAAGATATCTGGTTTATGCCAAAATTCTTTTCCTTTCCAAAATTCATTGGATATTATAACTCTGTTCATACTTTACATGACAGAGATTTTCAGGAAATGTATGAGATATATATATATATATATATATGGATATATATATCAGGACTTAATGAAGTATCTCGTAACTTCGTTATTTATAATGATATTTCAAAGATTGAATCTATTCAAGTCTTATCTTGTAGTCTCATCTGGGTGATGAACTTTGAAACTGATTATAACTTGAACGGTGGTAGTTCAAGTAGTATTTGGATATAAAGTATAGTGGAGTATCTTGTAACTTCATTTTTTTTAAACTTATATCTAGTAAATGATTATCTTATGCATGACAAAGATTTTCAGAAAAACGTTGAGACAAGGTTAGATATATGAGATCACCTTGCAACGGTATTTTTATACAGTTATACACTGGAACTCTGTGTGTATTATGCATGGAAGAGGACTTCCAAGATTTTGAAAAGTATATATGTATATATACTGAATATTTTGCGACTTCATCGCATTAAGATATCAAACTTGGTTCATTTCTTTTGACCAAGACTTTCATGAGTACTATGAGAAGGCTCATATATTGTTAATCATTATACATATTATTTTGGTGGGCTTGCTGCTCACCCTTGCTTTCTTCTTTCATCACACAACATCAGATAGACAAGATGAACCGGACCAAGCTCCCGATTCGCAAGAGGTTAGGAGACGTTCCGCAGTTTTCTAGAAGCACTGATGCCGCCATAGCTGAGGTAGGAACTACCAATAGGCTAGGCTTTCAACTTTTGATGTATCAGATTATGTATACTTATGAATTGTAATAATGGCAAAGAAATGTAAATTTATTCAGAAACCTGTTTAAGGTGTATTGGCATATAATTGTGGAATAAAACGACTTGTGATTATTTTTGGATATTCATCTCTGAGACTATAACTTGTGGTGTGTGTGTTTATTGTGGGGTCACAGTACAGAGTAGTTGATTATTTATTAAGATTGGGTGTTGTTAAGGGAAATGGAACTCGTGACAACCCGGATCCCCGACCCCGGATTTGGGGGTGTTACAGAAATGGTATCAGAGCTAAGCGTTATAAACCTCAGAGATGATGTGACGTTAAGATAATAAGTTCACTAAGATAATAAGAACTCTTGCCAAGTTCATAGTCGGGCTACCTAACGTAGCACTGACAGATAAAACCCTTACGGGAACCCTTATAAGTATCGTGATAGTAACATAGTTCGTTCTCGTATAGGGCAGCGGAGCACCGAACCTTGAGGTTCAGGAGCATCAACATGAGGATGTTTTATTACAAATTGGAGATCAAATTGTGAATCCGATGGAGTACCCTAATGAGGGACCGGATGAGGTTCAGATAGAGAATGTTGCGGTTGAGGATGTTATTCCGGAAAGGATTGTGGCTGAAGAGGATCTCATGGAGGATCCTGATGAGAATGAAGAGAGGACCGCTGAGGTACTGATGACCGTAGTCAGGGTGACTACCAGAGCAAGAATGGCCGCAAGGGTGGCACTAGAGGATGAAGAGTTACCAAGGGCACAAAGGTTAATGAGGGCAGAAGGAGTGGGGCCTTTCACGACACCAATTATACCAGTATCAGACCCTCTTCCAGATGCTCCTGTAGACATCCATGAGGTTCCACCAATTCCTGTTCCCTCCCCTGTACAGAGCCCAGCACATACTGAGGAAATGCCACCTTTATCCCCTGCACCATTGTCACCTGATACCGTGCTTGGTTATCCATTTGGATCTCCTGGGTCTGCACCACCTGCCCCCCATGGACTGCTAGATGCTACCACTCAGGCTTCTTTTATCGCTGATTATCATATGACTTTGGGTGGCCTGTCAGAGGCCCGGAATGTTAGGAGTGATCTGTTGGATCGACTTACTGCACCAAGGATTGAGGGTGGGATACTTCCGGCAGGATTAGCGTATAGCATGGAAAGGATTGAGGCTACCACCCGTGTTATAGCTAGGGGCCATCTTGAGGGTCGGGTTGATCCATCTCTACTTGCGACTATCTTAGACCTCATCACCTCTGTGATGGAGCAGGTTAGGGATGTCGTGCGTGCTCGCATCTCTTAATCCATGGTAGTGTGCAGAGCCAGAGCAATCAAACAAGGGTCTCATGTAGCACCGCTTTTGGAGGATTAGCCTAAGCTATGAATGATTAGTTTTAATGACGAGATGACTATCTATGGTAGTACTTTTGGGATAGGAGCGATAAGTTCATATGATGTAATCCTCTTTAATATGTTCAGTTGTTGTACCCTCGAACAAATGGTTATGTATATATTCGTTAATTTCAGTTCAGATCAGTTTGATTGTGATAAATCACATTGTTAATTGCTCTATTAACACTTAAGAGAGTGTCATGAAGTTTATCGAACTAAAGAATTCATAATTTGCAATCGTGCAAGGACTAAAGGAGGGGAAGACTTAAGCAAAGTAAGTAAGACAAATATCCGGAGATTCTCAAAATTTTCCAAGTAATATGCCCCCACAAGGAATAAGATTAAGGGCAAACCTTGAACGTGATAATCAGGGAGGTCGCAATTAAGATATAAAGAACCCGGAATATAATAAAGTGGAAAATGAAGATTTTAAATTAAAAGATGACTCCAATTATGGGGAGTAGGAAGAAATATTTAGACTGAGGAAACAAAAGTCGAGTAAGGAAAGGAGACCCGAGATGGTACCCCTATACGGCAATTCATGGACCTGTCTAAAGAGAACTTAGACTATTATCCCCAACCACCACCCTGAGGAGACAGTGCGGTGGGAAATTCTTTCAGGACCTTTAAATCGCTAAGCTCTCAGAGTTCCAAGGAACAAGCTGACCCAGTCAAGGCAAGAGCCTGGCTAAAGGAAATATAGGAATCATTTGAGATTCTAAATGATTGACGAATCACAAAAGACTATTTTTATCACTTACCCTCCTAAGAGAGAGACCACCCGCCGGTGAAAGGCCAAGGAAGGCACGGAGCAAGAGATTATAATAAACTGATTTAAGTTCAGTCAATTGTTTTCGGGAAAGTAATTCCCAAAGATAAGGAGATAGTGTAAAAGCTTTAGAGCCAGAATAAAGGCAGACGAGTATGATAAATTATGAATCTAAGTTGTAAAAGTTATCAAGATTCGTTCTGAGGACACGAATCCAGAATGACGGGATGTTTGAAATCAATGCTTATGTTGTGTTGGTTCAAAAAAAAAACTGATAAGAGAAAGGAAAATAAAAAGAAACTGAAGTGGAAAGGAATACGAGGGCAATAGAGTTGAGGTATGATAAGGGAGTTGGGTATGAGGAAACCCTAAAGACTCGTAGCAATAGAAATAGACTAGTATGTAATCGTCAGGATGAGGGTGATTCACCATGAGTTAAAATAGATGGTTGAAGGTGTAAGAGATACATATATTTTATCCCCTGTAAGTTGGGAGGATTCGAGGAAACCTTTAGATAGTTCGAAGGATAAATAATAAGACGCGGATAGACTAAGGAGACAAGAAAGTAAGAAAGTAGGAAAGTTGGATGAAGGAAGTGACCTTCAATAATGTGAAATGTAAGACCGGTGGCTCGATACCCAGAAAGGGAGGCGCCAGGTATGAGAGATATCCCAACATTGAGGTGACTGTTGAGATAAACAACGAAAGTAAATAAGGAATTATTAAGAAGAGGTTCACGTTGAACACGACCAATATCTTCCAGAACATCCTTGTTATCGTTACCAAATTAGGCAAGACAAGCGGATAACCGTTGCTATCTTTTGGAGGCCATGTGGATTGACCTTAACTTGAATAAGGATGCTATTGTGAAATTCGGTATAGACTATCGAGGTGGAAATGATTGAATAAGATACCCTTATCAGGGATATATGACTTTATGTATCCATGGAAGGATGCTTGTACCTTTTTAAAGGTGGAATTAAGGATAGAACATCGGTAACTTAAAACGAATCCTAGGGGAATGCATAAAGGTTGGCATTTCACCCTTAATAGGGATAGTATGAGTTTTGACAGTATGAATTGGAAAGGATTAAGGTAATAATAACCTTTAAGGATCAGTTGAGAAATTTTTCAGAAGTATATAGACAATGGTTCTAGTATTAGTAAATGGTATTTTGATATGCCCTGTATATAGGGAATACAGGAGGAACGATTGAAGGATAACCTTAGAGGTTTTACAAGGAGAAAGGAAATATTCGAAATTCTCAAGAATAAAAATGTTGATAAAGGAAATATGACATAATTATAATGATGCCAAGTGGGGCACGTGTTAAACCACGAGAAAGTATGGATCGAACCAGTAAAGGTCGAAATTATTTAGGGCAATTAGGACTTAAGATAAAAGATGTTCTAAGTATGATTAAGAGTCAGTCGTGACAGTGATTAACCTCTAAAGACTGAGGCAATAACTTATGGAAAAATGGTGATATTTTTTTACTCATCAGATTTTAAGGAATACATCTTCACAAAAGCAGTGATTGAAATAAGGTAGAAAATTTATTTGGAGGTGGTTAAAATGACATTGACTGTAAGGAAATTTTACTATCAGGAAAGGCCAAAGAGGTGGCCGACACTTTAAAGGTAAGTGGATAATTATAGGCGCGTGTGCCAAAAGAATACAGTGATGATGGTTAAAAATGTGAAGGTTGAATTATGGTTTGGAAGATTGACATTCCTTCTGATGACTGTGCAATACCCAACCGTAATAGTAGTTGGTAAAGGTTTAATTCGTGTAATCGCCATGAACGGGCTATCTATCTTAGAAGGTCCTATCTTGAGATAAGCCAGGACCATGTTTCAAAAAGGACTAGACGAACCTTTGAGTTAAGTCTTCTATTTAAGGCATATGATTAAGAATGGTATTAACCTGCTATCGTTGCTTTGATTAAAACTCTTCTGCACTTTTATCTGCTTCATGTCATGAAAGTACGTCAGAGTTTGGAGTGTTCTTCATGAATTGTGATTGGTGGTTATGTTAACTCCTTAAGAGAATTAGATACGAGATGTATGGACTCTGTATGGTTAGCTATTAAGACTTCATGGAAAATGAATGACTACAGTAGGTCAGTGGTGGACCATAGTAAGGCAGCAATGATTCTGCGAGTAATGAGCTGATTACAACCGTGAGAGTTGTATTGGAATGGGTGTTGAGATTGAGTACCACTAATCGGGTCATGGTAGTGTATAAGTTATCATTGATAGACTAATTAAGTAGAGTATCTACCTATTGAATATTTATTCTTTCTTATCAATAGAGAGTCGTATTACTATACGAGGAAGGTTGCAGTGCAAGCATAGAATCCGAGTAACGGTGATATATAGAAGGAGGTCCCAGATTCGATTTTCGATGTCGAAGGAGTTTCAAAGGTGATTATGTATAAGCTCGAGGAAGAGCATGGGTCCATAGAATGATGGACGGAATGGCGAAAATATTTAGGCATGGGAAATACGATGCTATAATACTTGATGCTGATATAAATACGTTTATGTTTTGTTCTCCTATGACAAACCTCTATAGTTCAGAGGTAAGTTCCAAGCCAGATATTTTATGGCAGTATATTTTTCATATATGCAATTCTCTTCAATTCGTTCTTTTCTCTTCTTTTCATTTCATGTAAGCTGAGAAGAACAACCCTTCCAGAAAGGGGAGGTATTGCCGAATGACTATCTATCTGTGTGATAGAAGCCTAGTAGGATACCATCTATTGTTTAATTGCTTGTCAAGTACTAAAGGCCGGCCACCTTCTGTACTAACTATGCGATATAACAAGTGTTCATGATCATAGTGATCTCTCAACAAATTCCTTTACTTCTATATGATTGATCAACTTTGGGAAATAGAAACAGCTGAAAAAGGAGTAATAAAGTTGTGGTAGCATTCGGAATGGAAACACATTCGTAATACTAAGGTTGACGTGGTTATTAAAAGGTTATAGAACGCTAGCGAGCAAAAGTATAACCAGTATAATATTAGGAACGGAAGGTAGTAGCGATTACGAACTGGAAAAGAATGGGTATTAAGAAGCAAAAGCTATAATGCTAGAAGCTATAATGAGAGTTTGTGCAATAGACTTGAAAGAAATTGGAATGATCACATAACGCGGATTGAGTTTTCTTACGATAATAGATCATATGTCAGTATTGAGATATCGCCTTATGAGATCCTTGAGGGAAGACAATGTCGATCTCCCTTATGTTAGGATGAAGTTGTAGAGCGCAAGATGCTCGGACCCGCAGTAGTCCAAAGGATCAAGGATATAATAGATCTAATCAGAGGACGGCTGGTAGTAACCCAAGATGGACATAAGAAGTATGTTAATTTGACACGAAAGGACAAAGAATAGGAAGTAGGGGACCTAGTGTTGTTAAAGGTATCCCCTTGGAAACCCTTGGAAATGATTGATGAGATTCGGAAAGAAAGGAAAGCTAAGTCTACAATTTGTTGGACCCTTGGATATATTAAGACGTTGGGAAGTTAGCATATGAGCTAGCTCTACCCCCGAACCTGTAGCAAGTTCATAACGTGTTCCACGTATCAATGTTAAGGAAGTGTAATTCGGATGCCAGTCAAATAGGGGCGTATGAGCGCATAGACATGCAACCAGACGTAACCTATATGGACCAACCAGGAAGGGTATAGATTAAGAAGGAACGAGTGCTTATGAGAAGGGTTATCAAACTAGTAAGAGTTTGATGGTAGAACCACAATGTGGGAAAATTGACTTGAGAGTTAGAAAGTGCAATACTAAGAAAGTATCCCTATTCATTTCTATCTGATTCCGGGACGGAATCCTTTTAAGGAGGGGAGACTGTAATAACCCCAATTTTTGGGTAATTTTTGAAACCCTTATGAATAGTGTTTTTGCTAAATGAGAAAACTTTTCATGACACACTATGTAGGGTTTCTGATATGGATATTCTGAGATTTTATTAGTACTTTATATGGGATATAAGTGTATGTAAAGATCGTCAGAATCCAAATCCGAACACTTTGATTTTTCCCGGAAATCCACTAGATACGGAAAGAATTGAGAAAAAGGTAACAGGATAAAAAGGATTTAAATTAAAGGATTATAAGAGAGGATCATAAAAAGGAATATAATGTATTGAGAAAGGTTAAGGGAACCTAAGTAATAAGATCCCGGGTATGATCCCTCAAACGATAAACGAAAACGAAAGTTAAGCGAACCGTATAACAGATCAGCGGTCATTAGGCAAACAATTAGGAAGTTAATCAAAGGGATTAGAGAGGATGATGTCACCCAACCAATGAGAAGAGGACAAGGAGGGGAGGATGACATCATGAGGATGACACAAGCATGACATAGAAGGGAAGGAAGTGTGGTTGAATTATAACCACACAAAATCAAGGTTAATTAAGTCATTAACCAAAAACAACACAAAAATCAACCAACCAAGCAAATCATTTCATTTTCATCAAACAAAACACAAAAATCTCTTTCTTCCCAAGCTAACTCTCGGCTTCTTTCTTAAAATTTGAAGATCCAAGCTCCACCACTTACTATTTAGCAAGGTAATTATCTAAGCTTCCCCATGGATAGTTACATACTTCCTATAAGTTTAACCTTCTAATTCCAAGCCAATCTTTTTCTATAAATCAAGGAAGAAGATGGTGAATAGTAACCTTCAAGAAATAACTTTAGTTTTCTTGAATTTTTATGAAAGATTAAGGTTATACAAGCAAGGATCAAGGTTCTTTAGGCATTCAAAGCTCTTGTGCTGTGTTAAAAAGCTTCAAGGAAGGTATAATCTCTTAACCAAGCTTTGTTATTGAATTTTAAGAGCATAATATGAGTATTTTAGTTCATGAGAGGCTTGATGGTTGTGTATGTAGAGATTAGTGAGTTTTGGGATGTTGTTAGATTGGTAAATGTTGTTGTTTTGATTAAAAGAACTTAAGTATGGTTAAAGTTAAGCTTAGGCATAAGTATGAATGTTAAAATTGAATTGGTTGAGGTTGTTATGATGTGATAAGGATGGATGTTGGTTGTATGTTGGATTTGAGGTTGAATTGGGAGGGTTTTGAATGGTTTAAAATATTGGAAATCGCGTAAACATAGCCGTCGTAACATCCGATTTTCTGTAGACTGTTTTTGTTTATAACATTAGGACCCGAGAACCCCTTGCTAGATTATGACCATTGCCATGTGTAGATAGTTCGTGTTACGAGCTTCGTTTTGATATGTAGTTCGTTCGATTCCGATGCACGGTTTAGGAGAAACGACCGTTTCAAGTAACGGCGTTTCACGAACGAAACTTTTCCCCTCGCCTTACTTTGAAACATAGGTTAAAGACCAAAAAGGGTTAATTAATGTATGAAACATTTATGGTAAGTGTGTTAGGCAGTTGGTAAGACAATCGCGAAGGAATCGCTTTAAAACTCGTAAAGGTTAAATTATTAAAAATGGTGGAGCCGAGGGTACCCGAGTGACTTAAGCGAATCAGTGAGCGCAAAACAAGCATTAGAGTCTGAGTTGGTTAGAGTATAGATTTACAAGTGACTTTGTTTAATTCCAACTTACTTGTTGTTTATAGGTTACCAGACTCGTCCCGAGCCATTCGTAACCCCCAGTCGCTCAGGCAAGTTTTCTACCCGTATAACTGTTGTTGTGATGTATATATGTATATGCATGATCTTGCGATATATTGTAGCATGTGATATGGTATATATGCATGCCTGTTTCATATTCTTGATTTATATATCTGTTGGTTCAAATGCTTATAGTTGCATAATACCTATGCTAGAGATAAGCGGTATTTGAGTTTACCCTTAGTATAGGGGATAAAAGGTGAACATATTTCTAAACCAGGAGGCGAGGCTCCCGAGTATAATATATATTTATATATATATATATATATTGATATAGTTTTTAAAACTATTAATCGAATAAGGTTTATTCGATAACTTTATTTTATTTAATGAATATTATTACGAATATTCATTCGAGGGCTTATGACTCAGTTTATTTTATTATTGAATATTATTTCGAATATTATTCGAAGGCGTATGACTCCTTTTATTTATTTATCTGAATATTATTTGAATATTCATTCGAGGGCTTATGACTCTTTTATATTATTTATTGAATATTATTTGAATATTCATTCGAGGGCTTATGACTCAGTTTATTTTATTATTGAATATTATTTCGAATATTATTCGAAGGCGTATGACTCCTTTTATTTATTTATCTGAATATTATTTGAATATTCATTCGAGGGCTTATGACTCTTTTATATTATTTATTGAATATTATTTGAATATTCATTCGAGGGCTTATGACTCTTTTATATTAGTTATTGAATATTATTTGAATATTCATTCGAAGGCTTATGACTCAGTTTATATTATTTAATGAATATTATTTGAATATTCATTTGAGGGTCTATGACTCCGATTATTTGCTGAGGTATATTCTTTATTTTATTAAAGAATAAGGTGTCAATAATCAAACTTATTTTCGATTATTCAAATAAAGATAATACTTTCATATAAGTATATCTTTGGTTATTTAATACTCATTTCAAGTATAAGTTTTAATACTTCTACTTCAATTATTTTTATAATGATTATTCTTTATGGGAATATTATTTAAATAATAATATTCAGTCATTTTCTAAATATTCTGGGGACTGATTTACTTCATTAAATCAGCTTTACTCCAAACACTCTATAAAGTGTTTTCGAGTCTTCAAAATGATTTTTTTAAAGTCAGAGCGGATCCCAAAACTCATTTTTTTATTTAAGATCTTCCTTTTTAAGGGGATTTAAATACTCGCTCAAAACCTGGGGAATCCGGCTCTGTGGTGTATTTTATATTCGCAACGAGGTTGCAGTTTTGGTAAATGAATTGATTACTTGCCCAATGTTCGGGAAGTAAGCCCATCTAATTGAGTCGGCATAAGCGACAGGCCGGGGTACGGTCTATGAAAGTGTAAGTGACTGGGTGGCAGTCCACCAACGCGTAAGAGGCCAGGTGGCAGTCCAGCACAAGGTCCTTATGTGGCCAGGGTGATGACTGGTGGGGGATTCATCCATCTACTAGTAGAAAAGGTTACTTATTGGTATCTTTGCCTGATCAGCAAGATATCTGGTTTATGCCAAAATTCTTTTCCTTTCCAAAATTCATTGGATATTATAACTCTGTTCATACTTTACATGACAGAGATTTTCAGGAAATGTATGAGATATATATATATATATATATGGATATATATATCAGGACTTAATGAAGTATCTCGTAACTTCGTTATTTATAATGATATTTCAAAGATTGAATCTATTCAAGTCTTATCTTGTAGTCTCATCTGGGTGATGAACTTTGAAACTGATTATAACTTGAACGGTGGTAGTTCAAGTAGTATTTGGATATAAAGTATAGTGGAGTATCTTGTAACTTCATTTTTTTTAAACTTATATCTAGTAAATGATTATCTTATGCATGACAAAGATTTTCAGAAAAACGTTGAGACAAGGTTAGATATATGAGATCACCTTGCAACGGTATTTTTATACAGTTATACACTGGAACTCTGTGTGTATTATGCATGGAAGAGGACTTCCAAGATTTTGAAAAGTATATATGTATATATACTGAATATTTTGCGACTTCATCGCATTAAGATATCAAACTTGGTTCATTTCTTTTGACCAAGACTTTCATGAGTACTATGAGAAGGCTCATATATTGTTAATCATTATACATATTATTTTGGTGGGCTTGCTGCTCACCCTTGCTTTCTTCTTTCATCACACAACATCAGATAGACAAGATGAACCGGACCAAGCTCCCGATTCGCAAGAGGTTAGGAGACGTTCCCCAGTTTTCTAGAAGCACTGATGCCGCCATAGCTGAGGTAGGAACTACCAATAGGCTAGGCTTTCAACTTTTGATGTATCAGATTATGTATATTTATAAATTGTAATAATGGCAAAGAAATGTAAATTTATTCAGAAACCTGTTTAAGGTGTATTGGCATATAATTGTGGAATAAAACGACTTGTGATTATTTTTGGATATTCATCTCTGAGACTATAACTTGTGGTGTGTGTGTTTATTGTGGGGTCACAGTACAGAGTAGTTGATTATTTATTAAGATTGGGTGTTGTTAAGGGAAATGGAACTCGTGACAACCCGGATCCCCGACCCCGGATTTGGGGGTGTTACACCACATAAGGACCTTGTGCTGGACCGCCACCCGGCCTCTTACGCGTTGATGGACTGCCACCCAGCCACTTACACTTTGATAGACCGTACCCCAGCCTGTCGCATATGCCGACTCAATTAGAGGGACTTACTTCCCGAACGTTGGGCAAGTAATCAAATTGTTTTCTCAAAACAGCAACCACGTTGCGAATGTAAAATACACCACAGAGCCGGATCCCCCAGGTTTTGAGCGAGTATTTAAATCCCCTTCGAAAGGAGGATCTTAAATATAAAAGAATGAGTTTTGGGATCCGCCCTAACTTTTAGAAATCATTTTGAACACTCGAAAACATTTTTAAGAATGTTTGGAGTACTGCTGATTTATTAAAATAAATCAGTCCCGATATATTAGAAATATCTGAATATTATTATTTAAATAATATTCTCATAAAGATAATCCTTATAAAAATAATCGAAGTAGAAGTTTTAAAACTTATACTTGAAATGAATAATAATTAACCAAAGATATACTTATACGAAAGTACGATCTTTATTTGAATAATCGAAAATAAGTTTAATTATCGAAACATTATTCTTTAATAAAATAAAGAATATTATTAAATAATAAGCGGAGTCATAATACCTCGAATGAATATTTTAAATAATATTCATTAAATAAAATAAACGGAGTCATACATCCTCAAATAAATATCCAATTAATAATCATTAAATACACTAAACAGAGTCATAAGTCCTCGAATGAATATTCAATTAATATTCATTAAATAAAATAAAGTTATCGAATAAACCTTATTCGATCAATAGTTTTGAAAACTACATCCATATATATATAAATATATATATATAATATACTCGGGAACATCGACTCCCGGTTTAGAAATATGTTCACCTTTGGGTCCCCTATACTAAGGGTATACGCAAGTACTGCTTATCTCTAGCATAGGTATTATGCAACTATAAGCATTGAAATCAACAGATAGATAACCAGATTACGAAACAGACATGCATATATACCATATCAGCATGCTCCAATATATCGCAAAATTTGCTAATAACAATCATGCACTTATCACAAGATAATACATATACATATATTTACATTACAACAACAGTATAACGGGTAGAAAACTTGCATGAGCGACTGGGGGTTACAAATGGCTCGGGACGAGTCTGGTAACCTATAAACAACATGTGAGTTGGAATTAAACCAAAGTCACTTGTAAATCTATACTTTAACCAAATTAGACTCTAACGCTCGCTTTGCGCTTACTGATTCTCTTAAGTCACTCGAGTACCCTCGGCTCCACCATTTTTTAATAATTTAACCATTACGAGTTTTAAGGTGATTCCTTCGTGAGTGTCTTACCAACTGCCTATTACACTTTACATAAATGTTTCATACTCCAATTAATCCTTTAAGGTCTTTAACCTATGTTTCAAAGTAAGGCAAGGGGTAATGGTTCGTTCGCGAAACGTTGTTACTTAAAACGGCCGTTTCTCCTAAACCGTACATCGGAATCAAACGAACCACATATCAAAACGAAGCTCGTAACATGAACTATCTAAACATGGCAATGGTCAAAACCTAGCAGGGAGTTCTCGGGTCCTAATGTTATGAACAAAAGCAGTCTAAAGTAAATCGGACATTACGACGGCTATGTTTACGCGATTTCCCAATTTTATACCAACCATTTCAACACCAAATCAATCCCAATTCATTCATACAACCAACATCCATCCACACTACATTATAACAGCCCCAATCAACTCAACATTAAAAATTTATACTTATTCTTAAACTTGAATGTAAACTATACTTAAGTCCTTTAACCAATCAATAAGATTTCAACATCCAATTTACCACAACTCCAACCCAAACTCTAATTATACAACGCTACTCTTTTACCATAACTATCAAAATTATCCTAATATACAAAGTAAAGCTAGGGTTTGGAGATGTTATACCTTCCTTGAAGTGATGTGAGTAGCTAGAAAGCCTTAAGAAGCCTTGAGATGTCTTAGGGATGCTTGGATCTTAAAGAAAAACAAGAAAAATCAAGTTAAAAACCTTGAAATCACTATTCATTGTCTTCTTCATTGATTTCTTGGAGAAGATTGTGAATGATTTGGAGGCTTAAACTCATAGGATAGCTATATCTATGCATAAGGAGTACTAGATAATTAACTTACCAATTAAGGAAGCTTGGAACTTGAATTTTGAAAAAAATTCTTCTTGAAATGGAGAAAAGCCGAGAGCAAATGTGGGAGAAATGAAATGATTTTGTATTTTTGATTTGCTTAGCTTAGCTTGGTTGTTTTTGTTTTGTTTTTTGGTTAATTACCTTTCTAACCTTGAACTTTGTGTGGTTTTAAATGAACCACACCTCCTTCCCCTTATGTCATGCTTATGTCACTTTGTGATGTCATCATCCCTTACTTGCCCTCTTCTTATTGGTTGAATGACCTCATCATCCCTAACCTCCTTGATTAACTTCCTAATTGTTTGCCTAATGACCGCTGATCTGTTATACGGTTCGCTTAACTTTCGTTCTCGTTTCTCGTTTGAGGGATCATACCCGGGATCTTATTACTTGGGTTTCCTTAACCTTTCTCAATACATTATAATCCTTTTATTTAAATCCTTTTTATCCTTTTACCTTATACTCAATTCTTTCCGTATCTAGTGGATTTCCGGGAAAAATCAAAAGGTTCAAATTTGGATTCTGACGATCTTTACATACACTTATATACCATATAGAGTACCAATAAAATCTCAGAATATCTATAAAAGAAACCCTACATAGTGTGGCATGAACAGTTTTCTTATTCAGCAATATCAGCAAAAACACTATTCATAAGGGTTACAAAAAGTCCAAAATTTTGGGGTTATTACACAATTATAAATGGAATGCCATAAACTACCACAACGAAAACAAGGATTTTGTGGCTTATATCTAACAGACTGACTCTTAACTCCTGACTTTGAGGGTAAGGAGTTTATATTCTTATTTTTCCTGCAAAAAGAAGCCAGATGGTTAGAACTTCCACAGTTATGACATGTTTTTCTAGGAGCATCAGGAACAGACTTATAATCATTGCTTTTATTCACGCCTTCCTTTCCAATCTTATTTTATTAGGTGATTTTACCTTGTTTGCATTCTTAACATCTTTCAGCTTATGCTTAAGCTGCTTCTTTGTCATTCTACGTTTACTTCAGTTGTCTTTTCCTGTTTTAGTTTGTCAGAAGTTAATTCCTTTTTAACTTCTGATTTCTCAGTATCAGATTTTACAGCTACAAACTTAACAGGTTTTAACTTGGGCTTTTGTTTAACAACTATAGGCTTAATATCTACAGTTCCTTTATCCTTCTTATCATCTCCATAACCTAAGCCCTCTTTCCAGTTTTCACTACTTAACAAATTCTGAGTTGTTCAGCCAGAGTTAGTCCAAGTCCTGATAATCTCTCTTTCCTTTTCTAACTCAGCTTTTAGAGATTCATTCATTTTAAGCACTTCATCCCTAACATAGAAAGCATCATCTCTATCTTTCTGAGTTTGATGGAACATGACTAACTCTTTTTCTAAATAATCATTCCTCTTTTTGCAAGCAAGATTTTCAGAAGTTAATCTTTCACATGTTAAAGTTTGATCTCTATAACTAATGAACATGGTTTTAAGATATCTTCTCAACTCATTAATATCATCAGTATGAAAGGCATAAGTAGTTTGAGGTACCTTTAACTCAGCAGCTTCAGAACTGCTTTCAACACTTGCCATATCAGCATTTGCCATCAAGGCATAATTCTCCTCACTTTCAGAATCTGAGGTGTTTGTCCAGCTTTTCTTCTTTGTGACAAGAGCCTTGCCTTTGTCACTATTCACTTTCTTGCAATTAGGAGATATGTGGCCTTTTTCACCACAGTTGTAGCATTTGACATTTGTATAATCTCCTCTGTCAGACTTTCCTCCTCTGCCCTCAGATTTTCTGAAATTCTTCTTATCAAAACTTGCACCTTTCCGGGAAAACTTCTTTCCTTTCCTGAACTTCCTGTATGCAATCTTTGTGATTCCTTTCACCATAAGAGCACACAGCTTCATCATCTCTTCATCAGCATCCGTCTCAGGCAAGCTTTCAGATTCTGAGTCATCATCATTTTCAGAACTTGATGACTCAGTATCAGACTTTGTGAAGAGAGCTTTACCCTTGCCTTTCCTTGAGGTAGCTGCCTTGGGGGATTCTTCTTCAGCCTTAAGAGCAACTTTCCTTGACTTTCCTCCTTTCCTCTTGCTTCTTTGTTCCATCTCAAGTTCATGAGTCTTGAGCATCCCATAAATTTCATCAAGAGTTGTTTCATTAAGATTATAGTTGTCTCTTATTGTTGTTGCCTTCAAATCCCAGCTTTCAGGAAGAGCCAACAGGAATTTAAGGTTTGAATCTTCAAGATCATACTCCTTATCAACCAGTGACAAATCATTCAAGAGTTTGACAAATCTATCATATAAATCAGTCAATGACTCATTAGCCTTTAAGTCAAAGTGTTCATACTCTTGAGTGAGTATTGTCTTCCTGTTCTTCTTAATCGTATCAGTTCCCTGACATCTTGTTTCCAAGGCATCCCATATCTCCTTTGCAGTCTTGCAGTTTATTACCCTGTTTGACATTATATTATCAATGGCACTATGCAGTAAGTGTCGTACCTTAGCATCCTTAGCAATTGATGCGATATCTTCAGCAGTGTAGTCACTCTTTTCCTTTGGTACTGACTTTGCTGCTTCACCTGCAACTGCAACTGCGAGCTTGGTTGGTTTGTGAGGCCCTTCCTTGATTCTATCAAGATATTCTGGATCTGTAGCTTCCAGAAACATGGTCATCCTCACCTTCCATATGGGATATTCAGATGGTCTCAATATGGGAACTCTAATAGTCTCATATCGGCTTTGAATTTGTGTCTTTGGAGGTTCTTCAGTTTTGGTGGGCTTAGTTGGAGTTTCTACTTCGGACATGATTGTGTTTGGATCTTAAACTGTTTGTGTGTTAATAGATAGGCTCTGATACCACTTGTTAGTTCACACACACTGTAGAGGGGGGTGAATACAGTGTATAGCACAATCAAATCGAACTTTAATAACTCAAGTAACAGAAAACAAACTTTATTCAAAATAATAAACTCTGTTACAGTATGGAACTGTCCTCTCTCAGTGATGAACAAATATCACGAGAGCTGCTAGGGTTATAATGAATAATCTTCTCGATAACGATAACACTTTTAGTGTAAACCCTATGTCTGTGTTTATATACTACACAGTTACAAGATAATCGCTAATTGATATGGAATATATTTCTGCTTCCTAAAATATATCATCAGATATATTTTCTTCCAAGTATTCTATTCTTCATATAATTCCTTCTCCATGCATATCTCATCTTATGTTTGTATCGATCTTTTCTTCCTGTAAATCAGCTGCTTTCCTTATCTGAACGTTTCCTTTAAGTCCTGATATTATCTTCTGATAGATATCTCCTGAACCTTAAGTACTGATGACTTAAGTTCTGACTACAGTATAAGTACTGATTTCAGTTAAGTACTGATTTGTCCTATTTAAGTAAGATCTGAAAACTAAACATAAACCACATTAGTCATGACATTATCAAATATATCTAACATTCTTCTCTCTCTCTCTCTTACTTCCTGATGATGCCAAAAAAAGGGGGAAGGTAGTTAAGTCCAAATGCTCACCTACTCAAGTACTGAAGAAGATGGATGATAAAGGTGATGACCAGGGAAACTCTGAAAAGAGCAGAGTTCAAAGAAAAGTTCAAGGAAAATCTTTTATACATAACATGTCAAGTTCTGATGCTGTGAATGCTCAAAGTCTGAAGTCAAGTGCTGATAAACAAAGTCTGATGTCAAGTTCTGATATTCTGATTCAGCCAGGATCAAAAGACTCTCAGAAGTTTATGCAAACTTTGAAGCTAAAAGGGAAGCAGACTACTGTGTATTACAAAGATCCTAAAATCCAGACACTTGATGAAGAAATAGCAAGAAGATTATTTCTGAAACACAATCCAGGAATGGATTTAGAAGCTCTCATGGAGGAAGAAGCTAGATTTGCAACTGAGAAGACAAATCTTAAGTCTAAAGCTTCTGATGCAAAAAAACCTCCAAGGCCTAAGGAAAATGGTATTGTGATCAAGGAAAAGTCAAATTCTGAAATTTCAAAGTTCAAGACTAGATCACAGACCAAGAGTGATCCCAAAGACAAAGGGAAAGGAAAAGTTGATGAACCAACCAAGTCACTGAAGAAGAAAATTTCTCAAGTTCTGATGAAACCACTATGCAAAATGGTTCAAGTAACTGATGATAATCTTGTTGAAGATGAAACTGTTCAAATTCTGAAAAGAAGAAAGATAATTGAAGAATCTAAAACAACCTTTGACACTGCTCAAGTTGTTCAGAATGAAGGAAAGCAAGCTACAGAAGAAATAACAAATTCTGATCAAGTTGATTTGAATAAAATGACAATTGCCGATAAAAAGAAGCTGTTATGGAAGAAAGCAACTCCAGTTGAACCAAAATCCAATCTCATGATTAATCAACTCGCTACATTTGGGTTGAGAGCCAAGAAACCTAGAGATAGATCTGGATTAGGTTCTGATGAAGAGAAGATTCAAACAGGAGTAGAAGTTACTCTAAGAGATCCTTTCATGTTGACAGACAAACCATATGAACAAATCAAACAAATTCACCTTGACAAGGTGTTGTCTGCTCAAGTTTTGATAGATGCTCATGATAAGGAGAATCTAAAAGAGAAATTAATCTTATTTCTCAACGATGGAAGGACTTATAGACTAGTTGATACTGATGTACTAAAGAAGTCTGTCAGAGAGCTTCAATATATTCACTATCTTCTGGAAGTAAAATCTGATATTACAAGAAGATGGTTAGAATACATTTTGAAGGCTTTAAAAGATCTACTCAGAATCTCTGGTACAAAGACTTCTCATCACATTCCAATAATTACTGAAGATGATGGAAGAGAAATTCCTATGCTGAAGAATTCTGCTAAGGTGGAAGTAATTCTGAAAGGAAAATGCTTATGTTATAATGAAAACTCTTCACATTCTAAAGTTATCAGACTTGGTGATGGACTTGAAAGAACATCCATTCAAGCTCTCAGAACAGCCATTTATCAAATTGGTGACAGTAAAGAAGAAGAACTGATGCATGTCAAAACACAGTTAGTTGAATTTCTGAGGAAAGCTAAAGATAAGATGGTGAAAGATTTTGTTAAGAATCATTATGGATTCAAATTGATCCAGTAATGTTGGTAAAGCTGGATATTATGTAAGTTGTAATTGATAGTCTTATTAAACTCTTATTGCATTTAAACTTAAATGTTTTTGACATCATCAAATCTATTAACTTGTATATTCTTGCATAATTTACAAGTTGGGGGAGATTGTTGGATATATTTGAGATGTCATGTCTAATATATTTCATGTTTAGTTTTCAGATCTTAACAAATAGGAAATATCAGTTCTTACTGGAATCAGTACTTACTGGAAGTCAGGACTTAATGTCATATCAGGACTTATGGTCATATCAGAACTTAAGTACGGGAGGACTTACAGTTAAGGAAGGAAGCTGATTAACAGTAGAAGATCGAGACTAATACAGAAGAAGATATGCAAGGAAATAGTTGAAGGACTAGAAGAATTATATAAGATATCTGATTGATATATTTTAGGAGACAGAATTATATTCTATATCAATTAGAAGTTATCTTGTAACTGTGTACTATATAAACACAGACAAAGGTTTACACTATATGTGTTATCATTATCGAGAAGATCATACATTGTAACCTAGCAGCTCTCGTGATATTTGTTCATCACTGAGAGAGGATAATTCCATTGTAGCAGATTTATTATATCAAATACATCTGTTTTCTGTTACTTGTGTTCTAAATCAATTTGATTATATTCTACACTGTATTCAATCCCCTTCTACAGTATTGTGTGACCTAACAAAGCCAAATAGAAACATGGTGGATAAATCAAAATTTAAATGTTTCAAATGTGGCTTGGCAGGGCACTTTGCCAGTGAGTGTAGAAAGTCAGATTCCAGCAAGAGGAAGTTTGAGCCTGTGGATTATAAACAGAAGTATTTTGAGTTGCTCAAACAAAAGGAAAGGGCTTTCATTACACAAGAAAATGACTAGGCAGCAGATGGTCTGGATGAGGATGAGGATGTCAACTATGTCAATCTAGCCCTAATGGCCAAATCTGATGAAACAGAGACAAGTTCTTCAAGTAATCAGGTAATCACCACAAACTTTTGCACATTTATCTAAAGCTGAGTGTAATGATGCAATAAATGACATGTCTACAGAATTATATCATTTGCGTGTTACACTTAAGTCTCTTACTAAGGAAAATGCTAAAATCAAAGAAAACAATTTGTTTTTAAGTGAGAGGAATAATGTGCTAGAGTCTCAATTTATTGAATTTGAAAAATTGAGAATTGAGTGTAAAATTGCTAAGGATGAATTAACTGAGTCCTTGAAGAAAGAAGAGATCTTGAAGAAGCGGCTTGAACGAGAACAAGAGGTGATTAAGGCATGGAAAACATCTAGAGATGTTCATGCTTAAATCACCAAAGTTCAAGGTATTGAGTCCTTTTGTGATGCAGCCTGGAAGAAGAATAAGGAGAAGCTGGAATCCAATTTGGTTGACGGATTGCTAACAGATGTGGACTCGACGGATGATGAGAGTCATCCGTCGGATAATCAAAAGGATTATTCGTCGAGTGACATAAATCCTCATCCGTCGGCTGTGAGCAAGCCTGTGAGTAAAGCCAAACTTGACAAGTTAACTGAAAAATATGGATCAGTTTCCAAAAACTTCATTTCAGGAGAATCTAGTCAAGTGAAGAAGGAAAAGAAAGTAAATGTTGGTCATCTGTCTATCAAGCAATTGAATGACAGACTAGAAAAGATTGAGGTTAAAACAGAGGCTAAAAGGAAAAATAATAGAAATGGTAAAGTGGGGACTAACAAATGTAACAACTACACACCTGATAAGTATGCTCCAAGAAAAATCTGTGTTAAGTGTGGTAGTGTAAATCACTTGTCTGTTAATTGCAAAACTACCATGCCTACTTCCATATATGTGTCACCTCCTTTTCCCAACATGAATGCCATGCCTTCTATGCCTATGAATGCTATGTCTACACAGAATATGAATGCACAATTTGCTAACATGTCATTTATACATAATCCTTACTATGCTGCATTTAGTATGCCTCAAATGCCATTTAGCATGCCCTACTAGAATAACATGTTTACTAATAGCTTGCCATTTCCTGTTAATCAAAATGTGCATGATAATCCTGTTATTCATACGTAAGCATGTCATTCATTATTTAACAGGTTTTATAAAGTGCAGTACTATAGACATCATTTATTAATAACTGCTTAGATATATATTCATAAGATCTCCCATTTATATATTGGGGATGAAACAACTAGCCGAGTTTATACATGCCTGATTACAATCTATCACTACTAGTTCTAAATACTAAAATAAAAATACATAAGTCGTGTACCCTGAAAGGCTATGAACGCTATCTACTACTAGCAATCCTATCAAAATTGGTGACAAGTCACTCAGCCTTCTTCAAGGTCTACATCTAATCATTAATCTCTCAGTCACTATCACTGCGAGTGAGGTCATGCGCCCTCCTCATCGCTCCTGCAATCATCATCTCTGCATCCACTACCGGGATGTATCCTCCCATTGATGTCATCCTCATCTGAACCCTGGTACGGAGCTCGATCCCATCGATCTCTCTGCGGGCTATGGCTGGGGAAGCAGCTCTGAAATCTCCTGGGTATCCTAGTCGGGTGGCTCTCTCAGCTGTCAGTGCCTAGCGTAACTCAGCAATGCGAGCAGATGCCGTAGTGATCTCAGCGTTAAGCTGACCCACTATCCAGTCGTGTACGGCTACATGCATGGTCGCCAGTGGTGGTAGAGGTGAATCTGGGTCGCTAGAGGATATGTCATGGACCTCATGGAACTGTGCGTGTATCGCCTCCTCATCATCATCATCAGTATGGGACATAGGGCTCTGGATCCCCGGGGGTGGTGTAGGAGAGCGAATATCCTGGTGTGGGTACATCTCTACATCTCTCCATACTACGCCATTAGCTACGGGGACAGGAAGCTCAGTCTCCTCCTCTAGAACATCCTCAGTAGGGTCATCGTCTAAATCATCAATGGGTGGGCTCTCTGGCTCGGGAATAGGGTCACGTTCAGGAATCATGACATCATCAACAGGTTCAACCTCCCTCCTAGGCTCCACTGGTACCTGACACAATAGGCAAGGTATTACTAACTTAGAGTTGGAATTCCCTTGAGGGTAAAACAGTCAAAACTACCCGTGTAGCCTGACAACAAACTCGACTTGAGCTCTAATTGATTGTTTTATTATTCTTAGGTCTACGTATTTTATATCCTATCGTTTCCTAGATTTGATAACCTAAGGCTCTGATACCATTTCTGTGGCGCCCCAAAACCCGGGGTCAGGAGTCTCGGAAGCCACGCCATCTAAACTCGCACAACTCACACTACAATATGTAAATACTCATGCTTCACGACCCCACACTTAACACACACACACTAACAGGTTATTGTCTTGGAAATGAACCATCATTACTAGAGAAATTTTATTACAACCCAAATATAATTAGTCTTACCGGGGAGTGACCTTTAGGTAAGGTTAGTCCGCCGGCCAAATATACGTTTCTTATTTCTTATCTTACATATACCATACTTATAAATAAACCGAACTATAAACAACTGAAAACTAATCCGACTTATTCTGACTACTTGAGGTACAACACCAAACAATCTACGAAACAGCTGGCCATTTCCTACCTGTTTCATGGCTGTGGTTCTCATGGCAGGCATCTTGATTCACTGTCGTGTTGTGTCAATTTAAGAAAACAAGTGTGAGCTAATATGCTCAGCATAATAATGTACAGTATGAAAATGACTGTATGATAACATCATATATTATATATATGTTTTATTCGAAAATAGTTTTTCCTTGGTGTCACGCACCTTCTTACGAAAATAATTCTTTAAGGGGTTTTTATAACCTGCGAATACCTTAGTAGTAATCCCAGCACCTAGGCTTGGATTATGGTATTGCATCTCAATTCCAGTTGGAAGAATTTGGACATTCACTGGAGCCACCGCATACGATGATCAGTCGTACTACGGAAGTAACCTTTTCTACTAGTAAAAGGACGAAACCGTCATCTCTCGGGTATCACCCTGGCCGCATTCGGGCTACGGGTCACATTTTCGGGTATGCACATACTTCACAAGTTCCTGAGTACACTGAGTACCTTCGCTTGCGGTACCTTTGGTAGCCCATCTACCACACATAGTACCAGAATCTACCCCTCCATTGTCCTTTAAAAGAATTCTATCAATCTCGAGAACTCGAACCACATCGAAGTTCCCCAAGCGTTTTGTTTGTTGATAGAAATAGTTTATCTCTTTAAGATATAATTGTATATATATGTATATACGTACTTCCGAGAATTTCGGAGGAAGTACTAAGGATGTGAGTTGACCGTTATCAATAGATAATTAATAAGGGGGAAAAGTTTCTTCTCGAAACTATATTCAATATAATAATAAGTCGGGATAATATTCACCGACGATCTGAAATTATTCGAATAATACTTCTAAAAAAAATATATCAGGATCTATGATTTTTAAATCAATAACAATCCTTTAATAAATAATAATTAATTAAACAATAGTCTATAATTAATTAAATGATAATTGATATTAATCATACCTCGAATGAGTTTACTCTCTAAAAGATTTATTTAAATAATATTCCTCAACTAGTTTGTGTTTACATAATTAATAATCTATAATGATTAATTGGGTTTGAATAAATAAATGTTGAAGTATACTACTCTTATAATAAGGAATACGTATATAATATTTATTATCCGAATCAATAAAATATAGTTGAGGGAATATGCTCGTTGGGAAATCGTTTTAAAAGTTCGAGGTATTTTAATGTTTCGTAAATGGATGATGAGTCCCTTTAAAACGTACTATTATGGACTTATACCCGTCCTATAATATCTCCGGAATGATTTCCGGGTTTTATCTTAAATCCCGACCGACCCTCGGTCTTATATAATATGTCATGCTTAAAGCGAAATAATATTTCACGATATATACTTATCGTACAACATCGCTATATTATGTGAAAATTCAACAACTACGCATCATGGCAAACATAGTATTTAAGTGATGATAGTAAAACAATCCTTTCACAACATAATAGTAAAAATGGAGTTGGGTTTGTAAACTTGCCTGGGTATCTCGAGGTGGAGGATGCTCTAGGTTCCGCTCGGAAATCTATAACCATAAACATATTTCATTTCGTTAGGTTCCGTCCTAATTTACGGTAACTCGCACTCATGTGCTACTCATTATACACCCTCTCAACTCATACTACCCTTAACATTTCTTTTAAGTTATAATCACTTTATGGTCACTTCATTTTCCTAACTATCTTGAGTTCATTCTCATTATCGTTGTTGGCTCCGCTTAAAGATTCTTACGGTTTCTACTCGCGCGGTCTCGGCTCCGAGATTTTTATAAAATTTAGAAATCATTATTTTCACTTGAAATTTTTATTACAGTTAGGAAACTTAATATGTTACTCTCTGTAAAAATTTCATGATTTATGAATACTTTTAACTCTATCTTTTATATTTTCAAAGTTCGTAATTCGTAGCCGTTTTTGTCGCGTAAATCACTTTTACTAAAACAATCATAACTTTTGATCCGTAAATCGGAATCAAGTGATTCAAGCGCTTAAACGATCCTTATAAAATTGTCTATCCTAAAAAAAGGTTATTTTTCGAGAATCTACAGTTTACAACTTCGGTACTTTCTGCAGAAACTTAAAGTTACGGTTTGTTGGTTTTAACGAAGTTACGTTTACGATCGGGGTTTTGTTTACGCCTTAACTATCAACACAACCACCAACAATCATCAAATCATCATCAACACACAAACTCCTCTCAAAAACATCATATTCTTGAGACAACAACAACCAACCTTAAATCTACTTAACTTAATCATCAAGATTTCATCAATAACACTTAGTAAGCTAGGTTTACTACCACATACTAAATGGATCTTAAAAATGAACATTAAATAAAGTTGGGCCAAAGATTTTTACCTTTCTTGAAAGCTTGAGATGTGTTCTTGAGGATGGTGGAGTCTTGGAAGTGCTTGGTATGATTTTTAGAACCTAAAACCACCATTGAAATCAAGAAACCAAATAGAGGTTACTATTCACACTATTCGCTAGTAAGTTTCTTGAATTTATTCCACCCATCAAACCTTGATAAAAAGAGATGAAAGATTTTTCTTACCTTATTTTAGTTGCTAGGAGGCTTGGAAATTAATTGGGTGATTTTACAAGAACTAGAGCTTGAAGTTTTGAATTCTAATTCCTTCTTTTCTTCAAAATAGCCGAATGGATGAAAAAAATGGGGGTGGGGGGGGTATTTATACTACTTGGTTGCTTCTCTTGGATGATTTCTAGGTTGCTTCTTGGAAGGTGACTTGATATCTTTGCAACTTGATTTTATTCTTCCTAGGATAGCATTCTAGGTTTATTCTTTGTTGCCAAATCCATGGACATATCTTTGTAGCTTGCTAGCTTACAAGCTAAACTACAAGGTTAGCTTCTTAGCACACTATTTGCTAGCTAGCTTGGTCATCCTATGGGTAGCTCACTATTTGATGAAGTAACCATGGTTACTTCCTTACCATGGTTTAGTTAGTGCGTTACGTTTAATTAATCGTTTACGCGTTCGCTCGGTTACTTAAACGTTCTCCGTAATACTTACTCGTAAGTGGTTCGCAATGAAATTCCATTCGTATTTATTCCTTATATTTTTATTTATCCTACTTGAATATAAATCCGTAGGATTTTAATCTCGTAATTATGTTGTGATTCCCGTAATCCTCGATAAGTCGTAAATACGGTCGTTTTTCAAAGTTCGTTTTCTTCGAAAACTAATAGCGTTTACATACACTCATTTGGTATGCATAGTCGTAATATCGATTCTGAAACTCATTTTCTCATGCACTATATAGTATGGGCTCAAAAGTTTTTGTAACGACCGAGAAATTACGCTTGTATTATATCATAATAAAGATAAATTATGTGTATTATTATGTGATTAAATGTGTTGAGTCATTAAACCATAACTGTTACGTGTTACGTGTTGTCTGTTTTGATCCAAACGTGTTTTGGATATTTATTGAGTGTTTTATCGTAAGTTATATATTTTATATCAAAACCCGTACAGCTCAAAACTATGTTTTAAAAGCCCGTATTTCAAACAAAATCATTGGCCCTATTTTGTTAAAAATGCCCTATATCATATCGCTATTCTGAACCCCTAGACGTTTTACAAATTTACCTTTTTTGCGAAAAACGACTTTTCCGGACCCCTTCGGGTACCAAAAACCCCACAAAAATCACATTTTTATTTTTATATGATCATGAAATTATCATTTCTCATTTTTCTTTGTATTTTTGTAATATTCACAATTTTTGGGAATTTTTAGCATTTATTTTGTATTTATTAAATATTTAAAAATTCAATATTAATACCCAAAAATTATAAAATTGGGGCCAAATATTTTTATTAGGAGTGTAATTAGACCCTTAATTTTATTTAGGGGTATTATTTTCATAAATATAAATACCAGATTTATCATTAATTAATTCAGTTAATTACTATTAAAAAATCAGAAAAATAAAAAAAGAAAAAGGGGATTACGGTTTGGTGAAGAACAAGGCAGCAGAATCAAAGCAAGTTTGAAGGTGATTCCGGCATCCAAATCGTTCATGTAAGTAGTCAAATTGAAGCCCAAGAATCGTAGTTTCTGATTATGCAATTATTTTTAGTATTTGATTAATTGATTTTAATTTCGTTTTTTTCGGATTTTAATCGCGAATTCGGGTTTGAATTTATGTGTGTTGTTTGATGTTATGGTTGTTAGAGACGTTTAGATCGTCAATTTTGGAGTCGAACGGCACCGGTTTCGTCGATTTTGGTTGAGATTTTAGCATCGTCGGAAACGCGGCGTCGCCGCCGCTGTTCGTGTTCGCCGGTCGGGTTCGACGGGGAGGAAGGACGAAGGAAAGAGGGAGGTCCAAGGCTGTGAGTACGGGGAGTTTAATCGCTGAAAAATGAGCTTGGAATCACGATTGTTGCCTCGTTGTTGCTTTGCCGGTTCCGGCCGCCTTCGTCGGAGAATTTGCCAGATTCCGGTTGTTCTTCGCGACCCGGGTTAGACCCGGTTTGCAACCCGGTTTCGACCCGGGTTTGATGCTAAAAACCCAAACTCTGAACTCTGTTTTGTGTTTCTGTATTTTTATATATTTATTTTTTTTTCTAAAAATTAGAAATTAGTTTTAATAATTCTAATAATTAATTTAAAATTAGTTTTAAATTCTGAAAAATAATATTAATAATTTCTGAATTATTTTATTAAATTATAAATTCGAATTTAATTATTTAATTAGTTATTAGTTATATAATTAATTAATAATTAGATAATTAATTAATAAATAAGGATTAAAAATAATTAAATAATATGATTAATAATCTAATAATTAGTTAATATTACGAGTAACTCGTAGTCATACGAGTAGTGATTCGATAATTAGAGTTATTATTCGAGCGATAGTTATTCGAATAGTATTGCAGTAATTATTTGTATCGTATAATTAGATACCGATAATTAATTGATTAACGAATCTTATAAGTACAATAATAATAATGTAATGGTTCGATAATTATGTGAGGATTGCGAGTAGCTCGTATTTATACGAATAGTTAATCGTTGAGTAGATTATAATCCGAGCAGTTAGTAGTTATTCGATAAATAGCGTATCCGTTAATAGTATCGAGTGATTATTTGTAAATAATTGATTTAATCGAGTAAGTATTATTAATTTTTACATAAGTGTAATAAATAGTAATAAATCCTAATAATTAGGGATTAATTATTTTAAAATACAATAATTATAAATTAATTATTTAAAAGTGTAATTAAGGATTATTTAATTATAATTAATTATTTATAATTAATTAAATCTTGTTTAATTCATAATAATTAAACCGTTAGTCCGAATTGAGCAAAACGAAGACCCCTAAACTCAGAAAAATGAAACGAATCCAATAAAAATAATTGTAAGTTATAATTTATTCCGGAAGAGAGTGGTTTTGTGATAATTAACTATTCATAGGCTCTATTAGGGGTAGAATCGAGTCGAATAAATCCCGAAAAATTGTAATTAAATCAGATAAGGTTAATTATTATAAATATGAGTCTAGTATCGATTCTAAAAATAATTATAAGTCTAAAAATTAATTATGTGCTTTATGTGCTATGTGCTTTACGTGATTATGTGAACCTTACGTGCTATATCATTATATGTGTATATATGCGAGTCAGATAGAAACGCATGGGTACACTGATAAGGTTACGTGATATCAATTCGAGATACACGTATATAGTAAGTTATCTAAACGACTATCTTTCTATGATTGGTTCAGTGTTAGCAAGGCAGAGCAAGCTAGGGACAGAAAGCGGTGAGTTAAACCAGGTTAAGTACGCGCAAGACAAGTTTTTCCCCTATTCTAAATTCAGAATAGTGAATTATAATTCTTTTCTCATATCAGTTCCCTTTGATAATTATTGTTCATATACACTGTTACCCAATTATTAATGCTTATTTCTATTTCATTTCGATTCTTGATTCCTCCCAATTTATTGAATCCCCTATTTATATTCCAATACTTTTACCCTTGTTACATATACTCTAGTATATCCTGGTGTTGGGATATATCAAAAGCATTCCGATTGTTCTGAATGCTATACCTTGGACTGGATGGTTACTATACGGGCTGGGTTTTACCCAGGCCATTATTTAATAAGCCATAGTTGCCTGAGTACTCTTTATGTTGGTTGAGTCTATGCAGTTGGGTATAGATCTGCACTGTATCCTGATTGATCAGCGGGTTATAGTGCATATGTTGGTTCTTGTTCCAGTCTTGTTCATTTGGCACTCGCCGGTGTTGGCAAATTATTATCCTATACAGATTCAGATGGTTGTTCAAACCAGCAGCTTATTGGTTCACTTATTTCTCTCTCTTTATACTATATATATTGTTGCAGGCTTGTTGAGCAATTTTGGCTCATCCATTTTTATTGTTGTTCCTATTGTTTTAAGTTAAGGTAGAGAATGAAACCCATCAGGACCCGCGTAGTCAAGAAGCGAGTCAAGCAGCGGGACCCTCTTATACCAAGAGTGTTCCTTCATATTCTCGAAGAGAGCTTTGAATTACCAGATCAGGTGTAGCAGGATAAGTAGTAATGTTGATTTGAATAAAAGTTTTATGTAGTTTGAATAAAAGTTGTGTGGTGAGAATGTAGATAGAATAAAGTTTTGTAACAAAGAGAGTTCTTAAGACAGATTATTTTATTTGGGTTTGTAATAAAGTGTAGTATGTGGTTCTTATTTTTAACTCAACCCTTAAAAGATCCTAAGTAGTAATAGTTCGGGGTAATTATTATATTTATATTCCGCTTGTGCAGGTTTAGTTTGTAGTTGTTGTTAATAATGCCCCAAATCTATACCCCGGATTTTGAGGGTGTTATAGTTGGCATCAGAGCTTAGGATTGACCCTTGAAAACAAGAACGTTAGGGTTAAGATAAGATAGGAAATTAGATAGGATAGAAGTAAGAGTGTTAGGATTGTTTGTTTATGTGATTAGAAGTTATGATTTTAGGAATGTGGTTTGATTTGTTTTTGTATTATTATTGTTATATATATTAGATGGCTTCTTCGTCGGAGCAGACTGAGTCAGACCCAGTAGCAGCACCAGTATTAGCCCCAGTATCAGTACAGATGTTTCCTCCATTGCCACTACCTCCATCATTACCACCTGGACCAGTGCCAGAGATACCACCTCCACCAGAGGTACCAGACTTTGTTGATTATTTTCCTTATTTTGAGCCGGAGATGCCTGACTTTCCACCTTTGGAGTTTCCGATGTTTGATGTTCCTGATATGATTGATCTTCCACAGTGGGATGACCTAGAGCCGCAGATTCCAGTACCGCAGCATGAGATTCCAGATATTCCACAGATGGAGCCAGAGGCAGAGCCACCAGTGTATGCACCTATGGAGCAGCCTGTCTTATTCCCTACCCCATTAGCTATTTATGCTCCTGTTCCTGGAGTATATCAGTTTCCACAGCCAGAGTTCATGGATGAGATAGTGGTAGATGGGTCGTTACCTTCTCGAGGGTCTAGCACGGATCTTCGTGAGCATCATACAGTGACTTACCAGCATTTTCAGGCGGAGAGAGAGGAGAGGATTCGATGGCAGAACCAGTGCAGAGAGATCCTTGGATTGTTTGAGACGCAGACAAATGGTCTCGTCCGAGCATTACGATCAGATTACATACTGAGGGAGAGGTTACGTCAGATTTACCGAGTTAGTTCTCAGCAGCTTATGGATCTGAGACAGTAGGATATTAATGCAGAGACAGCATATCGGAGAGCATTGGGACTTACCGAGGCAGTGCTAGAGGCATTGCAGGAGGAGTTGAGTCACGTGTCACCAGGATTCTGAGACTAGCAGATAGAGGAGTGTTGTATCATGTACATTTTTGTAGATAGAGGCAGCATAGTATTGTATGACTAGTTTGTATGAGTGTAGCTACTAACTTTGACTGATAGTAGTAGCAATACGACTGATATATCATAGGCTTTTGTATAAGCACTGACACCTGCAGCTGGTGTTCTACCTATATATATATATGAGATGGTTTTTTGCACGTTTTCTTTATTTTATTTCCAGTCATTTAAGCATTTACATTTATTTTCATTATTTTACCGTTGCCTATTTACAAATGTTATTTTATTTACGATCATGTTGTACCCTTTATGTTTTTAAAAAGATTTTAAAGTATTTTAAAAAGGGGATTTATTTATACATCATATTGTTTTAATTATTTGAATATTTACTAAATTGTTTATTTTCCCATATCAACTGTTTTAACACTGTTTTAATATTATAAAGATTATTTCCATTCCATAACACCTGTTTAATATACTGTTATTAAAGAGAACCCATTGTTTTTTTACCAGAAAGATGGCACCTAAAAGAAAAGCACAACCCGACTCATCAAATGGAAATACCGAGGGCCAAAACTGTAATAACCCCAAATTTTGGAATTTTTGAAACCCTTATGAATAGTGATTTTGCAGATTATGCTGAATGAGAAAACTTTTCATGCCACACTATGTAGGGGTTCTTCTATTGTTATTCTGAGATCTTATTAGTACTTTATATGGGATATAAGTGTATGTAAAGATCGTCAGAATCCAAATCCGAACACTTTGATTTTTCCTGAAAATCCACCAGATACTGAAAGAATTGAGTATAAGGTAACAGGATAAAAATGATTTAAATTCAAGGATTTTAAGAGAGGATCATAAAAGGATTATAATGTATTGAGAACGGTTAAGGAAACCCCAGTAATAAGATCCCGGGTATGATCCCTCAAACGATAAATGAAAACGAAAGTTAAGCGAACCGTATAACAGATCAGCGGTCATTAGGCAAACAATTAGGAAGTTAATCAAGGAGGTTAGGGATGATGAGGTCATCCAACCAATAAGGAGAGGGCAAGTAAGAGATGATGACACAATAAGGTGATGCAAGCATGACATAGGGAAGGAG
The DNA here is from genome assembly GCF_009905375.1 of Apium graveolens. Lineage (NCBI taxonomy): Eukaryota > Viridiplantae > Streptophyta > Magnoliopsida > Apiales > Apiaceae > Apium > Apium graveolens. Next base: position 204,975,965 of record NC_133653.1, read on the forward strand.
GAGGTGTGGTTGGTTTATAACCACACAAATATAAGGTTAATAAGGTAATTAACCAAAAATCAAAACAAAACTAACCAAGCTAAGCTAAACAAATCACAAACACAAAAATCTCTCTTTCTTCCAAGCTTGCTCTCGGCTTTTCCCCATTTTCAAGAAGAAGAATTTCAAAATTCAAGTTCCAAGCTTCCTTAATTGGTAAGTTAATTATCTAGTACTCCTTATGCATAGATATAGCTATCCCATGAGTTTAAGCTTCAAATTCCTTCACAATCTCTTCCAATAATTCAAGGAAGAAGATGGTGAAAAGTAACTTTCAAAAAAATAACTTTAGTTTTCTTGAATTTTATGAAAGTTTAAGGTTATACAAGCAAGGATCAAGGTTCTTTAGGCATTCAAAGCTCTTGTGTTGTGTTAAGAAGCTTCAAGAAGGTATAAACTCCAAACCCTAGCTTTAGTTTTGAGTATTTAGGAATGGTTATGATTGATATAGTATATGTAAAGCATGAAGCTTGTTTGTTTAGAATTTGGGTTGGAGTGGTAGTGAAATGAATGTTGAATCTTGTTGATTTGTTAAAGGAATTAAGTATAGTTTAAATTCATGATGAGAATAACATAAATTGGAAGAACTTGAGGTGTTGGGACTGTGGTAGTGTGTTTTGGAGGGATGTTGGTTGTATGAATGAATTGGGATTGATTGGTGGTCGATTTGAGATGGTATAAAATTGGGAAATCGCGTAAACATAGCCGTCGTAATGTCCGATTTACTTTAGACTGCTTTTGTTCATAACATTAGGACCCGAGAACTCCCTGCTAGGTATTTATGATTGCCATATTTAGATAGTTCATGTTATGAGCTTCGTTTTGATATGTGGTTCGTTTGATTCCGATGTACGGTTTAGGAGAAACAACCGTTTTAAGTAACGACGTTTCGCGAACGAACCATTACCCCTCGTCTTACTTTGAAACATTGGTTAAAGACCCTAAATGACTAATTGGAGTATGAAACATTTATGTAAAGTGTAATAGGCAGTTGGTAAGGCACTCGCGAAAGAATCGCCTTAAAACTCTTAATAGTTAATTTATTAAAAAAGGTGGAGCCGAGGGTACTCGAGCGACTTAAGTGAAGCGTTAAGCGCAAAGCGAGCATTAGAGTCTAGAGTGGTTACAGTATAGATTCATAAGCGACTTTGGTTTAATTGCGACTTATATGTTGTTTATAGGTTACCAGACTCGTCCCAGGCCTTTTGTTACCCCCAGTCACTCAGGCAAGTTTTCTACCCGTATAACTGTTGTTGTGATGTATATGTGTATATGCATGATCTTGTGATAAATGCATATTTGTTATTAGCAAATTTGTGCGATATATTGTAGCATGTGATATGGTATATATGCATGCCTGTTTCGTATTCTTGATGCACATATCTGTTGATTCAGTTGATAATACCTATGCTAGAGATAAGCGGTATTTGAGTATACCCTTAGTATAGGGAATCCAAAGGTGAACTTTTTCTAAAACCGGGAGGCGAGGCTCCCGAGTATTATATATATACATATATATATATATATGAATAGTTTTTTAAAAACTATTAATCGAATAAGGTTTATTCGATAACTTTATATTAATTAATGAATATTACTTGAATATTCACTCGAGAACTTATGACTCCTTTTATTTTATTTAATGAATATTATTTCGAATATTCATTCGGGGGCTTATGACTCCTTTTATTTTATTTAATGAATATTATTTCGAATATTCATTCGGGGGCTTATGACTCAGTTTATATCATTTAATGAATAATATTTGAATATCCATTTGAGGACCTATGACTCCGATTATTTACTGAAATATATTCTTTATTTTATTAAAGAATAAGGTGTCGATAATCAAACTTATTTTTGATTATTCAAATAAAGATAGTACTTTCGTATAAGTATATCTTTGGTTATTTAATACTCATTTCAAGTATAAGTTTTACAACTTCTACTTCAATTATTTGTATAAAGATGATTCTTTATGGGAATATTATTTAAATAATAATATTTAGATATTTTCTAATATATTGGGACTGATTTACTTTATTAAATCAGCATTACTCCAAGCACTCTTTAAAGTGTTTTCGAGTCTTTAAAATGATTTTTAAAAGTTAGAGCGGATCCCAAAACTCATTTTTTATATATTTAAGATCTTCCTTTTAAAGGGGATTTAAATACTCGCTCAAAACCAGAGGGATCCGGCTCTGTGGTGTATTTTATATTCGCAACAAGGTTGCGGTTTTGGTAAATGAATTGATTACTTACCCAACGTTCGGGAAGTAAGTCCATCTATCGAGTCGGCATAAGCAACATGGGCTCAGTGGGCGTCCATGATAGTGTAAGTGGCTCAGTGGGAGTCCATCAAATGTGTAAGTGGCTGAGTGGCAGTCCAGCATAAGGTCCTATTGCGACCAGGGTGATGACCAGTGGGGAATTCGTCCATCTACTAGTAGAAAAGGTTACTTATTGGTATCTTTACCTGATCAGCAAGATATCGGGTTTATGCCACAATTCTTTTTCCTTCCAAAAATTTATTGGATGTTACAAACTCTGCTCATACTTTACATGACAGAGGTTTTCAGGAACTGTATAAAGAATGTATATATATAGGTATATATATATATGTCGGGACTTAATGAAGTATCTCGTAACTTCATTATTTATAATGATATTCAAAGATTAATCTATTCAAATCTTGTCTTGTAGTCTCATCTATGTGATGAACTGTTGAAAGCTCATTATAACCTGAACGGTGGTAGTTCAAGTAGTATTTGGAAAAGATATAAGTATATTGGAGTATCTTGTAACTTCATCTTTTAAACTTATATCTAGTAAATGATTACCTTATGCATATCAAAGATTTTCATAAAAACGTTGAGACAAGGTTAGATATATGAGATCACCTTGCAACGATAGTTTTATACAGTTATAAACTGGAACTCTGTGTATATTATGCATGGAAAAGGGCTTCCAAGATTTTGAAAAGTATATATGTATATATACTGAATATTTTGCGACTTCATCGCATTAAGATATCAAACTTGGTTCATTTCTTTTGACCAAGACTTTCCTGAGTACTATGAGAAGGCTCATATATTGTTAATCATTATATATATTATTTTGGTGGGCTTGCTGCTCACCCTTGCTTTCTTCTTTCATCGCACAACAACAGATAGAAAAGATGAACAGGACCAAGCTCCCGATTCGCAAGCGGTTAGAAAATGTTCCGCATTCTTCTGGAAGCGTTGATGCCACCGTAGCTGAGGTAGGAGCTACCAATAGGCTAGGTTTTCAACTATTGATGAACCAGACTTATGTATAATGTGAAATGTATTAATGGCAAGGAATATGTAAATTTATTCAGAACTATTTTAAGGTGTAACGGTTTATAATTGTGGAATATAAGGACTTGTGTTATTTTTGAGTGTTCATCTCTGAGACTATAACTTGTGGTGTGTGTGTTTATTGTGGGGTCACAGTACAGAGTAGTTGATTACTTATTAAAATTGGGTGTTATTAAGAGAAATGGAACTCGTGACAACCCGGATCCCCGACCCCGGATTTGGGGGTGTTACAAAAACAATAATAACCAGATGGATCAGATGTTTAATCTTATGCAACAGCAGATGTTGATGATACAACAACAAATGCAGCAGCAACAGCAGCAGTTCCAACAACAGATGTTACAGCAAGCCGCTCATCCAGGACATCAAGTACCACCACCAGCACATACGGTTACTTTCAAGCAATTTCAGTCGGTAAAGCCTCCAGAATTTACTGGTTCCACAGATCCTACAAAGGCGAGAGCTTGGCTGAAAGAGATAGAAAAAGCTTTTTCGTTGGTGAAAGTTGAGGAAGAACAGAAGACGGATTTTGCAAGCTACTTTCTAAAAGGCGAAGCCAATTACTGGTGGGAATCGAAGAAAGCTTTGGAAGAAGAAGGTGTGGTGACCTGGGATAGATTCACTGATCTTTTCTTGGAGAAATATTTTCCTCGCTTTATGAAGAACCAAATGGAGATCAAGTTCCTTGAGCTGAAACAAGACAACTTATCAGTTGCGGATTATGAGACCAAGTTCACTGAATTGGCTAGATTTGTTCCTGAGCAAGTGGATACTGAGGAGAAGCGGGCCAAGAGATTCCAGCAGGGACTGAAACCATGGATTCGTAGCAAAGTAGCTGTGTTTGAACTGACGACTTATATGGCTGTTGTTCAGAAGGCCATGATTATTGAAGGTGAAAGTGAAGCAGCTCAGAAAGAGAAAGGACCAGGAAATTTTCAGAATCGTTTCAATAAAAGGCCGGGATTTTAAGCTCGGGGAAAAGCAAACTTCAGGAGACCGGAACAAAACAACCAGAGGATGGGTAATCGACTTCCTGCCCCAACTCAGCAAAGACTTATTCGACCGCCTATACCTGATTGCAGAACGTGTGGTAAAAAGCATACGGGAATTTGCAACAAGCCATATGTCACGTGTTTCAAGTGCAAGCGAAGGGGACACTATTCTGGAGAATGTCCGATGGGAAGAGCAGAAGTCACTTGTTTCCAGTGTGGAAGAAAAGGACATATTGCCAAAGATTGCAGAGGAGTTGCAATGGCCGCTAGTATTCCAAGAGTTTTAGCATTACCTCCACCTCCACTACCACTACAAAATCAGCCCAGGGCAAGGACTTTCAACATGTCAATGAAGGAAGCAGTACAGAGTCTGAATGTGGTTGCAGGTACACTTCCTGTAAATTCTGTAAATGCTCTAGTATTGATTGATTCAGGAGCTACTAGATCTTTTATTTCTGAAGATTTTATCTCTAAGATAGACTGTGAGGTTCAGTGGTTAGATGAAGTGTTAGTCATAAAATTAGCAAATGATGTTCAGGTTACAGTAGATCGAGTATGCCCAAGTTGTGATATTGAGATAGGGAGATGTCATTTCTCAGTTGATTTGATACCTTTCAGGCTAGGAGAGTTTGATGTTATTTTAGGAATGGATTGGCTAGCTAGTAATAATGCTCAGATCGATTGTGCAAATAAGAAAGTGAAATTGCAACCTGAAGAAAATAAAACGGTAACATTTAAAGGTGAGAAGTAAAAGCAGAAATTCCTAACAATGATGCAGATGAGAAGATTGCTACGCCAAGGATGTCAAGCTTACTTAGCCTATATATTGGATACCGACAAGGGTAATCCGAAGATTGAAGATATTCCTGTAGTTTGTGAGTTTCTTGATGTTTTTCCAGACGAACTTCCAGGACTTCCACCAGATCGAGAAATCGAGTTCACTATTGACTTGATGCCAGGGACTGAACCAATTTCAAAAGCTCCATATCGAATGTCACCTGTTGAATGAAGGAATTAGCAAAGCAGTTACAAGAACTTCTCAACAAAGGAATCATAAGGCCAAGTGTATCCCTATGGGGCGCACCAGTATTGTTCGTGAAAAAGAAGGATGGTAGTATGTGACTGTGTATTGGTTATCGTGAGCTGAACAAGTTAACTATCAAGAATAAATATCCTTTACCTCGCATCGATGACTTATTTGATCAACTAAAAGGAGCAGCATGGTTTTCAAAAATCGACTTACGATTAGGCTATCATCAATTAAAGATCAAGGCAGAAGATATTCCAAAGACGGCGTTCAGAACAAGGTACGGACACTATGAATTTCTTGTAATGGCTTTTGGATTGACGAATGCACCTGCAGCGTTTATGGACTTGATGAATCGAGTATTCAAGAAGTATCTGGATAAGTTTATCATTGTATTTATTGATGACATCTTGATTTATTCAAAGACGGAAGAAGAACATGCAGCGCACTTAAGAACGACACTGGAGATATTACGAAAGGAGCAGCTTTATGCGAAATTTTCAAAATGTGAATTTTGGTTGAAGGAAGTGCAGTTTCTAGGGCATATCATCAGTAGAGAAGGCATCCAAGTCGATCCAGCAAAGATTGAAGCTGTGTTAAATTGGGAAAGACCAAAGACGCCGACAGAAGTCAGAAGTTTCTTGGGATTAGCCGGTTATTACAGAAGATTCGTTAAAGATTTTGCAAAAATAGCCACACCATTGACGAAGATGACGCGAAAGAATGAAAAGTTCGAATGGAATGAGAAATGTGAAGCAAGTTTCCAAGAACTGAAGAATCGACTCATAACTGCACCTGTGCTTTTGTTACCTGATGATCAAGGAAATTTCGTCATTTACAGTGACGCTTCGTATCGCGGGCTAGGATGTGTTTTGATGCAACATGGAAATGTGATCGCGTATGCTTCTAGACAGCTAAAGCCGCATGAACAAAAATATCCGACGCACGATCTTGAACTAGCAACAATTGTGTTCGCACTGAAGCTTTGGAGACATTATCTGTACGGTGAAAGATGTGAGATTTACACGGACCATAAAAGCTTGAAGTATATTTTTACCCAGAAGGAACTTAACATGCGACAGCGACATTGGCTAGAGTTAATTAAGGATTACGACGTATCAATCAATTATCATCCAGGCAAGGCCAATGTAGTAGCAGATGCGTTAAGTCGAAAGGAACGATTGACCTTGTTAACATCTTCAGAGGACTTAATCAAGGAATTCGATAGATTGGAAATTGAAGTTCGTGTACCAGAAAGTTCTACCGAAAAGATTTACGCTATGACTTTTCAGCCAGAACTATTGGAGAAAATAAGAAGGTGTCAGGAAGAAGTAATGGACCAGGATATCGACAATTTGACAGGAGAAGAGATTACCAGTCAGAAGGATGTTAAGGGAATTTTTCGTGTCGCTTCAAGGATCTGGATACCTAACGTACCGGAACTGAAAGCGGAAATTTTGCAAGATGCTCATAGTTCAAGATATTCAATTCATCCCGGAAGCACAAAGATGTACAGAGACCTGAAAGAAAATTTTTGGTGGCTGAATATGAAGAAAGAAATAGCGGAATGGGTCAGCAAATGTTATACGTGCCAAAGAGTAAAAGCTGCACATCAACGCCCGAGCGGACTACTACAGCCACTAGACATTCCCGAAAGGAAATGGGAGCACTTAGTTATGGATTTCGTAGTGGGACTTCCAAGGACGAAAGCAAATCACGATGCAATTTGGATTATCATTGATCGATTGACGAAATTAGCACATTTTCTTCCGATTAATGAAAGATTTTCACTGGACAAGTTAGTGCACTTATATCTCAAGGAAATTGTGATGCGCATGGAGTACCAGTATCGATTGTATCGGATCGAGATCCTCGTTTCAATTTCAGATTTTGGAGACAATTCCAAGAATGTCTAGGAACAAAGTTGAACATGAGTACAGCCTATCATCCACAAACAGATGGTCAAAGCGAAAGGACAATTCAAATAATCGAAGATATGCTACGTGTATGCGTAATAGATTTTGAAGGCAATTGGGACGAGCATTTACCGCTAGTGGAATTTTCTTACAATAACAGTTATCAAGCAAGTATTGGGATGCCACCTTATGAAGCTCTATATGGAAGAAAATGCAGATCACCTACCTGTTGGGATGAAGTAGGAGAACGTAAAATTCTAGGTCCAGAACTGATTCAGCAGACCAAGGAAAAAGTAGAACTGATTCGCAAGCGACTTGAAGCGGCGCAGAATCGACAGAGTAAATATGCAGATCTATCTAGAAAGGATATGGACTACCAGGAAGGAGAGCATGTATTGCTAAAGGTATCACCATGGAAGGGACTCACCAGGTTTGGCAACAAAGGCAAATTGAAACCTCGCTACGTCGGACCATTTGAAATTTTGAAGAAAATTGGAAAGGTTGCATACGAGTTAGCTTTACCACCCTATATGCAGCACATTCACAACGTATTTCATGTATCTATGCTTAAGAAATACAATCTTGATACAAGGCATGTAATAGAATATGAACCAGTAGAACTTCAGGCAGATTTGTCGTATGTAGAACAGCCGATAAGAATTCTAGATCGACAAGAGAGGGTATTAAGAAATAAGTTTGTATCATTAGTGAAAGTCTTGTGGAGAAACCTAGTGGTTGAAGAATCAACCTGGGAGCTCGAGAGTGAAATGTTACAAAAGTATCCTCAGTTATTTGCATAGTATGATTCTGAGGACAGAATCCTGTTAAGGGGGAGAATGTAACGACCGAGAAATTACGCTTGTATTATATCATAATAAAGATAAATTATGTGTATTATTATGTGATTAAATATGGTGAGTCATTAAACCCTAACTGCTATGTGTTACGTGTTGTCTGTTTTGATCCAAACGTGTTTTGGATATTTATTGAGTGTTTTATCGTAAGTTATATATTTTATATCAAAACCCGTACAGCTCAAAACTATGTTTTAAAAGCCCGTATTTCAAACAAAATCATTGGCCCTATTTTGTTAAAAAATCCCTATACTATATCGCTATTCTGAACCCCTAGACGTTTTACAAATTTACCTTTTTTGCGAAAAATGACTTTTCCGGACCCCTTCGGGTACCAAAAACCCCACAAAAATCACATTTTTATTTTTATATGATCATGAAATTATCATTTATCATTTTTCTTTGTATTTTTGTATATTCACAATTTTTGGGAATTTTTAGCATTTATTTTGTATTTATTAAATATTTAAAAATTCAATATTAATACCCAAAAATTATAAAAATTGGGGCCAAATATTTTTATTAGGAGTGTAATTAGACCCTTAATTTTATTTAGGGGTATTATTTTCATAAATATAAATACCAGATTTATCATTAATTAATTCAGTTAATTACTATTAAAAAATCAGAAAAATAAAAAAAGAAAAAGAGGATTAGGGTTTGGTGAAGAACAGGGCAGCAGAATCAAAGCCAAGTTTGAAGGTGATTCCGGCATCCAAATCGTTCATGTAAGTAGTCAAATTGAAGCCCAAGAATCGTAGTTTCTGATTATGCAATTATTTTTAGTATTTGATTAATTGATTTTAATTTCGTTTTTTTCGGATTTTAATCGCGAATTCGGGTTTGAATTTATGTGTGTTGTTTGAGGTTATGGTTGTTAGAGACATTTAGATTGTCGATTTTGGAGTCGAACGGCACCGGTTTCGTCGATTTTGGTTGAGATTTTAGCATCGTCGGAAACGCGGCGTCGCCGCCGCTGTTTGTGTTCGCCGGTCGGGTTCGACGGGGAGGAAGGACGAAGGAAAGAGGGAGGTCCAAAGCTGCGAGTACGGGGAGTTTAATCGCTGAAAAACGAGCTTGGAATCACTGTTGGGTCCCAATGTGTTTGTAGAAGGGGGGGTTGAATACAAACAGTACCGAATAATCGAATTAAATGCGGAATAAAAAATGTGAAACAAAATTCAAGTTAAATAAAAATATTATTAAACTTGAAAGGTGTTACAACAACTGTATCGATTACAAGGAATTAATCTCAAATTAATTATCACAAATCTAGAATAAATTCGACATGAACTTTTTCTATTTTTGTAATAAAAAGATTCAAATGCTAAACGCAATTTGAGATTAAGTTCTAGGGATTTTGATCCACTAGATTGTTACACAAGAACAAGATAAAGATTTCTAGTTGATTGGATTTAACTTTACAATCTAGAAATTGATCTTGAATTAAACAGATGAAAAATGTAATATTTCAAGGCGGCTGCTTTTCTTGTTCTTTGTTCTTCTGTTTGAATGATAGATTATTGAAAGAAGGTCTTCTGCTTCTTTTTAATCAACAAACCAATAGAATTGAATTGGCATGACAATCCTATAGCTGGCAAGACTTTCGGTAGGACAATTGAATGAACTAGCAAGACAATCTGAATGAACTAGCATGACAATCAGAATGAACTAGCAAGACAATTATCCTCCTAGAGTAACTTTCGGTATGACAATGGAAAATGGCCTAGCATGACAATCGGTATGACAATCCAGATTGTCATGCTAGTTCATTTCCATTTGTCTTGCTGATTTAAGATTTGAATTTAATCCAATTAAACTTCTGAAAATTCCTAAAATTAATTCAGAATTAATTAATCAATTAATTCAATTAATAAATAAATTATTCTTCACAGAAATAATTTATTTTCTTAATTAAATTAGATGAATTTAATTAATTAATAGAGAATTAATTCTAGTCTTGAGCAGCAACCATTCTTCTGCAAATCTTCTGAAAATCACTGAAAATTATGAATCAATTCCACCACTTCAACGTTGACACTCGATGTACTGTCTGGTTCATGAGTGACTAACTTCCGTGACGTTTCTTCATGTCTTGACTCTGACACTTTGATTTTCTTCAGATTAAATCCTTGTAATTAATTGATACTCTGACGAGATCTCTGTCACTTGATTAAATCCACGATCTTGATTTATATCACTGAGGCATGATCAACTTCTTGAACTTCTTCCAGTGAATTACCTCCTCAAGTCTATAGATGAACCTTGTTTCTGAATCCTTTGACAGATATTATTTTGCGAGATCTCTCTGACGGTCAATCCACTATTTACTTATTACATTCTTATTTGAGTTGAGTTGAATCCTCGAATATACAAATAGGCTATGACATATGACTTACAATCTCCCCCTATTTGTTTGTTAGACAATAACACACAAATACCTAGAGGATAACTCAACTAACAAATAAGAAAAAGATATAAACATACATGCAAAGTAAATAGCAGAAAAGTTCTGGATGAGATTTAACATTTTCCAGATTCCAAGTAGATGTTCCTCTAGACTGAACATATCTTCAAGTATTTCCATCTTCTTTTGTACAACCACATTTCCTGTTGAGAAGCCCATATCTCTTACTTCTCCCCCTATGAGAATCAACTGATTAAAGAAGATCACCTTCGTTTTACCACCTCTCCCGTACAATAGGATCCGCAGATAAAAACCAATGGTACTCCCCTAACAGCTTCTTCCCTTACTAGGAAATCACCTTGTGTTTACCACCTCTCCCGTACAATAGGATCCGCAGTTACAAACAACAATGGTGTGGTGTAGTGTACATGTTTAGGATCTTTTTCTTCCTCCCTGCTATTTCTCCCCCTTAGTTGAGGAATCCTCCAAACTATTACTTAAGCTTCTATCTCCCCCTTAAAGAAGGAATGTATGCCGTCGTCTGAAGGAGTTCTCATATTTCACTTGGTTGGAAAAGAAATAACAAGTGTTTCTCTTTCTTCCTCACTGTGAGTGTGTGATTGTGTTTTAGTGTACCTCACATGTGTTTCCCTCTTCTCTCCACTCGTGTTTACACTCATTCTCACAAGTGTATCACTCTTCTCTCATAGCTCCATAATCCAGCTGTACCTGCAAGGAAAATCACCTTAGCCATCCTTTAAGGAGGTCACAGGTGGTGCAATGGGAGTTCACAAATCCCCATCCTTGTTAAACTCGTCAGATGAATCTGAGTCATAATCTACAAGTTGCTAGTTTCCCTTTTAGGGTTCCAGATTTGAATTCTGGGAAGGTAAACAATGATCCAATGATTTTAGCATAAAGATCAAAGTTCCCTTCTAATGTCTGTGAAGACACTTGCTTGTGACTCATCAGGTAATATCTGAATCATTGTCAACAAGTTGCCGATCTGCACCTATGTCAGATCCACTATCCGTAGATGCATCCAGGGGATTTAAGCCTGGGGAGGTAGACACTGACCACTGACATATGGCTTTTGGATCAGTATCCTCTCCTAACACCTGTAAAGGCAATTGGTCCACTAACGAACCTTGAACAATCGAATCTGACCTTAAAATGGTCAAAACTCTTGTTTCCGTCAACTCATCCTTTGTGTGTGTAACCTCTCCTTGTGCATCAAGAATTGTTTATGTTTGAAGTGGTGACACTACATCGGATACCTTGGCCGACAGGCAAAATTCAATAGACTTACCCTGTTGAGAGAATGAATCTAGTAACTGTTTTTGTGCCTTTTCAGCCATTACATCTTTTTGAGAAGATGTATGGGGGCTAGCAGTTGTCTCGGTTTAAATACTACTCATCTATGTAGGAGACAGAGCTACTGGGTTGACTACAAAACCTTCCTTATGTGGTGCACTAGGCACTATCTCCCTCACGCTCATTCATACTACTTTTAGTGGTAAAAGAGTGTTGGTTGGTTCTGTTTTTGTGTTTGTCTTTACAGTCTGGGATAGACGTTGTGGGTTTTCAACCTCATGACTGTCAATGAAAGAAAGTCATTGGAGACTGAACCTGTATCATAGAACATATGGTAATAGAGAGAAAATGATTTACAATAGTGATTTCAAAAGATTTTACATGAAATAAGAAATCACTAATGTAGAAAGAAGTTTGATTTTGTTTTTCAATATGAATGAGTTTTTGATAAAACATTAATCACTTAGGATAAAGTCTAAGTAATTCTCATTCATGTCAAAAGCTTACAAATATCTGCAACATAATGTTAACAACATATCATTGACCGATACTTGTCAAGTACTTTAGATACTAATTGTTATGTTGCATAATCAATATACCACTGCACATATAAAACAATATGATTGTGCCTAGTGATAAGAGAGTTATAAATATGACGACTCTACTAGTTCATATAAAATTGTAACTGCAGTTAGAGTGCCATACCATGTCCTTGACGATTGCTTGAGCAGTATACTAGTTCATACCAACCTGAAGTGAGATTGTGAAGAAGAGATTGCATAGTCCAATAGATCTGCAACTGCAAAGTTCATGAACTGTGGTGCACTGACTTCCTCTTTTGACTCACCAACCAGGAGTACACTTGTACACATCTTACTAGAGTACAATTCCAAGTGTAATGTGCAGCAGGTGCTTGATATGTCGTAATATTCTCAAGTCTCGTCACTGGTGCTATATGTTGGATACTGCTTCCTGATAATAGCCTAGCACAATATACAAAATTACAATGATAACATTCCCAGCTTGCAAACAGCCATATCCCTCAGATAAACCTTTGCTGTTATCTCCAAAGGTAATCAGGGGGCCAGCTTTCTCAATCCACATCTGATAGCAGGGCTCTATCTCCGGTCATATGTCTTGATGATCCACTTGTCAAGAATCCACACTACCGGTTACACCTGTATACTGCCCTGCACTTCAAATGGATTAGACCTTCTTCGGAACCCAAACTTGGTTGGGCCCGGCATACTTGTAGAACTGTCCTTTGTCAGACAAAACAACATTTTTAATTTTAATGGTCTCAACATTCTCAATGACTGAACATTTGACCTTGTAAACAGCCTTAACAAATTTCTGTTTAAGCTTAGGCACAAATGTCTCCTTTCTAGCCTTAGAAGGACTAGCAGTCTTAGACCTATCATGCTTCATATTATTCACATGCTGACGAGGAGTAGTCTTATCATTAGACACATGCTTACCATTAAAATAAGCATACATCATATTAAAAGCACAAGACATACAATTAGCAACACCACATGCTTTATGAGAGTGATTAATAGCAGGCATGGCATTTTTGTTATCCAACTCATGTGTGTCTGAGTTAGTCTCCGTTGCTTTCACAACTTTGACTGGAACTTTCGACACACTTGACTTGGAAACAATCTTCTCATTAGCATGATCTTCAGCACGTATTTCTTCTTGAATAACAGAAGAGGTCGCATCAAATGGTTCAGCAATTGATGCTTTATAGAGGGGTTCATCAACACCCTTAAGCACATGTGGTACTTCCCTCCCTTTAGCACATACATGAGGAGGGGAGTTTATGCCTAATTCTCCAATAGCAACATTGTAATCATAACCTATTCCAGATGTTTGATTAACAGCTTGCTTACTGTAGAACTCTTTAGCCTTCGAACAAGAATTGAAGTAGGCTCTAACCTTAGTCTCAAGACCGGTGATCTTGTCTTTGAGAATAGTTTCGAGTTTTCTATAACAGTCAACTCTATTCTCTAGAAAAGATACCTGTTCTTTTAATTTGTCTTGATTAATATGCACAAGTCTTAATTCATTGACCTCTTTCTCAAGGTCTGTGATCTTTAAACTTAACAGTTCATTATCACGACGTGCACAATCTAAGTTACCTCTTAGATGATAAACCATTTCAGCATCAGAAAGTTTTACCTCTATTCTTGACGATGAAGCTTTTCCATCAATAGCCATAAGAGCAAGATTTCCTTCATCTTCATCTTCACTGTCAGTATCATCCCAGCTTCTTCCCTTTGCCAGATAAGCCCTTTCAGAGTTCTTTCTTACTTGCTTTGGCTTCCTACATTCTGTGGCAAAGTGTCCCAACTCATTGCAATTATAGCATCTAATGGTGCTCCGATCAACCATTCCTGTTTTGTACCCACCACTGCTGGTGTTAGAGGATGAAGATCCACCTTTCTGGAATTTGTTGTAGTTGGACTTGTACTTAAGCTTGGGATTCCTCCTGAATCTGACATGGGAGAATCTCTTGACAATTTGGGCCATTGATTCATCTTCCAATTGCTCCAGCTCTTCCAAGGAATAAAAATCATCACTTGATTGATTTGTAGTAGGAGGATCATATTCTGCTACTAACTCATTTTCCTCACCCTTGGAAAACTGTACCATTCTTTCTAACTGTTGAGATTGTTGTTGTTGTTGACCTTCAGCTACAAGTGCAGTAGATGTGCTGACCATTCTATCCTTCCCGTAGACTTCCTTCTGTTGAATCTGCTCCAACTCATAGGTTTTTAACACTCCATAGAGCCTGTCCAAAGAAATCTCACTCAGATCTCTAGCTTCTCTAATGGCAGTGATTCTATGTTCAAGATGAGCTGGCAGTGTTAAAAGGAACTTTTTGTTGACCTCCCTGATTGAATAATACTTTCCATTGATGTTCAGGTTGTTGATCAACGCATTGTACCTCTCAAACACTTCAGTAATTCCTTCTCCTGGATTTGATTTGAAATGTTCATATTCAGAGGTTAGGATTTCCAACTTGTTCTCCCTAACTTCCTCTGTGCCTTCATTAATCACCTCAATAGTTTCCCACATGTGTTTGGAATTTTTACAGTTCATCACATGTCTGTTCATCAAGGGATCAAGGGAATCAATTAATATTAATTGAAGGCTGGCATCCAAGGAGGCTTCTTCCTTCTCAGCAGGAGTAAAATCTTCAGGCTCTTTTGGATAGGTTCTAGCTTCAGTAGTCACCACACCATCTATTATTACCTCCGGTTCAATAATCATCGGAGTTTTTATACCCTTCTTTAACAAGTTTGAATATTTGGGATTTGCAACTTGTAAAAATAACAGCATCTTCTTCTTCCACATGATGTAATTCTCTTTATCAAATTGTGGAATTTTAACGGTTCCAACTTTATGTGAAGTCATTATGAATTTTTGAATAAATAAAAATTCAAGGAGTTGAAAAATCACAAAAGTCTAGGATCTTGATTTGTTCGTTAATCAGAAGGCTCTGATACCAATTGTTGGGTCCCAATGTGTTTGTAGAAGGGGGGGTTGAATACAAACAGTACCGAATAATCGAATTAAATGCGGAATAAAAAATGTGAAACAAAATTCAAGTTAAATAAAAATATTATTAAACTTGAAAGGTGTTACAACAACTGTATCGATTACAAGGAATTAATCTCAAATTAATTATCACAAATCTAGAATAAATTCGACATGAACTTTTTCTATTTTTGTAATAAAAAGATTCAAATGCTAAACGCAATTTGAGATTAAGTTCTAGGGATTTTGATCCGCTAGATTGTTACACAAGAACAAGATAAAGATTTCTAGTTGATTGGATTTAACTTTACAATCTAGAAATTGATCTTGAAGTAAACAGATGAAAAATGTAATATTTCAAGGCGGCTGCTTTTCTTGTTCTTTGTTCTTCTGTTTGAATGATAGATTATTGAAAGAAGGTCTTCTGCTTCTTTTTAATCAACAAACCAATAGAATTGAATTGGCATGACAATCCTATAGCTGGCAAGACTTTCGGTAGGACAATTGAATGAACTAGCAAGACAATCTGAATGAACTAGCATGACAATCTGAATGAACTAGCAAGACAATTATCCTCCTAGAGTAACTTTCGGTATGACAATGGAAAATGGCCTAGCATGACAATCGGTATGACAATCCAGATTGTCATGCTAGTTCATTTCCATTTGTCTTGCTGATTTAAGATTTGAATTTAATCCAATTAAACTTCTAAAAATTCCTAAAATTAATTCAGAATTAATTAATCAATTAATTCAATTAATAAATAAATTATTCTTCGCAGAAATAATTTATTTTCTTAATTAAATTAGATGAATTTAATTAATTAATAGAGAATTAATTCTAGTCTTGAGCAGCAACCATTCTTCTGCAAATCTTCTGAAAATCACTGAAAATTATGAATCAATTCCACCACTTCAACGTTGACACTCGATGTACTGTCTGGTTCATGAGTGACTAACTTCCGTGACGTTTCTTCATGTCTTGACTCTGACACTTTGATTTTCTTCAGATTAAATCCTTGTAATTAATTGATACTCTGACGAGATCTCTGTCACTTGATTAAATCCACGATCTTGATTTATATCACTGAGGCATGATCAACTTCTTGAACTTCTTCCAGTGAATTACCTCCTCAAGTCTATAGATGAACCTTGTTTCTGAATCCTTTGACAGATATTATTTTGCGAGATCTCTCTGACGGTCAATCCACTATTTACTTATTACATTCTTATTTGAGTTGAGTTGAATCCTCGAATATACAAATAGGCTATGACATATGACTTACAATCACGATTGTTGCCTCGTCGTTGCTTCGCCGGTTCCGGCCGCCATCGTCGGAGAATTTTCCAGATTCCGGTTGTTCTTCGCGACCCGGGTTCGACTCGGTTTGCAACCCGGTTTCGACCCGGGTTTGATCCTAAAAACCCAAACCCTGAACTCTGTTTTGTGTTTCTGTATTTTTATATATTTATTTTATTTTCTAAAAATTAGAAATTAGTTTTAATAATTCTAATAATTAATTAAAAATTAGTTTTAAATTCTGAAAAATAGTATCAATAATTTCTGAATTATTTTATTAAATTATAAATTCGAATTTAATTATTTAATTAATTATTTAATTATTTATCTAATTATTTATTAGTATCTAATTAATTAGTAATTGGGTAATTAATTAATAATTAGGTAATTAATTAATAAAATAAAGATTAAAAATAATTAAATATTATGATTAATAATCTGATAATTAGTTAATATTACGAGTAATTCGTAGTCATACGAGTAGTGATTCGATAATTAGAGTTACTATTCGAGCGATAGTTATTTGAATAATATTGCAGTAATTATTTGTATCGTATAATAAAATACCGATAATTAATTGATTAACGAATCGTATAAGTACAATAATAATAATGTAATGGTTCGATAATTATGTGAGGATTCCGAGTAGCTCGTATTTATACGAATAGTTAATCGTTGAGTAGATTATAATCCGAGCAGTTAGTAGTTATTCGATAAATAGCGTATCCGTTAATAGTATCGAGTGATTATTTGTAAATAATTGATTTAATCGAGTAAGTATTATTAATTTTTAAATAAGTGTAATAAATAGTAATAAATCCTAATAATTAGGGATTAATTATTTTAAAATACAATAATTATTAATTAATTATTTAAAAGTGTAATTAAGGATTATTTAATTATAATTAATTATTTATAATTAATTATTAATTAATTAAATCTTGTTTAATTCATAATAATTAAACCGTTAGTCCGAATTGAGCAAAACGAAGACCCCTAAACTCAGAAAAATGAAACGAATTCAATAAAAATAATTGTAAGTTATAATTAATCTATTCCGGAAGAGAGTGGTTTTGTGATAATTAACTATTCATAGGCTCTATTAGGGGTAGAATCGAGTCGAATAAATCCCGAAAAATTGTAATAAAATCAGATAGGGTTAATTATTATAAATATGAGTCTAGTATCGATTCTAAAAATAATTATAAGTCTAAAAATTAATTATGTGCTTTATGTGCTATGTGCTTTACGTGATTATGTGAACCTTACGTGTTATATCATTATATGTGTATATATGCGAATCAGATAGAAACGCATGGGAAGACTGATAAGGTTACGTGATATCAATTCGAGATACACGTATATAGTAAGTTATCTAAACGACTATCTTTCTATGATTGGTTGAGTGTTAGCAAGGCAGAGCAAGCTAGGGACAGAAGGCGGTGAGTTAAACCAGGTTAAGTACGCGCAAGGCAAGTTTTTCCCCTATTCTAAATTCAGAATAGTGAATTATAATTCTTTTCTCATATCAGTTACCTTTGATAATTATTGTTCATATACACTGTTACCCAATTATTAATGCTTTTTTCTATTTCATTTCGATTCTTGATTCCTCCCAATTTATTGAATCCCCTATTCATATTCCAATATTTTTACCCTTATTACATATACTCTGGAATATCCTGGTGTTGGGATATATCAAAAGCATTCCGATTGTTCCGGATGCTATACCTTGGACTGGATGGTTACTATACGGGCTGGGTTTTACCCAGACCATTATTTAATAGGCCATAGTTGCCTGAGTACTCTTTATGTTGGTTGGGTCTATGCAGTTGGGTATAGATCCGTACTGTATCCTGACTGATCAGCGGGTTATAGTGCATATGTTGGTTCTTATTCCAGTCTTGTCCATTTGGCACTCGCCGGTGTTGGCAAATTATTATCCTATACAGATTCAGATGGTTGTTCAAACCAGCAGCTTATTGGTTCACTTATTTCTCTCTCTTTATACTATATATATTGTTGCAGGTTTGTTGAGCAATTTTGGCTCATCCCTTTTTATTGTTGTTCCCATTATTTTACAGTTAAGGTAGAGAATGAAACCCGTCAGGACCCGCGTAGTCAAGAAGCGAGTCAAGGAGCGGGACCCTCTTATACCAAGAGTGTTCCTTCATATTCCCGAAGAGAGCTTTGAATTACCAGATCAGGTGTAGCAGGATAAGTAGTAATGTTGGGTTGAATAAAAGTTTTATGTAGTTTGAATAAAAGTTGTGTAGTGAGAATGTAGATAGAATAAAGTTTTGTAACAAAGAGAGTTCTTAAGACAGATTATTTTATTTGGGTTTGTAATAAAATGTAGTATGTGGTTCTTGTTTTCAACTCAACCCTTAAAAGATCCTGAGTAGTAATAGTTCGGGGTAATTATTATATTTATATTCCGCTTGTGCAGGTTTAGTTTGTAGTTGTTGTTAATAATGCCCCAAATCTATACCCCGGATTGAAGGGTATTATAGTTTTTCCCGTCTGCCAGGGTTACTATTCATTAAACGTTTTACAAGGTCTCAAAAATTCGAGTTATTACAGTCTTCCCCTCTAACAAGGATTCCGTCCCGTAATCAATTAAAAAATAAGTGGGGATATCTATTCCTCATTGCGTCTTCAAGTTCCCAAGTTGATTCCTCAACATTTTGATTTCTCCACAAGATCCTAACTAGCTTCACCATTTTGTTCCTCAGCACTTGTTCTTTCTGGTCCATTATCCTAACTGGCTGCTCGATGTAGGTCAGGTCTGATTGTAAATCTACCTGCTCGTACTCTATTATATGTCGGGCATCGGCATGGTACTTTCTCAACATGGACACGTGGAACACGTTGTGTACTTATTGCAAATTAGGAGGCAAGGCGAGCTCGTAAGCTAGAGGTCCTATTCTCCTCAAAATTTCAAAGGGTCCTATGAATCTGGGACTCAGCTTCCCTTTCTTTCCAAATCTCATCACTCCTTTCCACAGAGATACCTTCAATAGCACAGAATCTCCTACTTCATATTCCTTATCCTTCCTGGTCTGGTCGGCGTACTTCTTTTATCTGTCCTGGGCTGCTACCAGTCTCTTCCTGATGAGTCCTACCATTTCTCTGGTCTGCTGGACTAACTCTGGTCCTAATATCTTGTGTTCTTCAACTTCATCCCAACACAGGGGAGAGCGACATCTTCTCCCGTAAAGAGCTTCATACGGGGGCATTCCTATGCTAGCGTGATAGCTATTGTTGTAAGAAAATTCGATCAGGGGTAAGTGATCATCCCAATTTCCTTTGAAATTGATGGCACACACTCACAGCATATCTTCTAGGGTCTGTATAGTCCTTTCACTTTGTCCATCAGTCTGGGGGTGGTAAGCGGTACTCATGTTTAGTCTGGTGCCTACACATTCCTGGAAGCTTCTCCAAAATCGGGAATTAAACCTCGGGTCTCTATCTGACACTATGGCTACAGGAACGCTGCGTCTTACTACAATTTACTTCAAGTAAATATCTACCAACTTGTCTACGGTGTACCTTTCGTTGATTGGTAGGAAGTGTGCGGACTTGGTCAGTCTATCAATGATAACCCATATAGCATCGTGATTAGTCTTTGTCCTTGGTAAGCCCGTCACAAAATCCATGGCTATGTGTTCCCATTTCCATTTCGGAATTTCTAGGGGTCGTAACAGTCCACTAGGTCGCTGGTGTTCCGCCTTCACTCTCTGGCATGTCAAGCACTTGCTGACCCACTCTGCTACTTCTCTCTTCATGTTAGGCCACCAATAATTTTCCTTAAGGTCACGGTACATTTTCGTACTTCCTGGGTGGATTGAATATCTAGAGCTGTTCCCTTCATGCAACAGCTCGTCCTTTAATTCTTGCACATTCGGAATCCAAATCCGGGACGCATACCTCATGATCCCTTTCTCATCCCTCTCGCATCTCACCTCTTCACCGATCAATGTCCCTTTTTCCTCACTCATCCTCTCTTCCTGACATACTCGTATCTTTTCAGTCAGTTCTGGTACTGGCTTAATCTTAAATAATCCTTCCGTTCCCGTACCGGTCATTCTCACATCAATTTCCATCTTCTCAAATTCCTTAATTAATTCCTCTGATGTCATTATCATCTTGAGTCTTTCCTTCCTACTAAGGGCGTCAGCCACCACATTGGCTTTACCCGGGTGATACAAAATTCCACAGTCGTAGTCTTTTATCAACTCTAACCATCTCCTCTGTCTCATGTTCAGTTCCTTCTGAGTAAAAATATATTTGAGGCTTTTATGGCCAGTGTAGATCTCGCATTTCTCACCGTATAGGTAGTGTCTCTAAATTTTTAGGGCAAATACTATGGCTGCTAATTCTAGATCATGCGTAGGATATCTGCTCTCATATTCCTTCAATTGTCGAGAGGCATACGCTATAACTTTGTCGTGCTACAATAGTACACATCCTAATCCTTTAAGCGATACGTCACTGTATATCACAAGCTCTCCCTTTCCATCGGGAAGAGCGAGCACTGGTGCTGACACAAGCCTCCTTTTCAGTTCTTGAAAACTCTCCTCGCATTTTCCCGGCCATACGAACTTTTCTGCCTTCCGGGTAAGTCTAGTCAGTGGACCGGCTATCTTAGCAAAGTCTTGCACGAATCTTCATTAATATCCTGCTAAACCCACGAAACTCCTAACCTCTGTTGGGGTAGTTGGTCTTTCCCAATTGGATACCGCCTCTATCTTGGCAGGGTCAACTAAAACTCCTTTGCTACTCACCACATGTCCTAAAAACTGAACTTCTCTCAACCAAAATTTGCACTTCGAGAACTTGGCATACAATTTCTCATTCCTCAAGATTTCTAAGACTATCCTCAAATGTTTTGCATGTTCTTGCTCTGTCTTTGAGTAGATCAGAATATCTTTTATAAAAACTATCACACACATATCCAGGTACTTTTTGAACAGTATGTTCATCAAATCCATAAAGGCTGCGGGTGCATTGGTTAACCCAAACGACATGACTAAGAACTCATAGTGTCCATACCTAGTGCGAAAAGCGGTCTTCGGTATATCTTTCGGTTTGATTTTCAACTGGTGATATCCTGTTCTTAAATCTATTTTGGAAAAATGTACAGCTCCTTTGAGTTGGTCGAATAGGTCATCAATTCTGGGAAGAGGGTACCTATTCTTAATAGTCAGTTTATTCAGCTCTCGATAGTCTATATATAATCTCATGCTGTCGTCTTTTTTCTTGACGAATAGTACTGGCGCTCCCCATGGCGACACACTGGGCCTTATCATTCCATTATCTAATAATTCTTGTAGTTGAGAAGCTAGTTCTTTCATCTCAACTGGGGCTAGCCTATATGGGGCCTTGGATACTGGTGCCATCCCTGGCGCTAACTCTATAGCGAACTCTATTTCTCGGTCAGGTGGTAATCCTGGTAAGTTTTCTGGAAATACATCTTCGAATTCATTTACTATGGGTATGTCCTGTATATTGGGGACCTCCTTCTTGGTATCGATCATATAAGCCAAATAGGCCTCGTTACCTTTCCTTAACAATCTCTTTGCTTGAAGCATGGTCAGAAATCTCTGGTTTTGTCGTTGACCTTTAAACACTACTTCTTTTTCATTCTGCACTCTTATCTTAACTTTCTTCTGTTCACAATCTATTTGCGCTCCGTTACTGGATAACCAATCCATTCCTAAGATCACATAAAATTCTCCTAATACGAATGGTATTAGGTCGACCTCGAAGATCTTCCCTTTTAATTTCAGCTTGCACTTAGGGTATACTTGATTTACAGGGATTATTTCTTTGTTTGCTATTTCCACTCATAATACCTCACGTAAGGGTATGGCATTAAGTTTTAACTTTCTAGAAAAATCTTAAGATATAAAAGACTTGGTTGCTCCAGAATCAAATAGGACATTTGCATGTTCGGAATTTAACAAAAGGGTACCTGCTATCACGTCAGTGTTTCGGACAACATCCTGAACAGTCATGTTGAAGGTCCTAGCGGCTGGAGGTCGGTTGGATGCAGCTTTGCTCATGCCTGAGGCTGGGGGCTTCAAAATTGGGCAATCCCTCTTGATGTGTCCTGCCTTTCCACATTGGAAACACGTTACTTTGGGCCGAGTACAGTTGTTGGCAAGGTGCCCGATTTGGTCACACAGGTAACATCCCAGAGGGGCTTTTGTCTGGGTACACACTCCAAGGTGCCTCTTCTTACAGGTTTGACACTCTGGTATTGGGGCACGTGATTGGCTATGAAATGTTGCCCTAGATTGTCCGCCGCCTTGGCCAACACTCTCACTCGGGGCCTTTCTGAATCCGGGGCCCCATGCAGGTTAGGACACCACTCCCCTGACGAACCTGCTTGGAAGGCTCCTGCTTCCGGTTCCTATTCCTTGGCTTCCTATCTTCCTCTTCCTATTCTCCTTTTCTTTCACAATCTGCTCACTGCCAGCTTCAACAATCCAGGCTTTCTGTACTAAGGTGGCATAGCCTGTCAACTCTAACACTGCTACTCGGTTCTGTATCCATAGTTTCAGACCAAGCTGAAACCTTCGCGCTTTCTTTTCTTCGATATTCACAAACTCAGGCACAAATCTAGACAACTCAGTAAATTTGGCCTCATATTCTGCCACAGTCATCTTATCCTGTTTCAACTCCATAAACCTAATCTCCATCTAGGTTTCCATGAACCTAGGGAAGTACTTGTCTAAGAACAGTCTAGTAAATCTATCACATGGGATTACATCATCAGTTTCTATGTTTTGTTTGGGCTCCCACCAATACTTAGCTTCTCCTTTCAGCATGTAAGAAGCGAAAATGGTCTTATGTCGTTCCTCAACACCTAGTATCTTGAAGGATTTTTCTATTTCTTTGAGCCAGGCCCGTGCTTCAACGGGGTAGGCACCTCCTAGAAACTCTGGGGGTTTGAGGGATTTAAAGGCTCTAAAGGCAGTAGTTGTAGTCTGTTGGGCAGCATGGGGCTGTGGTGGAATAGGTTGTTGGTTCAGATTTGCTTTTAGCAGTTCCATAAATTCATTCATGGGGTTCCCTCCCTGTTGGGTATCCTCAGCCTCTTCTTCTACATATTCTTCCTCATCATATTCATTATAGTCTAGGTCTTCTTCACTTTTCTCATTTACTACTGAGTCACCTCGTTGTTGGTTAACATATTCTGCGGGCTGTGCCCTGCTTCCTCTTCTACGGGGTGGCATTGTTCTGATAAAGAAAATTGGTCACATGATTATAACAGTTGGGTTATTTTATTCATACGTAAGCATGTCATTCATTATTTAACAAGTTTTATAAAGTGCAGTAATATATACATCATTTCTTAATAACTGCTTAGATATATATTCATAAGATCTCCCATTTATATCTTGGGGATGAAACAACTAGCCGAGTTCATACATGCCTGATTACAATCTATCACTACTAGTTCTAAATACTGAAATGAAAATACATAAACCGTGTACCCTGAAAGGCTAGGAAAGCTATCTACTACTAGCAATCCTATCAAAATTGGTGACAAGTCACTCAACCTTCTTCAAGGTCTACATCTAATCACTAATCTCTCAGTCACTATCACTGTGAGTGAGGTCACGCACCCTCCTCATCGCTCCTGCAATCATTATCTCTGCATCCACTACCGGGATGTATCCTCCCACTGATGTCATCCTCATCTGAACCCTGGTACGGAGCTCGATCCCATCGATCTCTCTGCGGGCTATGGCTGGGGAAGCAGCTCTGAAATCTCCTGGGTATCCTAGTCGGGTGGCTCTCTCAGCTGTCAGTGCCTGGCATAACTCAGCAATGCGAGCAGATGCCGCAGTGATCTCAGCGTTAAGCTGACCCATTATCCAGTCGTATACGGCTACATGTATGGTCGCCGGTGGTGGTAGAGGTGAATCTGGGTCGCTAGAGGATATGTCATGGACCTCATGAAACTGTGCGCGTATCGCCTCCTCATCATCATCATCAGTATGGGACATAGGGCTCTGGATCCCTGGGGGTGGTGTAGGAGAGCGAATAGCCTGGTGTGGGTACATCTCTACATCTCTCCATACTACGCCATTAGCTACGGGGACATGAAGCTCAGTCTCCTCCTCTAGGACATCCTCAGTAGGGTCATCATCTGAATCATCAATGGGTGGGCTCTCTGGCTCGGGAATAGGGTCACGCTCAGGAATCATGACATCATCAACAGGTTCAACCTCCCTCCTAGGCTCCACTGGTACCTGACACAATAGGCAAGGTATTACTAACTTAGAGTTGGAATTCCCTTGAGGGTAAAACAGTCAAGACTACCCGTGTAGCCTGATGACGAACTCGACTTGAGCTCTAATTGATTGTTTTATTATTCTTAGGTCTACGTATTTTATATCCTATCGTTTCCAAGATTTGATAACCTAAGGCTCTGATACCATTTATGTGGCGCCCCAAAACCCGGGGTTAGGAGTCTCAGAAGCCACGCCATCTAAACTCGCACAACTCACACTACAATATGTAAATACTCACGCTTCACGACCCCACATTTAACACACACACACTTACAGGTTATTGTCTTGGAAATGAACCATCATTACTAGAGAAATTTTATTATAACCCAAATATAATTAGTTTTATCGGGGAGTGACTTTTAGGTAAGGTTAGTCCGCCGGCCAAATATACGTTTCTTATTTCTTATCTTACATAAACCATACTTATAAATAAGCCGAACTATAAACAACTGAAAAATAATCTAACTTATTCTGACTACCTGAGGTACAGCACCAAACAATCTACGGAATAGCTAGCCATTTCCTACCCGTTTCCCGGTTGTGGTTCTCATGGAAGGCATCTTGATTCACTGTTGTGTTGTGTCAATTTACGAAAACAAGTGTGAGCTAATACGCTCAGCATAATAATGTACAGTATAAAAATGACTGTATGATAACATCATATATTATATATATGTTTTATTCGAAAATAATTTTTCCTTGGTGTCACGCACCTTCTTATGAAAATAATTCTTTAAGGGATTTTTATAACCTGCGAATACCTTAGTAGTAATCCCAGCACCTAGGCTTGGGTTACGGTATTGCATTTCAATTCCAATTGGAAGAATTTGGACATTCACTGGAGTCACGGCATACGATGATCAGTCGTACTACGGAAGTAACCTTTTCTACTAGTAAAAGGACGAAACCGTCATCTCTCGGGTATCACCCTGGCCGCATTCGGGCTACGTGTCCCATTTTCGGGTATGCACATACTTCACAAGTTCCTGAGTACCTTCGCCTGCGGTACCTTTGGTAGCCCATCTAGCACACATAGTACCAGAGTCTACCCCTCCATTGTCCTTTAAAAGAATTCTATCAATCTCGAGAACTCGAACCACATCGAAGTTCCCCAAGCATTTTGCTTGTTGATAGAAATAGTTTATCTCTTTAAGATATAAGTGTATATATATGTATATACGTACTTCCGAGAATTTCGGAGGAAGTACTAAGGATGTGAGTTGACCATTGTCAACAGATAATTAATAAGGGGAAAAGTTTCTTCTCGAAACTATATTCAATATAATAATAAGTCGGGATAATATTCACCGACGATCTGAAATTATTCGAATAATATTTCTAAATCAGAAAGTATATCAGGATCTATGATTTTTAAATCGATAACAATCCTTTAATAAATAATAATTAATTAAATAATAGTCTATAATTAATTAAATGATAATTGATATTAATCATACCTCGAATGAGTTTACTCTCTAAAAGATTTATTTAAATAATATTCCCCAACTAGTTTGTGTTTACATAATTAATAATCTATAATGATTAATTAGGTTTGAATAAATAAACGTTGAAGTATACTACTCATATAATAAGGAATACATATATAATATTTATTATCCAAATCAATAAAATATAGTTGAGGGAATATGCTTGTTGGGAAATCGTTTTAAAAGTTCGAGGTGTTTTAATGTTTCGTAAATGGATGATGAGTCCCTTTAAAATGTACTATTATGGACTTATACCCGTCCTATAATATCTCCGGAATGATTTCCGGGTTTTATCTTAAATCCCGACCGACCCTCGGTCTTATATAATATGTCATGCTTAAAGCGAAATAACATTTCACGATATATACTTATCGTACAACATCGCTATATTATGTGAAAATTCAACAACTACGCATCATGGCAAACATGGTATTTAAGCGATGATAGTAAAACAATCCTTTCAGAACACAACAGTAAAAATGGAGTTGGGTTTGTAAACTTGCCTGGGTATCTCGAGGTGGAGGATGCTCTAGGTTCCGCTCGGAAATCTATAACCATAAACATATTTCATTTCATTAGGTTCCGTCCTAATTTACGGTAACTCGCACTCATGTGCTACTCATTATACAACCTCTCAACTCATACTACCCTTAAAATTTCTTTTAAGTCATAATCACTTTATGGTCACTTCATTTTCCTAAGTATCTTGAGTTCATTCTCATTATCGTTGTTGACTCCGCTTAAAGATTCTTACGGTTTCTACTCGCGCAGTCTCGGCTCCGACATTTTTATAAAATTGAAAAATCATTATTTTCACTTGAAATTTTTATGACAGTTAGAAAACTCAATATATTACTGTATGTAAAAATTTCATGATTTATGAATACATTTAAGTCTATCATTAATATTTTTAAAATTCATAATTCGTAGCAGTTTTTGTCGCGTAAATCACTTTTACTAAAATGATCATAACTTTTGATCCATAAATCGGAATCAAGTGATTCAAGCGCCTAAACGATCCTTATAACATTGTCTATCCTAAAAAATTGTTATTTTTCAATAATCTACAGTTTACAACTTCGGGACTTTCTGAAGAAACTTAAAGTTACGGTTTGTTGGTTTTAACGAAGTTACGTTTACGATCGGGGTTTCGTTTACGCCTTAACTATCAACACAACCACCAACAATCATCAAATCATCATAAACACACAAACTCCTCTCAAGAACATCATGTTATTGAGGCAACAACAACCAACCTTAAATCTACTTAACTTAATCATCAAGATTTCATCAATAACACTTAGTAAGCTAGGTTTACTACCACATAATAAATGGATCTTAAAAATGAACCTTAAATAAAGTTGGGTCAAAGATTTTTACCTTTCTTGAAAGCTTGAGATGTGTTTTTGAGGATGGTGGAGGCTTGGAAGTGCCTGGTATGATTTTTAGAACCTAAAACCACCATTGAAATCAAGAAACCAAAGAGAGGTTACTATTCACACTATTCACTAGTGAGTTTCTTGAATTTATTCCACCCATCAAACCTTGATAAAAAGAGATGAAAGATTTTTATTACCTTAGTTTAGTTTCTAGGAGGCTTGGAAATTAATTGGGTGATTTTACAAGAACTAGAGCTTGGAGTTTTGAATTCCAATTCCTTCTTTTCTTCAAAATAGCCGAATGGAAAAAAAAATAGGGGTTGGGGGGTATTTATACTACTTGGTTGCTTCTCTTGGATGATTTCTAGGTTGCTTCTTGGAAGGTGACTTGATATCTTTGCAACTTGATTTTATTCTTCCTAGGATAGCATTCTAGGTTTATTCTTTGTTGCCAAATCCATGGACATATCTTTGTAGCTTGCTAGCTTACAATCTAAACTACAAGGTTAGCTTCTTAGCACACTATTTGCTAGCTAGCTTGGTCATCCTATGGGTAGCTCACTATTTGATGAAGTAACCATGGTTACTTCCTTACCATGGTTTAGTTAGTGCGTTACGTTTAATTAATCATTTACGCGTTCGCTCGGTTACTTAAACGTTCTCCCTAATACTTACTCGTAAGTGGTTCGCAATGAAATTACATTCGTATTTATTCCTTATATTTTTTATTTATCCTACTTGAATATAAATCCGTAGGATTTTAATCTCGTAATTATATTGTGATTCCCCTAATCCTCGATAAGTCGTAAATACGGTCGTTTTTCAAAGTTCGTTTTCTTCAAAAACTAATAGCGTTTACATACACTCATTTGGTATGCATAGTCGTAATATCGATTCTGAAACTCATTTTCTCATGCACTATATAGTGTGGGCTCAAAAGTTTTTCTCGTCTGTCAGGGTTACTATTCATTAAACGTTTTACAAGGTCTCAAAAATTCGAGTTATTACAAAAAGGAAATGTGTACTTAGCTGACTTCAACTCATCAAACGCAGAATCAGTTACATGTCTTCTCAGTAAAGCAAGTCAAGATGAAAGTTGGCTATGGCACAAGAAGCTGTCCCATCTAAACTTCAAGACCATGAATGAACTTGTAAAGAAAGAACTGGTTAGAGGTATTCCTCAAGTGGAGTTTTCTAAGGATGGACTGTGTGATGCTTGCCAAAAGGGAAAGCAAATTAAAGCATCATTCAGAAAGAAGCTTGATTCAACAATTGAAGAACCTTTGCAACTGCTATACATGGATTTGTTTGGATCAGTCAATGTGTTGTCCATCTCAAGGAAAAGATTTTGCCTAGTAATTGTAGATGATTTCTCAAAGTTCTCTTGGACATATTTCCTTAAGTCCAAAGATGAGGCTAGTGAAATCATCATCAATCACATAAGGCAAGTCAACAATCATCCTGATTTCAAAGTTAGAAGAATTAGGAGTGACAATGGAACTGAGTTCAAGAATTATGTCATGAGAGTATTTTGTGAAGAAAATAGGATTTTTCATGAGTTTTTAGCAGCAAGAACTCCACAACAAAATGGAGTAGTAGAAAGAAAGAACAGATCACTTATTGAAGCTGCAAGGACAATGCTTGAAGAGTCTAAGTTACCAACATATTTCTGGGCTGAAGCTGTAAATACTGCATGCTACACTCATAATATTTCTCTGATTAATCAAGCAAAATGCATGACTCCCTATCAATTGTTCAAGAACAAGAAGCCAACTCTAAATTTTCTTCATGTCTTTGGCTGCAAATGTTATATCTTTAGAAATCAAAATGATCAGAATGGGAAGTTTGATGCTAAAGCAGATGAAGTAATTTTTGTTGGATATGCTGTTGGTAAAGCATATAGAGTCTACAATCTAAGAATCAACATTGTTGTGGAATCAATACATGTTGTGTTTGATGATAAAAATATTGAAGGACTGCAAGATGAAGATTACCATGAGAGCCTTAAATTTGACAATGTGGAGATGGTTAGTGATGACAGTGATGATGAAAGTGATCAAGAAACAGTATCAAAGGATAACGCAGAAAAATCCACTACCAATGAAGCACAAAATTCAACATCTGTCGAGTTGCAAAATGCTTCATCCGTCGGGAGACAATCTGCTTTATCCATCGGGAGACAACCAGCTTCATCCGTCGGTACTCAAAATTGACCATCCGTCGGGTCTTCAAAAGAAGCTGGAAGTCAGAATAGATCACTTACAGAAAGTTCCCCTTTCTCAAATCAGAGATCAATTAATTTAGGGGGAGTTTCTAATAATCAAAACTCAATCACACATCAAGACAACAATGAGGCTTCTTCATCTAGAGCTAATCTACCTCAACAAAGGAAATGGACAAAGGATCACCGCTTTGAGCTCATCATTGGTGATGTATCTTCTAGAGTTCAAACAAGGAGAGCAACTCAGGAAGAATGTCTATACAGCAGCTTCCTCTCTAAGGAAGAACCAAAGAAGGTAGAAGAAGCTTTGTTGGATCCTGATTGGATTTTAGCTATGCAGGAGGAGCTAAACCAATTTGAAAGGAATAAGGTATGGAAGCTGGTACCCAAGCCTAAAGGAAAGAATCCAATAGACACCAAATCGGTATTCAGAAACAAGATGGATGAAAATGGCATAGTAGTCAGGAACAAAGCTAGATTCGTTGCTAAGGGCTATTGTCAACAAGAAGGAATAGATTTTGATGAAACATTTGCTCCCGTTACAAGACTTGAAGCCATCAGAATCTTCTTAGCATATGCAGCCCATGCCAATTTCAAGGTCTATCAAATGGATGTCAAAAGTGCCTTTTTGAATAGAGATTTGGAGGAGGAAGTCTATGTCAGTTAGCCTCCTGGTTTTGAAGATCCAAATTTTCCAGAATATGTTTACTATCTTTTGAAAGCACTTTATGGACTGAAATAAGCACCTAGAGCCTGATATGACACTATGTCAAAGTTTCTTTTAGAGAAAGACTTCACTATAGGTACTGTAGACAAAACTTTATTCTTTAGAAATGCTAATGGCTCTAGCATACTTGTTCAAATTTATGTAGATGACATTATTTTTGGTTCTACAGATGAAAAACTTTGCCAAATTGATGCAAAGTAAGTATGAAATGAGCATGGTGGGAGAACTAACTTACTTTATTGGTTTGCAAGTTAAGCAAGTTAGTGATGGAATATTCATTAGTCAAACTAAATACATTTATGATCTTTTAAAGAAGTTTGATCTAATGGATTGCACATCTGCAAAAACTCCCATGGCCACTGCCACTAAGCTTGAATTAAACACTACTGAAAAGTCTGTGGATATTTCAAGTTATAGTGGCATGGTTGGCTCACTTTTGTACTTAACAGCTAGTAGGCCAGATATAATGTTTGCTACATGTCTTTGTGCTAGATTTTAGGATGATCCTAGAGAATCTCACTTAGTAGCTATTAAGAGAATTTTCAGATATCTCAAGGGAACACCAAAACTTAGCATTTGGTACCCTAGAGATTCTGGTTTTGATCTAACTGGTTATTCAGATGCAGATTATGCAGGTTGTACATTTGATAGAAAAAGTACAACAGGAACCTGTCAATTTCTAGGAAACAAGCTTGTGTCCTGGTTCAGTAAAAAGCAAAATTCAGTTTCTACTTCTACAGTTGAAGCTGAGTATATTGCTGCTGGCAGTTGCTGTGCACAGATTTTGTGGATGAAAAACCAATTGCTAGACTATGGTCTGTAAGTGGAAAGAATTCCTATTTTTTGTGATAACACAAATGCAATTGCCATCACTGAAAATCCAATATAGCATTCAAGAACAAAGCACATAGACATCAAGTACCACTTCATAAGGGAACATGTAATGAATAGTACTATGGAACTACATTTTGTTCCAAGTGAAAAGCAGCTTGCAGATATATTCACCAAGCCACTGGATGAATCCACCTTTTCAAGGTTGGTAAGTGAGTTAGGTATGCTAAATTACTCTTGAGTCTTTATAGATATTTTGCAAGTTGTAATGCAGCCAGAAATTCAATTGATTTTTCAGTCTTGGATGAAATTTTGGCTAAGGCAAAATTTACATATCGACGGATGATCATTATCCATCGAGTTTGATCATCCGTCGGTATACTATTTGTTAATAAAATCAATTATTTTTCTAGAATATTTTATGACTCGACGGATAACTTATTTATCCTCATCCGTCGAATTGTCTTATTTTTAGCCGTTAATTCTCTGAACATTATCAATCGAGTATACTTAGAGTTTGTAAGCATAACATGACGGATAATTGATGGAATTTTTACAGTTTATGTTTTAAACGGCTATTTTGGGCAATTATTATTGGTCACTTTATTTTAATTTATTATTTTTGACAGTTATTTTTGAGAAAGTATAAAAGCACAACTCATTTTCGTTGCTTTTCTTTTATCATTCTCAAATCATCTGCTCTAACTTCTCTCTTTCTCAAAAGCACTTACTCCCTCTCTGCAAGTTTTTACTCTCTAACAATGGCACCAGTCGTCAAGATAATGTCTCAAACTGGATTTATCTATGAGAAGAATAACTTCACTGCTCTTGTGAACAAGGGGATTCAACAGTCTGGCGACTACCACAAGATGATGGATTTTGTGAAGAACTGTAAACTCAACTATGCCATGCTGGAATCACCCACCATATACTGTGAATTTGTTGAAGAGATGTGGACGACTTCAACATACAACTCAGCTGATAAGACTATCACTTTCACTATTAAAGGTAAGGAATTACGTGTTAATAGTGACATTGTTAAAGCATGTTTCAAAATTCCTGATAATACTGTAACTTCACCACACACAGACACTAACATTGTCAATATGCTTAACTCCATGGGCTATGCACTCTCTACTTCCAAATTAAGTGAAATTAGGAGGTTGGGTCTTACGAAGGAATGGAGTTATTTATGTGATGTAGTTACTAAGGTATTTTCTGGTAAAATCAGTAATTTTGATTCAGTTAATATCTCTATGCTTAACATGCTTTACATGCTTGTAACTGATAAATTTTTCAACTTTAGTAATCTTTTTATAATTGAGTTGGGGTTTAAGTTAGGGGAGCTAAATAAGAGGGGTAAAAATGTTTACAACGCTAGATTTTTAATGATGATTTCTAACCACCTCTCTGAGGATATTGTGCTTGAGAACCCAACCAACAAATTAGATTGTTGGGTTCAAAAAGGAGAATCATTGCAGATTTGAACAGGGCAAACCATCACAAAGAGGTGTCACTCTTCTATTTTCCTGTTATGGAGGCACCTCAGGTAAGTGAGGTAAGTTCATATGTCTCTACTCTTCCAGTCTCACACACTTCTTTGCATTCTAGTGTAGCTATGGCTACTGTGTCATTGACCCAACAATTGCCTAGCCAAGATGCCAGTTGTAAAATCCACCAAACCAAAAGAGGGGAGTGTGAAGGTGGGTAAGAAAGGTAAGGGACAGGGTGAACATCAAAGAAACCCTAAGGATAAGGTTGGAAAGGTGAGTGCTTCCCAGCCTAGCCACACTGCAGTTTCCCAACAAACTGCAGTGCTTAATAAGGATATAACCTCATTGCTAGTTGCATCCTCCCAAAAGGATGTGACTATTAAACAAAGCTCTCAACCAAGAGCACAGGCCAAAAGGGTAAGGGACACAAGTTCACCCCAAACCTATACTAGAAAGAAGAAACCAAAGACCCTTAGGGATACACATGGTTCATACACTGTGCAAACTGGTGCTAAAGACACAGTCACTGCACCTTCTCAAAGTCAGTTTGATGTGGCTCCAACAAATATAGAGTCATAGCTAAAATCTTTAAAATTGAAGCCCCTGAAACACCAAACACTCTTACATACTCCTTGGATGTTGACATGATAAACACATCACTTTCAAACTCTTCATCTTTAACTCTCTTGGAGAAGCCAAAAATCCAAGCAAGTGAGCATCATCTTTTAGATGATTTGTTGGCTCACTTGCCATTTCTTTCTGAGACTGTTGAGATATATGTGCCAAAATTTTCATCAATCTGCATAGAGTCTACAATAGTCTCCACTCCAAACTCATTTATTTCTACTCTCTCGATGGATATTGTTCATCCGTCGAGTAGTGATTGTATCCCGACGGATAAGCTTAACAGCAGTTATCCGTCGGATAGTCAAACTGCTAACCCGAAGGATATCCCTTATCCATCGAGTGTCTCTGCACAGCTTCAAATTTCATCAATTATTACAAGTGCAGAAGACTTAGTGGTAGTGCAATCACTCCTAGGATTGAGGGAAGGGAGTGAAATGAGTGAGAGTCTGGGTTGCTCCCAGGAAAAAGGAGAAGAAAAGAGTGAACAAATACAATCCATTTCTTCAGGATTGGCAAAAGTGAGTGTGAGGAGTCCCACCTTAGATGGTGAAGGTGAGGGTGTGAGGGTGGGTAGCCAAGGTGAGACCTTGATGCAACAAAAGAGAGATCAAGAGAGAAATGCAGGTACAGGAGTGATAAGGGTGGAAACCATTACAAGTGAGTCAATGAATGTCAATGATGCAGAAAGGAAAAGGCTATTTCAGCAAGAATATCAAGCTGTTATAGATTCTATTTCCCTGGATGCTGAGACATTTACTCACCCTGTAACAGCTTACCAAACTCTAGCTGTACAGGGCAATGAGGAGGGTGAAAGATTGTTGAATTTGGTGCATACAACACAATCTTTACAAAGAGCAAAGAATGCAATCACTGATATACCTTCCAACATTGACAGTGATTTGGAACTGGATGAGACTTCTTTTGGGAATGATGGTGATGATGATGAGGAAGATAGCATGAACATAGGGGGAGATGCAGATATTCCTGCCTGAATGCTCACAAAAGAATGCTCCTACTCACATCTCCAATCAACACTTTTCAAGCTGATTCATGACACCCAAGCAGCCATTCAGGCATCTTCCAATGCTAGCATAAAGCAACTACTCAAAGCACATCTTGAAGCACTCCAGCTGCATAAGATTCAAGCCCTCCAACACAGTCAGACTGTGGATGCCATCAAGTAGGAAATTTTAGAAGTCAAGCAGGATGTTATAGAAAGGATGGATGCTAGACTCCCTACAACCACCATGACTGAAATTGCTCACAAACTAAGGAAAGGGGCTGATCTAAACAGAAAAGTTGAGGCCATGGACTCAAGACTATCTGCTGTAGAGAAGTCAATGGCCAAGATACTAAATAATCAAGAAGCTCAGACTGCATTACTCCAACAATTGGTGGCAGCTCAACTCCCTCCCACATAACTTGATGATAACAAAAAGGGGGAGAAAGGATCAAATGAGGGGGAGAAACAGCTTAACATTCAAGTCGGTTAAGTAATTGTGCCTACAATTGCTTTCACCAAGCCACCAACAACAAACAGTATTGATTTAATAAATGAAGCAGCAGCCACATTGAGAGCAGCTGAGAAGAAGCAGTTGAGTCCAATCAACTGGGAGAAAATTGATGAGGATATATAAAAGACATTT
This sequence comes from Apium graveolens, assembly GCF_009905375.1. Lineage (NCBI taxonomy): Eukaryota > Viridiplantae > Streptophyta > Magnoliopsida > Apiales > Apiaceae > Apium > Apium graveolens. Next base: position 205,011,417 of record NC_133653.1, read on the forward strand.
GGGTTAGTAAAGAAGCCAGAAAAATCAGCCATTCATCACTCTCAAGTCAGGCAAATATATGTGAATGAAATGAGCATTAAGAATCTGGAAAAAGGACAACCATCCTGCATCAAATCTCGAAAGGCTAAGCTAATTTTGAAGCCAAGGGTAAACTATCCAAAATCTTCACTAAAGAACCCCTTGGACACAGTGTATGAGACACCAAAGCCTGATGAAAAGAAGCTGTTGGCCAGGTCCATAGCATTCTACAAGGATCCAGCTGATTCAGTATTGAAAAGAAAAATTGCTAAAGTTTTCAGGAATGGTAAAGAAATTTGTGTGGTGGCTGGACACCCTCAATTTGCTAAAGCAAAGAGAGAAGAAAAGGCAAGATTGAAGCAAGAAAAGAAGCAAGTTGCACTAGATGCTAAAAAGGTCAAACAAAAGAAGGAGCAAGCTGCTATCCTAGCCAAACTATAAGCTGTGAAACCTACACAACAAGTTTTTGCACAACCATCTGAAACAGTTGAATCTCAAGATCACGTAGTGCAAAATGAACCTCCACAGACAAAGAAGCCAAGGTATAAGCAAAGAATAAAGAGAAAGTTGGATTTCAGTGATGAGGAGATGGAAGGGTACTTTCCCAAATAGTCTACATCTGCAACAACTCAAACATTCATGCCCTATGTGGCACATGGAGGATTCAAGATACATCCATCCAAGAACTTTCATGGTGAACCTAACATTCCAAAGGATGAGCCAATAGACTGGGATAGTCTACCAATACCTAAACTCAATCTACCTCAATTCATGAAGCCAAATAAGACAAAGACCAGAGCAGTCAAGAAAGTGAAGCCCTCAACTCTCAGATCCAAGTCCCTAACCAAAGCTCAAATCAAAGTCAACAAAGGGGGCATCATGTACATCTGTGACATCAAGGAATTCTCGGATTTAAACCTCTATCTAGATGAACTGGAAGAAGTTAGAGGGATTGATTCTTACAGGAATCTACCTGAAAGGTTAGTATTCAAGTATAAGGGAGGAAAAGAGATATAGTGGCCACTTCACGGGATCCTTCAAGAAAGCCAATCTGTGCTGATAAAGGTTTATTCATCCTTCAAGAAGAACTTTGGATTCAATGTAACAGCTAGAAGACTTGTTCTAAAGAAGATTGAAGAACTGAGGAGTATTAGAGCCAAATATGCACTCCCAAAGACTAACTATTCCTTACACAGGGAGTAGAGTGCATATAAGGCCCTACTGGCTGATGGAGTTTGTGGATGATAAAGGAGTTAAAAGATTCTTCAGATTAGAAGACCAATTGAGCATCTCTAGCAATGAGACTCTTTTGGAAATGCAAAAAATGTTAAATCTCTCAGAATCTGATGAGCTGGAATTCCACAAACAGCTCCAAAATCAGATAGAAGAAAACAACAGAAAGCTTGGAAAGAGATTGTAACACTCCTAGATCTGGGGTCGGGGATCCGGGTCGTCACGGTCTTTCTTTCCACAAATATCACTTAACTTAATTGATAATAAATATCCTCATGTTGTGACCCCACACTAACACACGCCACAACACGTTATAGTCTCAGAGATGAAATTGAAATAAGTACAAGTCCTTGAATCCATAATTTAAAAGTTATTACAACCCAAAATGATTACTTGATAAGTTTACAATTAATTGCCATTATCTGCCACAAGTTATAATTATACATAATTGATTCCCAAAAGTAGAATGCCTGATCTACAAATAGATCTACCTCTACAGCTATAGCAGCTACGATATCAATGGGAAGACGCAAAACGCTTCCCATGCGCTTGCGCTGGGTCTGCTTGAGTCTGGCCATCTTTCCTAACTGTTGTTGTGTGATGAAGAAATGAAGTAAGAGTGAGCATTACAGCTTGCAAGATAACATATAGTGTATACAATAATGCAAGTATCTAAATGGATAACTCACTGGAAACCTTTATCAAGTGTAAGGTAATTACTTACTGGATATAAGCCTAAAGGAAGATGAAGTTACCAATTACTTCACTATAGTTATACCATTTTAGAAATCCACTTGAACTACCACTGTTCAAAGTATAATAAGTTTTCGAAGGTTCATTATATAAATGAGACTACAATATAAGACTTGACTAGATTCAATCTTTGAAATATTGTTTAAAGGAAATGAAGTTACGAGATACTTCATTTGATGGAAACACCATTATAACTGTTTGACACTATCAATGCTTCGGCAATCACCCATCCATAGCCTTTCGATCGAAATGCTCCGGGTAGTGTTGCAGAAATATCCAACTGTATGATGAACTCATTACGGGAGTTTGCCGCGCCAGGAAGACCACTTACGATGATCAGTCATAGTTATGCAACCCCACCATTTTCTACATGTAGAGGAGAACAGTCAGATTTACTTGTCAACTGAACCCTGGACTCCTAAGGAATGGACCGTCTTAGCGGAACTTCCAGGCCATTTGGGCCAATATAATAAGGTTGGGCCGGCGCCACTCGACCACTTACGCCACTCCTAGTTCAGATGAAATCCATGACTCTGAAACGTAAAGCTCGTCCCCCCTTCCCCAAGTAGAAACTTGTTGATACGGCTCCACCAAGAAGTCATATCTAGTTGGAAAGGAAAACTCACCGATATTTCCCAGGCGGTGCCTGTTAATGGATTAACTTGTTCCAAGAATTTTACTTCCCGAGTGTTGGGTAAGTAATCAAAAACTCTTTTATCAAAACAGCAACCTTGTTGCGAATATAAAATACACCACAGAGCCGGATCCCTCAGGTTTTGAGCGAGTATTTAAAATCCCCTTCGAAAGGAAGATCTTAAATATAAAAATGAGTTTTGGGATCCGCCCTAACTTTTAAAATCATTTTGAAGACTCGAAAACATTTTTAAGAATGTTTGGAGTAATCCTGATTTAATGAAATAAATCAGTCCTGACATATTAGAAAATATCTAAATATTATTATTTAAATAATATTCCCATAAAGGATAATCTTTATAAAATAATTGAAGTGGAAGTTTTAAAACTTATACTTGAAATGAATAATAAATAACCAAAGATATACTTATACGAAAGTACGATCTTTATTTGAATAATCAAAAATAAGTTTGATTATCGAAACATTATTCTTTAATAAAATGAAGAATATTATTTAATAAAATAAGCGGAATCATAAGTCCTCGAATGAATATTCAAAATAATATTCATTAAATAAAATAAGCGGATATTCATTAAGTAAAATAAAGTTATCGAATAAACCTTATTCGAATAATAGTTTTGAAAACTATTCATATATATATATATATAAATATATATATATATATATTATATTCGGGAACATCGACTCCCGGTTTAGAAAATGTTCACCTTTGGGTCCCTTATACTAAGGGTATACGCAACTACTGCTTATCTCTAGCATAGGTATTATGCAGTTTATAAGCAATTGAATCAACAATTAGATATCAAGATTACGAAACAGGCATGCATATATACCATATCAACATGCTCCAATATATCGCAAGATTTGCTAATAACAATCATGCACTTATCACAAGATAATGCATATACATATATACATCACAACAACAGTGTAACGGGTAGAAAACTTGCCTGAGCGACTGAGGGTGATAAAAGGCCTGGGACGAGTCTGATAACCTATAAACATCATATAAGTTGGAATTAAACCAAAGTCGCTTAAGAATCTATACTTTAACCAATTAGACCCTAACGTTCGCTTTTGCACTTAACGATTCACTTAAGTCGTTCGAGTACCCTTGGCTCCACCATTTTTAATAAATTAACCATTAAGAATTTTAAGGCGATTCTTTCGCGAGTACCCTACCAACTGCCTAACCCACTTTACATAATTGTTTCATACTCCAATTAGTCATTTAAGGGCCTTAACCAAGGTTTCAAAGTAAGGCGAGGGGTAATGGTTCGGTCGCGAAATGCCGTTACTTAAAACGGTCGTTTCTCCTAAATCGTACATCGGATTCAAGCAAACCACATATCAAAACGAAGCTCATAACATGAACTATCTAATAATGGTAATGGTCAAAACCTAACAGTGAGTTCATGGGTTCTGAAGTTAAGAACAAAAACAGTCTAAGGTAAATTGGGCATTACGACGGCTATGTTTACGCGATTACCAAACTTGTACCACTCCAAATCAATCCACAATCAACCCACAATCATTACTACAACCAAACTCCGTCCATAATTTACTACAACAGCCCCAACATCTCAAGATTTCCAATTTATACTACCCTCAAACATGAACTAAAAGCTTATACTTAAGTTCATTAACCAATAATCAAGATTTACAACTTCAAACTCATTACAAAACCAACCAACTCTAAATATACATGAATCATTCCTCCCAAGAACTAAACCTATCACAAAAAGCTCTAAATAATCAAAAGTAAGGTTAGGGTATGAGATTATACCTTCCTTGGTTAGTAGAAGTAACTTAAGGAGCTTGAAACAACCCTTGGAAATCCTTACTAAAGCTTTATCTAAAGAAAACACAAGATCAAAAATTTCAAGATCTTGAAAACACTATTCACCCTCTTCTTCCATGAATTATCGGAAGAGATTGTGAAGGAAATGGAAGCTTAGATTCATAGGATAGCTATATCTATGTACAAGGAACCTTGGATAATTACCTCACAAATTATCAAAGCTTGGAACTTGAATTTGGATTTTTTTCTTCTTGAAAAAGAGAAAAGGCCGAGAGCTTCTTGCTTGGAAAATGGAAATTCAACTTGTGTTTTTTGTGTTATGAATTGTTTTGGCTTGGTTGCTTCCTTTTGTTGTTAATTAAATTGTTACCATGGTAAAAATTGTGTGGCTCACAATCAACCAACAAATCCTTCCCATTTCGTCATGCTTATGTCATCCACTTATGTAACCTTGTTACACTTATCTTCCTCTTGTTGGTGTGATGACATCATCACCCATTAACCTCTTTGATTAACCCCTAATTACTTGGCTAATGACCGCTTATCTGTTATACGGTTCGCTTAACTTTTGTTCTCGTTTATCGTTTGAGGGATCATACCCGGGATCTCATTACTTAGGTTCCCTTAAACCTTTCTCAATATTTTATATTCCTTTTATGATCCTCTCTTATAATCCTTGAATTAAAATCCTTTTAATCATGTTACCTTATACTTAATTCTTTCTGTATCTGGTGGGTTTTCGGGAAAAAATCAAAGTGTTCGAATTTGGATTCTGACGATCTTTACATACACTTATATACCATATAGAGTACTAATAAGATCTCAGAATATTAATAAAAGAACCTCTACAAAGTGTGGCATGAAAAGTTTTCTTATTCAGCATAATCAGCAAAATCACTATTCATAAGGGTTACAAAAAGTTCAAAATTTTTGGGGTTATTACAGAGATCCAGATCTTCAAGGAAATAGATTAATCTGCTCAGGCTAGAGGAGCACCTTGAAAATGACTGTGAGCAAATCTTTGTACACTTTGTTAATTGAAGCACTTTACAGTTTTATCTACTTCCATTTAAATTTATATTTTTAGGGTGTTTTGTTATCATCAAGTTTCTCTTAATTTATGGCTATAATTCTAGTAGACATAAATTGGGGGAGATTGTTGTGAATATGTTGTGAACTTGATGATTTCGTTAACAAAATACCTTAGTAGATTTAACTTAGTGAAAAATATAGCACTCGACAGATAAGCAAATATAATCCCGACGGATGACTCAGTATAGTCTCGACGGATGATGATTTATTATCCATCAAGTGAGTAGCTTGTGTAATAATAAGTCATGAAGCACATTTCTGCAAACACTTTCGTATAGATTCTGTAGTAGCATATAAGTCATGTTGACTTCAATTAGATATGCAGAATAGGTTGATTAATTGTACATAGATGATGTCTTGTAATTCTGCATAAATAAAATGAAGTCAAGTTCCAAATAGCTACCCGACAGATAATCAACAATGCTACTCGACAGATGATCATCAAGACAACCCGACGTATGATCATGTACCCGACGGATAATCAATTCAAACATCTGTTGACAGTGACAACACAGTCACATGCGTCGAGTGTATGCAAAAGGAATGTGGAAGCCTATTCAACTGAGTTTTTGAGAACAAAGAAGCATTTCCATTTCCATGTTATTATGAAGATATTCAAAGATGTTGGAATAGAGTAATGAAGTAGCATAGCATTAGACTTGATAGGTTTTGTTTTATTATCTTGTCTTATTACTGTGTAACCTTGGTGATATATAAACCAAGAGTAGCAATTAGAACAACAAGTAGACTAAGCAAGTAAATTCTCAAAGAAACATTTGTAAGCTGTATCCTTAGCATTTCTCTATAAGTTTAGTTGTTCTTATTTTTAAGCAGCTGTGAGCTATTCAAGCTTCACAGAGTTCTCTTGATATATATATATATATATATCTGGTGGATACATTCAAATCCACCAGAAAGTTTTAAAGACTTGCGTTTTTATTACTTTGTATTTTGATTCATATTTAACTTGTGTTCCGCAATTTGCAAATCAAAACACTATCACATATATATCTTATGGAACATTTTATATTTCTGTAAAAGGTTCAAGAATTCCATTCAACCCCCCTTCTGCGATTCTTGTTGCATTGTTAGGGACTAACAAAAACAAAGCCTCTTATTTTCTTTGCGGTGATAGCTGCCAACGGCATTGCTTCTGCCCATTTAGTAAAGTAATTAACCGCGACCACTGCATACTTGACATCCCCTTTATCATTAGGCAATTCTCCAATAAGATCTATTCCCCACATGGAAAATGGCCACGGGCTTACCATAGGCGTCTAGAGTGTCGCTGACATAGATGAGTAATTTGCAAAGCGTTGGCAGCGATCGCATGCTTTAACAAAATTCACAGCATCTTCTTTCATCGTAGGCCAATAGTATCCTTGGCGTAAAATTTTCATCGCCAACGAGTTACCCCTCGAGTGATTACCATAAATCCCTTCATGTACCTCCCTTAAGATGTAATTTCCTTCTTCTTCATCACCACATTTAAGCAGCGGTTGGTTGAAGCCTCTCTTATACAGAACTACATCATACACCACATACCTTGCAGCCTGGTAGCGGAGTCGTCGAGCCTTGAACTTATCCTCGGGGAGTATTCCCTTGTGGATATAAGAGAGAATGGGCGTCATCCACGTTTCCTTGGGTGCCTCATCCACTTGCATCAGCTCTACCTCCGGGATACTAGGAATCTCCTGGATTTTTAGGGGTATAGATCCCAACAACACAGCTTCCTGCTGCGACCCCATTTTTTCCAGGGCATCCGCGTTAATTTTCTTCTCCCGCGGTACACATTCCAACCTCACCTCTTTGAACTTTCCAATCAGGCACTGCGTACATCTCAAGTACAGTTTTGTCTGCGGTCCTCGAGCTTGAAACCCCCCATTCACCTGATTTACCACCAGCTCTGAGTCACTCCTCGTAATTAGGTTTCGCACTCCCATTTCCAAAAAGATCTTTAGGACATTAATCAATGCTTCATACTCCGCATCATTATTCGTTGCATAAAACTTGAAGTGAATTGCACTCATTAGATGATGGCCTTCCGGAGACATGATTACTATGCCCGCACCTGCTCCTCCATTGTTAACTGCCCCATCTATATGCAAGATCCACCAGGGATGTGGGAACTCTTCTAGAGATTCCTCATTATGATGGGGCTGGAACACTACCAAAGCCTTATCATCAACAGCATAATCAAATTCCAACAAAAAATCGGCTAGGGCTTGCCCTTTAATTACTGTCCGGGGCATGTATTCCAAGTCAAATTGTCCCAACTCCACAACCCATTTCAACATTCTCCCCGATGATTCTGGTTTGTGAAGGACTTGCCGCAGCGGATATGCTGTACGGACTTCAATTCTATGGGCCTAGAAGTATGGTCGTAACTTCCTTGACGCAAGGTTCAAAGCATAAACTAGCTTCTCCATTCTTGTGTAGCGAGTCTCAGCGTCGTGCAATCGCTTGCTCACATAATACACTAGCGACTGTTGCCCATCTTCCTCTCTTACCAGAACAGCGCTGATTGAATACTCAGACACTACAAGGTACAGTATTAGAGATTCTCCATCTAACGGTTTTGACAATATGGGAGGGTTTCCCAGTTGTTCCTTGATCCTTATAAAAGAATTCTCACATTATGGTTTCCATACGAAGTCTTTCCCTGCCAACTTAATCGCCTTAGAGAATTCCTTGCATCTGTCGGACGATTCAGAAATAAATCGATTCAACGCGGTGATCCTCCCAGTTAAACTTTGCACTTGTTTCACATTGGTGGGTGATTTCATATCCAGCAGTGCCTTGATCTTTGCGGGATTGGCTTCAATTCCCCTATGGTTGACGATGAACCCAAGAAACTTGTCCAACTCCACGCCGAATACACACTTTTATGGATTCAACTTCATGCGAAACTCCTTTAGAATGTCAAACATTTCCTTCAAGTGCTTGATATGGTCATTTGCCTCCTTGGACTTTACCAACATATCATCCATATACACCTCCATGGTTCTCCCAATCTGGTTTTTGAACATCATGTTTACCAACCGCTGGTAGGTCGCGCCAGCGTTGATCAATCCAAATGGCATCCCTATGTAGCAGTATAGCCCCCTATTAGTGATGAAGGATGTATGCTCCTGATCAGGACCATACATAGGAATTTGATTATAACCAGAGTATTCATCCATGAAACTTAGCAAGGCATGTCCCGCCGTCGCATCAACCAACTGATCGATTCGTGGGAGGGGGAAACTATCCTTTGGACAGGCCTTGTTGAGATCTGTGAAATCTACACACGTCCTCCACTTCCCATTCAGCTTCTTCACAAGCACTGGATTTGCGAGCCACTCGGGGTAGAAGGATTCTTTGATCAATCCCACTTCTAACAGTCGGTCTACCTCTTCCTTTAATGCTATCGCCATTTCCCCACTCACCGGGAGACGCTTTTGCTGTATGCCCGTGTAATTAGGGAAGATGTTCAACCGATGATACATTATCCTTGGGTCGATTCACACCATGTCTGAATGACTCCATGCGAAGACATCTAGATTTATAATCAAGAAACGGGTAAGGCTTTCCTTCATTTCATCACTTAGCTGCGATCCCACCTTCAAAAACTTGCTTGGGTCATCTTTGTCGACCGGAATAGATACTGTGTCTTCGGCCGGCCACGTTTTCTTGGCAGGCATAGGGATTCTGGGATCCAGATCAAAATCAAAGTATCAGGGGTCCTCGACCTCCATTCTTGCATCCAAGGGCGCGTCCCCATGTGCTGGAGCATCTACCTCAGGATAAGGCGTGGCTTTATGCACTGCAGATATGGAGGGCGCGTCATCGTTCTAAGGAGCATCAACCTCAATTCTATTTTTATTCTTCAAGGGCACGTCCTCTTTTTTAGGAGCATCAACCTTAAGGCTACTTTCGAGAATTTATAAAATCTCACTTCTTCCTTTTAACTTTTCTCTGTTAACCTCCTTTTGTGTGATCTCTTCCACATGGTTCACTACAACTTCTTCCACACTACGAATCCTCGAAAAAACCCCCAACGTCAAAACAGGGGTCTCGGTAGCACGAGTTTCTTCTTCCTCGGGACCTTCCACAAAATAATGGTCATAAACCTCTCCACTTGGTTTTGTCTGAATGCCTACTGCATCTTCAAATGGAAGACCTTTTCCCTCATATCTTCTCCTGCAAAATTCTTTAACAGCCTTGTGATAGCAGTCGCGTGACTCGTATTGCGACCCTCTCAGACGGCCCATTCCGTTAGTTGTTGGGAACTTTATCATCAAGTGATGTATCGAGGTTATCACTCTGAATGCTCTCAACCAGGGTCTGCCCACCAACACATTGTGCGCAGAGTCCTGATCCAGTACTTTGAAGTCTATCATTTGAGTGATAGACAAAGCTCCTTCCTTAAGTATGACAGGAAGCCTAACCGAACCCATAACTCTCACTGTTTCCCCAGTAAAGCCATAGACGTGTGCATCTTCAAAATACATGTATCTATCCGGGAAACCCAGTTTTTTGTATATGCTGTAATACAGGTTGTTAGCAGAGCTCCCATTGTCCAAGAAAACTTGATGTACGTTCATTGCCCCAATAAGCATAGTAATCACCAGCGCATCGTTATGGGGGTGATGCACCCACCTTGACTCTCTTTCCCTGAATGTAATATCAGCAGACTCCCCTTTGAATATTTTTGGAGGTCTTTCTTCCAAACTATGAATGTTCGTGAGCGGCGGGTGTCGTGCCTCTCTTGCATTTCTTTCCAACACCCGATTACTATCACTGACAAAGGGATGTCCTCCGAAAATTGCCCTGATACTAGCAGCTCTTTGGAACTTGACCTCCGCTGTCATTTCAGCGTCTTTCACCCACAGGGGCTGCCTTTCATCTTTCCCCTTGTCATCACTTGCCATGCGTCATTTTACCTTGTCAATCCATTCTCCCAGGTATCCAGCCTTGATCAATTCTTCAATTTCATCTTTTAGGTGACGACACTCGTGGGTGTCATGACCAGTGGACTCATGGTAATCACAACACTTCTTCTTGTCTCTACTCTGCCATGAAGTCAAACGATCTGGTTTCTTGAAGATTTATCTGTCCTTATTCACCTCAAAGATGTGATCAATAGATGCCACCAGCGGAGTGTAATTGCTCACCCTCTTTTCATAGTTTGATGGTGGACTCCATTCTCTCCGCGTGCTCACGACATTTACCCTGTTAGGACTTCGGGCATTTCGCCGGTAATCTGGGCTCACGGACCTGTCTCTCCTCTTAGCTCGCCCTTTGGGATTGTGGGTATTATCATTCTTCTTTGTTTCAGCAAGCGATTGCTCAATCGCTTTGAAGGATTCCGCTTGCGCAAGTACATCAACTAACAACACAAGATCCTTTCCTTGCAGGTGTTTTCAGAAATCTGTCCCTACGCGCAGACCAGCTATAAGAAGTATTTTGAGTGTCTCATCAGTTGCGCCCCTTACCAGAGTAGACTCTGCATTGAACCTTTTAGAGTATGAGGTCAGACTTTCCCCTTCTTTAAGTTTCACATTGGCCAGCGTGGTAACCGGTGGCGTATATTTTATTGCAGCCTGGAACTGAGTTAGAAACAAGGTTTTCATCTGTTCCCAAGATGTGATCACCACTGGACCAAGTTTTTGGAACCATTGTTGAGCACCTTTCCTGAAGGTGGCCGCCAGGAGACGGCATCGTGCCAAGTCAGGTACTTGATACACATCCATTTCAATGTCAAAATGCCCCAGGAATTCCACGGGGTCGGAGTTCCCATGAAAAGGCAAGTCATTGGTTGTGTTCCTATATCATGTAGGCAGCTGCGCTTCCCTCACAACAACAGCTAAAGGGGATGGAGCCTGTGCAGTCGATGTTACCCTACCTCGTTCAAGATGGTTAAGAAACCTCTTAAGATCATTCACGTTGAACGGCCCTACCCCAGGAATGGTTTGGATGTTGGGTTGTTCCCCTTGGTTATTCCCCGGGTGCACCGGTGGATCTTGTCGCCCCTCGCCCTGAGGCTACGGCTGTGGTACGTTTCCATCTTGATTTTGAGCATTCTATTTCGCATGAGGTTCCTCCTGACCGCGTCACGGTATTTCCTCATTATTTTGCAACCTTTCTTGACCTCGCGCAACGTTCTGGTCATGAGGGTGCGTCCTGGTTCCATTGCCCGTAGCACTGTGGGAAGCTACAAGAACAATGACGAGGGGTTCTCCAATAGAGGGTGCGCCATCTCTTCTTCCATCGTATGGCGCCCTTCCATGATGGTATCCCATCCTTCCTCGTCCATTCCCCTGATAGCCTCGACCATAGTTTCCAAACCTTCCTCGTAGAGGGGCACGCTCATGCTCACGGTGACACATCCTATCATCCCTTGGGTCTGTAGCGGGCACACGCGTTGTATCACGGGGCCTCGTGTCTCCAGCGTTTCTTTCTTTTTACCATTCCACCAGCAGCATTCTCAAATCATCGTCTCCCAACCTTATGCCAAGCCTTCTTTTCAAGGTCGAAAAATCTCTTCTTTCCTCATCTGGGGTTTGAATATTTTCTGCATGATGACGCTCGTCCATCGTACGTCCAGACCCGTGTGGATGTGGTGTATCTTGATTACCGGGATGAGGCCTTGCTCTACCATCCGTGTCCTCATTGTAATAACCCCAAAATTTTTGAACTTTTTGTAACCATTATGAATAGTGATTTTGCTGATTATGCTGAATAAGAAAACTTTTCTTGCCACACTATGTAGGGGTTCTTTGATTGATATTCTGAGATTTTATTAGTACTCTATATGGTATATAAGTGTATGTAAAGATCGTCAGAATCCAAATCCGAACACTTTGATTTTTCCCGAAAATCCACCAGATACCGAAAGAATTTAGTATAAGGTAACAGGATAAAAAGGATTTAAATTCAAGGATTTTAAGAGAGGATCATAAAAGGAATATAATGTATTGAGAAAGGTTAAGGGAACCCAAGTAATAAGATCCCGGGTATGATCCCTCAAACGATAAACGAGAACGAAAGTTAAGCGAACCGTATAACAGATCAGCGGTCATTAGGCAAGCAATTAAGAGTTAATCAAGGAGGTTAGGGATGGTGATGTCATCAAACCAACAAGAAGAGGACAAGTGTGGGAGGGTGACATCACATGATGACCTAAGCATGACATAAGGGAAGGAGGTGTGGTTGATTAATAACCACACAATTTTTCATGGTTAAAAAGGTAATTAATCAAAAACAAAAGCTAGCAACCAAGCAAACAAATCACAAAACACAAAAATACAAAGTTTATTTCACTTTCTTCATCAAAGCTCTCGGCTTTCTTCTTCTTCAAAGAAAGAAAAAGTCAAAATCCTAGATCCAAGCTTTGTTAATTAGCAAGGTAATTATCTAAGGTTCCTTGTGTATAGATATAGATATCCTATAAGTTTAAGCTTCAATTTCCTTCACAATCTCTTCCTAAAAATCATGGAAGAAGAGGGTGAATAGTGTTTTTCAAGAACTTAAAATTTTGTTCTTAAGTTTTTGTTTAGATTAAGCTTTGGTAAGGACATTCAAGGGTGATTCCAAGCTCCTTAGTTACTTTTACTCACCAAGGAAGTTATAACCTTATACCCTATCCCTACTTTTGTATATTTAGAGTTTTGTGTTTTGTATGTTTAATAAGATGCTTGGTTATTGTGTATTTAGAGATGGGTTGGTGTTATGATGTGTTTGGAGTTGTAAATCTTGATAATTAGTTAAAGAACTTAAGTAAGCTTTTAGTTCATGATTGGGAAGTAGTATAAGTTGATAATATTGAGTTTTTGGGGCTGTTATGGTGAAGTATGGATGGAGTTTGGTTGTGATGTTGATTGTGGGTTGATTTGGAGTGGTATAAATTTGGGTAATCGCGTAAACATAGCCGTCGTAATGCCCGATTTACCTTAGACTATTTTTGTTCTTAACATCAGAACCCTTGAACTCACTGTTAGGTTTTGACCACTGCCATGTTTAGATAGTTCATGTTACGAGCTTCGTTTTGATATGTGGTTCGTTTGATTCCGATGTACGGTTTAGGAGAAACGATCGTTTTAAGTAACGGTATTTCGCGAACGAAACATTTCCCCTCGCCTTACTTTGAAACCTTGGTAAAGGACCTTAAATGACTAATTGGGATATGAAACAATTATTTTAAGTGGATTAGGTAGTTGGTAAGGTACTCGCGAAAGAATCGCTTTAAAATTCTTAATGGTTAATTTATTAAAAATGGTGGAACCGAGGGTACTCGAGCGACTTAAGTGAATCGTTAAGCGCATAAGCGAACATTAAGGTTCAATTGGTTAAAGTCTAGTTTCTTAAGCGACCAGGGTTTAATTCCGACTTATGTTGTTGTTCATAGGTTATCAGACCCACTCTAAGCTTAAGTCTATTCGGGAACACTCAGATAGAAAAGATGAACAGGACCAAGCTTCCAATTCGCAAGCGGTTAGGAAACATTCTGCAGTTTTCTGGAGGCGTTGATGCCGCAGTAGCTGAGGTAGGAATTACCAGTAGGCTAGGCTTTCAACTTTTGATGCTCCAGACATATGTATCTATATGAATTGTAGTAATGGCAAGGAAATGTAAATTTATTCAGAAATCCTTTCGAGGTATAACGATTTATAATTGTGGAATAAATTGACTTGGGTTATTTTTGGTATTCATCTCTGAGACTATAACTTGTGGTGTGTGTGTGTGTATATTATGGGGTCACAGTACGCAGTAGTTGATTGTTTATTAAGATTAAGTGTTATTAAGGGAAATGGAACTCGTGACAACTCGGATCCCCGACCCCGGATTTGGGAGTGTTACACTCATCGACAAGCTCCACAATAGGTTCTAAATCATCAGAATATTCCAAACGTCGCAGAGTGATTCGCAGGTTTTCTCCGTTGGCCTGGGCATCCCCCTCAACTACGGGTGATTTTCCCACGGCGTGGCCACGACGGGGTAAACGATGACCCATCCTCGTCCTGCGACACTCCACCGTATTCAGCCTTGACTGAAAACTGTTAAACGTATCCCTCATATGGTATAACTGCTCTAAGATGTCAGCGTTGGTGATGAGAACTGGAGGTGTTCCTCCCACATCTGGAGCTCTTGGGGGATCTGCCATGTTTCTGGGCATGTAGGGTCCGTGACGAGTGTAGCCTCCCTCGCCTTCTCCTTCAGATCTGCTATCACTTCCATCATAAGAACTTCCATCATGATTGTAAGACATCTTTTCCTCCCAAGATTATGATCTTAATCAGCAGCCCCTCCTTCTAGCGCCAATTTGTTGACAGGGGAATCTGGTAACAACAAAGATTGAGGTTTCTCACCGGAATTAAGATCTATGACGGTAATTCTTCGCCAGAAAATCAAGCGGTGTGTGGTGGTTTGTGGTTGATTTAGGCTGAGATCGGCTAGAGTAAGTGGTGTCTCCCTTATCAGCTCTCATTTTCTTACCCCTCTCAATGTGCCTACGTACCCTTTATATAGGGATTAAGCCTGACGTAGTTCTTGTGGAACAAAAAATCTAATGGGCTTAGACTTCTTATTCCTAGGCCCGGTAGAAGCCCATCCAGAATCCATCTTCCGCTAGCTTTAGGAATGTCCAACTATGAGGCCCAACCGCGAAGGCCCAAGGCTCGTCCGTAATCGTAGGACTTCACGGATAGTGCATCTCCCTGCGCAAGGATAACACTCCGCTATAGCTATCTCCCTTGATTTACAGATGCAGGTATAGCCACGGTTCACCCCAAGTGTCGGACGCATCCCTGTCCCCCGAATGAGGATAACCCATCAGATAACAGGACAGGTGATCCCAAGCTCTTGGGTGCAAAGTGCAGGATGACTCTAAATTCTCCAACGAGGACACCCGTTGAATACAAGAACAGAGCTTCCAAAGCACACACCAAAGTTAATCCCGCATCCCTAACGAGGACACATGTTGAATACAGGAGGAGGCCTTCAATCATCAGGCATACCCCTGGAGGCCTTCAAGCTTTTCACGGTCATCCCCCTCCTTGACCTTCTCAAGGAGGGAATTCTTCAAAGAGTACCTACAACAAATATGTTAGTAAAGATAGCCATCCATTGCTCCTTTCCATGTATACTTTTGCCCTGAGGTCACCATTGAGAGTGTATTGACCAAACACAGGACACGTCCTAAGACCCTGGGCGCGTCCTCACCCTTATGAAGCCTGTATTGTTTCCTCAACAACCGCCTCTCACAGCATTCCACAGTGACAGGACGCGTCCTAAGCAGGACAGGGGTGTCCTCCATCTTCTATTCCTAAAAAACCACAATTGCCAAATACTTTCACCATGGTGGACGCGTCCACTACGCCTAGGCGCGTTCTTCCCTAATCATGTACCTTCAAGCTTTCTTATCATAAAGCCATCCTTCAAAAAACAAACCCTCAAAGTCGGGCGCGTCCTGTATGCCTTGACGCGTCCTCACCTTCTACAACGTAATACCGAGTTTGACTGTAATTAGTCCGCATTTGACCCGCGTCAATCGAATGCCAAATTTTGGGTATAACAATGTGAAAATTGAACATGAAATTTCATTAATACTGTTAGGGCCGGACCTAGGATCGCATAATAGCCGGGATCGAAGTACTATAAATATTCTAACCAGGCCTAATATTTGTTCCCACTAACTTTCATGATTTTGTGAAAATTAAAATAGTAAAATTTAGGTGCTTTTTGGAGGTCCGTTTCCTATAAATGGATGCTCATTTCTCATTTCAGAAACTCTGAAGAAATTAAACACTTGGTGTTTGTTTGGTTTGTAATAGGAAGTTATTTATCATGAAAATTATATTTCATAAAGAAATTACAATAGTTAGGAAGTAGAAAATATTGTTTGCCTGATATATTGGTACTTATCACCGTGTGAAGCCTAAGTTACCAAGGGGAAGATGGGTGGGCAACTTCCCATGTTTGATGGATATTCAATATTCAACCAAACAATTCTATCAAAATAACCAAACAACGAAGCTTGAACATACTAGTCATGAGCATCCAGTAATCCTCATCAACGATCTTGATGCTAGCAGCATTGCAGCACAACTTGTTTGCCGTGTATGTGAATTTCCAGTCACAGGATTCTACATACACATATTCTCAGAAGCATCGTCCTTGTTCATTTTTCCTGCTCAAAAGATGTGCAAAATCACCTAAATATAGCAAACACCCTATGCACCCACACTTGTCCTTGGTACTTGTTAGAATAATATAAGATCCTGGAAAGGGTCATTCTCTAACACCTTGAGGTTTTAAAGTAACTGGTTCCTTGACCTGGTATCAGAGCTCAGGCTGGCAGAGGACTCAGGTTCGATCCCTACCACCCCCAACATTTCTCACAATTTATGAGGGACACGAAAGGCAAATTTATGCCCCAAAGATGGGCGCCCGTGATCCACTCTTCGACCCATAAATGGGCTTTTGAGTGAGGGGGAGTGTTAAAATAATATAAGATCCTGGAGAGGGCCATTCTCTAACACCTTGAGGTTTTAGAGGGGCCGTGACTTAAGGTGTTAAAGGAAGGCCCCAATAGGATCATATATTTAACACTCTCCCTCACTTTGAGGTTTTAGAGGGGCCACAATCAGGCACTCTTATATATAGATAGATAGACATTGTGAGAATGTAATCTATCCAGAGAAATGCATGTAGGCTTGTATGCACTAAACATGTATCCATATGTTAGGGAACTCAACGTGTTAAAGAAAGACTTCAATATGATCATATATTTAACACTCCCCCTCACTCGAAAACTCAAGGTGTTAAAGGAAGGCCCTAATAGGATCATATATTTAACACTCACCCGGCGCCCATCTTTTGGGGATTTATTGCTTTTAGTGTCCACAATAAATTGTGAGAATGTTGGGGATGGCCGGAAATCGAACCTTAGTTCTCCCGCCAGCCTAAGCTGTGATACCATGTCCTAGAAGTTTCAGGATCTTATATTATACTAACAATACTAACTACAATCACGAGGCACGCCCCCTATAATACATCTATGTTATCTCTTCAAACCTACATCTCTTGTACAGGTTGTAACCGCGAGATTAATCTCAATATATATGTGGGTTTACTCTTGAGAAATTTGTCATTTCGTGATCAAGCTTCTGTATGCTCATGTAACTTGTTATTTCAATTTGCTTTGTGCGTGAGATGTGCTATAATGGAGCCTGTGCATGGTCATGAAGGACACCAGGATCACCCGCTAACATTATTGTGCAGGAGAGCGTATTTCCGATGTGATGCTTGTGGATTCGAGGCTTGGGACTTCTTTTATTATACATGTCTTGCATGCCAGTACTGGATCCACAGCAGTTGCGCTGCTTTCCCTGCCACCATCAAACTCCAAATTCTTGAGGACAATACTCTGCAGCTCACCTATTCTATTCCGAAAATGTGTAGAAGCTTCACCCGACACTGTCCCATCTGCAGATGGGGAGTTAGTATAGAGTACTGGGCATATTTTTGTGAAGAGCCTGGATATTTTGTTCACATCAAGTGTGCTACTGCATTACTGGCGTGAGCTCCCCATTATCCTTAGTTTAATCTATGTTCTAAAAATCTTTCTTTGATTCAATTAAATTTGTTTGAACACATAATACTTGTTTGCCTCGCAACAAATAAGAAAAACTGATCCAGTTAAATATTCAGAGCACATTATTATTTAGATGTTTGCAAGTGTCGTGTCTGCCTAAACGACGGGCTAAGCCATCAACTGTCCAGTTCAGCTTAAGAGTTACTAGTTTTCATTTACACATGTTGTTATTGCCTTATTATTTATTTACACGTATCATATATTTCAGGTCTGGGATTAATGTGATTGAAATTGAATATGATGATGGGAACACACATCCTGTTTTAATGCATTTTCCCTTGCCAATTACAGATTCATTAGTGGCGAATTTAATAGCAGACCAGGAATCAGGTAAGCAAACCGATACTAATAAGATAAAGATGAAGTTGGAAAAGAGAAGGAAGATGCAGTAATTCATCATTGGAGCCATAGGGAGCATCCGTTGATTCTTTTGGAAGAACTTTGGACATAATAACAGTGATGATGATAATGATGAGATCAATACCAATAATCGTATTGATGAAATGTTGGTATGCAATAGATGCATTCATCCAATCTTCACTGCTTCCAACAAACATTACTACGGCTGCATTGGATGTAATTTTTTCCTCCATACCTCTTGTGCCAATCACTTGCCATTGCAGTCTCCCCCAGGAAAATGTGGACGTAATTTTGAACATAAATTAAAGCTCTGCCAGTATAGTACTGGTCAAACAGGCTACTGCTTTTCCTGTTGGACACGTACTGATGGATTCTTATACGAGTGCGAGGAATGTTTACCCAAATTTCAGATTGATATTTGCTGTTATCTGGCACCTCAGGAAATAAAACACAAGTATCATAAGCACCTTTTTTTTCAGCGTTCCACAACATCAAAGACATGCATGTCTGTTTATCACCTATTTATACGGGGTTTGAATACGGATGTGGAACTTGCAGCAACATTCAGATTCATCTACATTGTGCTCTGTCATTTCCAGGAATAATATCTCATAGATGGGATTCTCATTCCATTTCGTTGATATATCTGTTAGGAGTTGTCCCACATCGTTTGTGGGAGGGGAAGTTTGCTAGAATATAAGCAGCCGGATAACTCCAATTAGTATGAGGCCTTTTGGGAGGTGTCCAAAAACAAATCCGTGCGGGCTCGGCCTAAAACGGACAATATCATACTAATGTGAAGTTAGGCTTGCTCAGCAAGCCCAACAATATCCTCCTCTATACTAGCGAATGTGATAGCTTTATTCATCCTTTCTGCATTGGACAACCTCATATTGTAAAGGTTGGAGTAACCACATTGGCAACAAGTCATAATCTTCACTCGCATACCTTAACACTAAAAACGATAGACAAAGGTTGAACAAATTCACAAATATTTGTCATGTAGCGAAAACCATGAGGGGATACTTCATTTCCATAAGATCAAGACTTTTACCTAGAATGTGCAGTGCAGGTTGTAATTATCTACTATGTTTAGTTTGTGCACGTCTCCCTACTGTTCGCCAGTCACCGTTGTTGCTGAACTAATTAAGCAACCGTCTATAAGGTATCATTATCAATAATAAGCATATTATCCTTGTAATGAATCAGTGGTTTCTTCTTCTCTACTGAATTTTTGTCAGATGTTTATTCTTTGGAGAAGGATGTAATTTGAAGTAGAGCCAGAGCAGTTGCATTTACTTTGTAAAAAAAAAGTTCACAAGTCTTGCATCCCCAATCCATTGCTTTAATGACAGTTATCTAATTTTAATTTATTTTCTTTTTATATTGATTGGAGGATCTCCTGGTTTACAAACTCAGAAAGTGCTCTGACATTAAGCAATCTGTGCTGAAATTAATGTTCTAAATATACCCCAGCCAACAAACATCACATTATCAGAGCAAGTAAGTCTAAGTATGGTGTCTGCAACAAACTTTGATGCCCTGTATCTTCAAGGAATTACAACACCTGTCTCCCATTATCATCTTCCATAAAAATCGTGTTATTTTTGTTCAGTTGAAATTCCCGTCTCCCATTCTTTTTATGGGATTCTGTGTGCTATTTTTTTCGATGTAATTCTCATATTCCATTATTTTTGTGTAAAATATACCCTATTTATCATGATGTTATGGATTATTTTTTGACAAGGTGTTATGGATTTAGTTAATTCAAAGAGATAAAAATTTATAAACAATTACAAAAGACTTGGGGTCTTCTTTTAGTATTTAACAACAGTCCATTTAATGGGGGCAAGAAAATATTAATCCTTAAAATAACCTAATTCAATGTTTCTAACTTGAAAAGTTTGAAGGTCTTTCCAACGAGAAAGTGCTGACCATTGTTTCTTTGTCTTGGCGTCACTAACTTCACGTGTGAACCTGGAACATCTTTCATTTATAGTATTTTTTATCGTTGAAAACTCATCTTCCTTGTACTTCCTTAAATATATATTTTTAGTTAGGCTTCGAGCTTTCGTTGTTTTGAATTACCGGTAAATTTTAAATTTAAGTCGACCTATTCTAAATTGTAATCTAACATAACAATAACAAAATCACTACTGTGATTGTTGGTAGATGTTCAGTCCTATACCAACCTATTCTTTCTAACACATTAATGTACTCATTTTATTTTCCATGAATTTTGTGCTAAAAATTAAAAAGATTTGGTTGAATTTTATGTGATATTTTTAAATTTTAGACAAACTGATTTAATAACATAGAATCAGAGTTTAGAAGGGTTTCAGTTTTGAGACTTGGCCCCATTTATGTATGTTGTCGGTCATTCCACGATTTAAATAAGACTACAAAATATATTATATGATGTGTGGCGTAAAATTTTAAATGATTGAATAAAAAAACTATTCGATAAGCTTTTAACACAATTGCGTGTAAATTTCTTCTCAACAAACAACCCAATATGAGATACGGAGAGGAAACTACCACATCTCCAATTTTATTGTTTTTTTTATTGAATTGCAAAGAAAAGTACAACTTTCAAAAGAAAACAAGAAGATGAATGCGAAGTCCGGTAGAAAAGAAAATGAGTACATAGTTGGAAACCACCATGACTGGCCCTACTTTTCAATACTCCCTTCACCACCTTTTACATAATTTTCCACAGTTCATACCATCCTCCCCATCTCTATATATATTATACATTTTTCACATGATTTATACATATAGTATTCTAACTATATTGATCATCTTGAAGAAGTTGTTGAATCATGGCCTTCAATATAATTTCTGTTGTCTTCATCTCCTCTCTACTTGTGCTGCAATCTCCTTACTTTGCTAGTGAGCAACCAACTTTATAACTATTCTGATTCTGCACCTTTTTTTTAACAATAATTCTGCAATTTTTGTAATGGTATATCTTAAATTTCGCAAAACATTTGATTCTTATTTATTCCCGTAATTTGTTTGTTATGGGAAATTTTTAAAATTTTGCAGAGCATGCGAACATTTGGTTCATACGGTTCTCTTAGTGTTTTTTTTCATTCCAACAAAAGCCAATATACTAATTTGACAAATTGTACTGCAGTAAAAGTGAACCAAATTTAATTTAAAAAAACCCCACATTAAAGATTGATTTGTTTTTCAAGAAAAGCTTGAAATGTTGTAAATATACGAATATTTTTGAATTTAAGATTTAAAAGAATTGAACTTGTAATTTAAATTTTGATAAAATTATGTATTATTGCAGGTTCACAATCTTTTATTGGAGTGAATTATGGTCAACTTGCCGACAATTTACCGGCGCCGGCGGTAACGGCGCAGTTACTGCAGTCAACGACGATCGGAAAAGTGAGACTTTACGATGCTGACGTGGCAATTATTAAGTCATTGGCTAACACAGGAAGAGGAATAGTGATTGGAGTAGCGAATGGAGAGATTCCGGGTCTGGCATCCGACCCGAATGTGGCGGGTCAATGGGTCGGGTCAAATGTGTTGCCATTTTACCCGGCTAGTAAGATTGAGGTTGTAACTGTTGGAAACGAAGTCCTGACTTCTCAAGATGAGGGTCTTATTTCACAGCTCTTGCCTGCTATGCAAAATGTCCAAAATGCCCTTAATGCAGGTTAGATCATAGATGTAATATAGGACTATTATACTTCTTCTGATTTTTTTTGTTGCTAATAAATGGACGTGTGGATACGGGTGTATTTGTGTTGCTAAGAAGTTATGTTATTTAATTATGGATTGTGTTTTTGACATGAGGTGTGCGTGTTTTCGTATTGCTAGGAAGTTATGTTCTCTAATTATGAATATGTTTCGGTGTTTTTGTGCGTATTGGATGTGACTCGTAAGGTATTTGTATAGTTTATCCTTGCCGGACCCTGTCCTCACACTAAGCGATGCACACCTAGTTCGTGTAATTTTTCTCTGCTCTACTAGTACTGCATATTTATAAAATTTAAGTGTGGGAGTACTTTATCTAAGTTTCTCAACACATAAATATAATCAGCATGATTATACTGAAAATAACCTTTTGTTTGGTTTTGATAGTTGGTATGATTAATATGGTTGTGAATGAAATCTATATATTCTCATGTCTTTTGCTTTGGTCATCTATGGTATCTAACTTTAACATGGCAACTCTATACAGCTTACTTGAGGGGAAAGGTTAAGGTCTCTACGGTGCATTCAATGGCAGTGTTGGGCAATTCTGATCCGCCATCGTTAACAAGTTTTAAATCTAGTTATAGTGACACAATGAGAGCATTGTTGCAGTTCCAAAGAGCCACTGGGTCTCCTCTTATGATTAATCCATACCCTTTTTTCGCATACAAAAGTGATCCAAGGCCAGAAACACTTGCATTTTGTCTATTTCAACCCAATGCAGGGCGAGTGGACTCTGCAAGTGGTATTAAGTACATGAACATGTTTGATGCTCAGGTATTTCAGTTAAACCAACCTAATTATATTATGTATGAGTTCCTCTCTGTCACAAAATTAGATGTGCTGAAACCACGTTTTCAGTTGTGCTTTTCACATTTCAAGTCGACTCCTAAAGTTGGCTAAGATGCATTAGTGAAATTATGATGGTCCTACATCTGCCTAGGAGAAGAAATGTCATATTAGGAACTTAAATCTACTTTGTTGTTATAAGCAAAAACGTGTCTAGTATTCTGGGCAAGACTTGAAACACTAAGACTTATCTCCGACACTAGAATAATGGTGGTGTTACGCACACTGCCCAATTGCTCATTCTGTGTTGCTAATGGCCTGAAAGTATTAGAAACAAGCTCTCTGTGGATAAGGTAACTTTATTGTTACATTTAGATGTCTGTTGATTTCTGGCGTATAACTAAAAATTTAACTTGTTCTATTTTAATGTAAGTGTTAGTAATTGTTCAAATGGTTGCACAAGAAACAGTTAGCTATAAGAAACGGTTGTCAGCTCATATCACTGTCAGACCTACTTTACCATAAATCATGAGTTATGCAAAGATTTCGACATAGCCTAGTCCAGTCATACATTTACGTGATTTACGATAGTTTAGCCAGTCACAACATGTGCACGTCTGTACAGACATGCAGCCAACTTTCACACTGTTCCAACTAAATTTTTAGATGTCTTCTGTTTTAGGTAAATGTATTGGAAGGATCTGCAACATCATCCGTGAACCATATTCTATTGTTGTAGAATGATACTATGTTTTTAGCATCATAGTACAGATTTTTAGATTTGGTGACATCCATATCCATAGTAGTGGCTGAGACATCATTTTTGTTAAATTATATATTGCTTTTGATCATATGAAAAGTTCCCTACAATTGACTCGGCAACCCCTGATTTTTTAGCAGTATATATGCTGGATTGTTGATTTGATTTGATATGTCAACTCTTCTGCATCGTTGCACATGAACTTGATTAGTGTGTACATGAAAATCATGCTTTAACTCATAAGTTTTGGCAATTCCATCAGTTGCTCGGGGAACTCTTTAGTACCTCAGTGCTAGATTTCAAACAGTTCTATTATTTATCAGTATTTTTCTATCTTTTCTCATGCAAGCTTGAGAAGTGGAATACCATCTGCGTAATCTACTTGCGCCATATGATAAAGAGTGCAAAGTTTTCACACTTAAATATAGACATTGAAGTCATTGTATAAGATAGAAGTGGATTTATCTCTTAAATGGTTTCTATTCTTTTGCAGGTTGATGCTGTAAGATCGGCCTTAAATTCAATGGGATTTAAAGAGATAGAGATTGTGGTTGCAGAGACAGGGTGGGCTTACAAGGGGGACCCCAACGAGGTTGGCCCTAGTGTGGACAATGCAAAAGCTTATAACGGTAATTTGATCAATCATCTTCGGTCAAACGTAGGAACTCCTCTTATGCCTGGGAAGTCAGTTGATACCTACATCTTTGCACTCTATGATGAAAATTTGAAGCCTGGGCCTGGCTCAGAGCACGCTTTTGGGCTTTTTAAGCAAGATCTTTCTATGACTTATGATGTTGGTCTGTTGAAGAGCAGCCAGGTGAGTCATTTTCTAATCTTCAACTGCTTATAAATTAGGGAAGTAATTTTTCTTTTGCCAATGTTCTTAAAATAAATCGACAGGCTTTAATAGTTAATACATCTCGAGTATACTATTTATGTGAGCATTTCACATTCATTGCAAGTAGAACTTAAGTAATTTTACAGTGAGCCAGAGATAAAGTTTTTACTTCATCGAACGACCATAATGATTATCACTGATCCATAATTACATTTTCAGTAGCCATTTTGATGCACCTTATGTGTTTGTCCATAACCTGCAACATAACCACGGTGCAGACTGAAAATGCCTGCATTTACTTTTTCTTTTATTTTGCTAAATCACATTACTTATGTTTTGTCAGTTAATTAATGGTCTTAACCCTTCGCTCGGATCTACTCATCTAAGATCTAAACATTGTGGTTTTTAAAGTGTCAAATTAATCTATGTTTAGTCGTCAAACATCCTGTCATCCACTGATCATGAATAAATCTATTTTCCTTTTTGTCGATTGGTTTTTTTGTAGACTCCAGCACCGAAGACCGGAGTCTGGTGTGTGCCCAAGCCTGGCGTTTTTGATGCTCAATTGCAATCAAATATCGACTATGTTTGTGGCCAGGGCCTTGATTGTAGCCCTATTCAAGCAGGTGGTGCCTGTTATGAACCAGCTACCAAACAAGCTCATGCAGCATATGCAATGAATCTTTACTATCAAAATGCTGGAAAAAATCCATGGAATTGTGATTTTGAGAAAACTGCAACCCTATCTTCCACTAATCCAAGTAAGTTTTCTTGTATTTGAGCATCTTTGTTTGAGTCGAAAAGAACACTCTTAAAGCAATTCACTTGAGCAGAAGTATGTGCGTTTTTGGCTGATGGATTTTTATTTTACTTGTGTTGTAGGTTATAATGGTTGTACCTACCCAGGTGGATATTGATGGCTAAAATGTTCCAATACGTAGTCCGGCAGCTAAAAGGAAGATGAAGAAGAAAACATATGACCTTTTTTCACCGGGGAAGAAGAGAATATAAATTAATTATTATTCTTGTAAAATAAAGTTTGTGGTGTGTACTAAATTAAAGTGTGTGGTGTTATTAAGTGGAAATAGATACTATTATCTTGGAAAGATAAAATATCTTTACACGTGTTTAAATCTGATTGGCTTTTAAGATTTCATTCTATCAAGTTGTCCGTTTTAGGACTACTATAAATAGGATCCCTTTGTATTGGTTTAATACATCCAAGTCTTAGACATCTATTATATTGTGTTCTTATATCTTTTCTATCTATATGATATTCTTGCTTTATATATTTCTTGTAACCTCCTTAGTAGTTGTACCTTTTTTAGTGAATTGTAATCTAAGAAGAGAATATAAATTAATTATTATGCTTGTAAAATAAAGTTTGTGGTATGTACAAAATTAAAGTGTGTCGTGTATTTGTAAAATAAAAGGTGTGGTGAGTATTAAGTGGAAATAGTTATTATTATCTTGGAAAGATAAGATATCCTTAAACGTGTTTAAATCTGATTGGCTTTTAAGTTTCATCCTATCAAGTTGTCCCCTCCAGGAGTACTATAAATAGGATCCCTTTCTATTGGTTTAAGACATTCAAGTCTTAGACATCTATTTTATTCTAAGTAATAAACTTTAGTGTGTTCTTATATCTTTTCTATCTTTCTGATATTCTTGCTTCTTTATATATTTCTTGTAACCTCCTTAGTGGTTGTACCTTTTTTAGTAAATTGTAATCTTGGTATCAGAACCATGGAAGCTTAAACCCCCTCCCCTTATTCCACCCAACAAACCGATAGTCTTACGGTGACTTACTTATGGTCTAAAGAAAGTATGCTCTGTGGTTGCCCTGACAGGGGATCCTCTCACACTATAAGTCTAAAGACTAAAAACATATTATGAAATGGTTGTTATTATCTTCAGTTGTGGCCCTATAGGCTGCTATGACGATGCGGCAATGAGTATATACTCAGATTATCGCAGAGATTTCATGATTGTTTAAACACTTGGTATGTTCGTAAGACACCTTAATTACAAAGGCAAGTTTAGAGGAACAAGGATCATCACTCCTATGGCTAGTCCTAATAAGCTCACTCCTTATTCTTTTTCTTCTTCTCGTAATTCTTTTAGTTCTTCTAAAATAAAAAAATAATGATTTTCTTTATGCGGTAGATTATCATCATGAAGATAGTAAAATCCCTATTACCGAACTTCCTTTATTAAATCCATATAGGACCTTTACAAAAAGACAAAATGCCGTCTCTCGTGTTGTAAAACAGGTTCTATCATCTCATAAGGTCATGGAGGCTAGAGAGCTCGGATTGGATTCAAAGTTAGAACAAGTCCCCATCCCGTCTACTGAAGCTGAACAGGTCATCCCAATTCAACTGGGAGAATCATTGCCACCTCAATGGCAGATGAATGGATACACTCATCTTCATTTTGGAGCAGACCGAATGGCATTAACACTCCATGGAAGAAAAGGCTTGCCTATAGTGGCAAGAATGGAACTTCTAGACACTCGTTTTCAGCAATATACCCATGCATATATTGCAACTGTTCAAACAACACTCAACTCGGGTACCGTGTTCGTGATGCTATTTCCAAACTTCAACATAAGACTTGACAACCCTCTCATCTATAACAATCTCAAAGTTCAATTGCAGATTGTTAGAGCACCTCAAGTGGCAGGAACTTATATAGCCACTCTTCACTACCAGATGGCCTATCGGGTCCAAAATCATTCATTCGTACTTAGTCTTCCTAGAGACACAGACGAGGCTTTATTTCTGGAAATAGACATTCAGTCCAACTTATCTTGCATTCACGTGCCAAAGCAAATTCTTAAAGATGGACTTGTCAAACTTCATCCTGAGTCATAAGTAACACATTATGAAAAAATCCAAAGAGACAATCAGCCCATTCATTTAGTAAAATCATCCTTCGTTAGGAAAAAAGATGGCGCAGTAGAGATTATTTTCAAAAAAGATGATTCTTCATCTTCAACTGATACATCCATTTTCTCCTTGGAGATAAACATGATTGAAAAAACTCCTTTAAACGTTCATATCCATTCTTTTGACTCTAATGGAAAACTCATCTACGTCTTTAGCCAAGATGGTCATATCTTCTGGGGAATATGCAATTGCGAAGTATGCCTTAAAGAACAATGGGAAGATGAAGATGATTATTCACCCAGAACGAATAAAAGGAAGTCTATACAAAAAAGTGTACAAGAAGCTATGAAAAGGGAGATCTAGAAGTTGGACTTTTAGGAGAGGCATCCAGAAAATTTGATTATTACGTCCTTTATTCCAAGGAATCAGAAGAATGCAATACAACAGCAACATCTTATGATGAAGACTTTCATCCTCTAAAGTTTGATCATGACAAGGCTTCTCATGCATGAAAAATAAAAAGTCCAACAACCAAGAATCCAGATGGCTCAAGCAAGTAAATCCCTCCCGTAGAGGCTACTTTAAATTGGCAATCTGAGAATGTTGTGGCTCAAAATAAGGTTTTAAAATAAATAATGGTGACTCAGCAAACTATAGCCAAGAAGCTGGAATATGTCTTGTCATCAATCTCAAGCACCATTGGGCAAATACAAATCAAGATTGATGTTTTTCATCATGAGCTTATGCAGTTAACCACAACTGTTTCCCTTAACTCACCTCTATTAAGTCAAAAAGAGGCAGAGTTAAAAGATTTGAAAGCCCAACTTCGTTCGATTTAAACCCAAAAGTCGTATGCTGGCTATTACGGCGCACCATCATTTTCATCATATTTACCACCTTTGCCAAATTATTCACAACCTCTTTCTACCTTTTCACCCTATGATCACAATCCATTCAATAATGCAGCTTTTTACCTATAAAGCAACATGAAGCACCACAGTCATCAAAGAGAAAATCACAAGAATCTCCTTCAGAGGAACCTCGATCATCTTCCTAGTTAATGGTGGAGAATCCAATTTCATCTTTTCTAACTAAGATGGCTTCTCAAACCCAATCACGAGAAAAACAAGCTTCTTTGTGGCAAATATGTAAAGAATATTCAGATAGTGATAGCATGTCACTAGAAATTCTCATGGCAGATCCACCAGCAGATGAGCCTATGGTATAAGATCAAGATACCTATATCCAAGAACACCACGAGCCTGAACAGCCAAGTCCTTTTCAAAATGACCCAACAAAAAGATTTTCATTTGACAACATGTCACCTTCAAAGTGGAGAGATAGAATTTATGAAATTCTTGCTTGGTGTATATCCGAATTACTCCAGCCTGGACCTACTATGTCATCAGTCGCTGACAAATTTGTGGCCAAATTTCATGTTAGGCTAAGGTAATGGTGGATTGCTCTTAGAACTTACAGACAGCTGATAATCAAACAAAGTCCAAATGTGGATGCTTTGATTATGCACGTACATAATGAGTTTTTAGGAGCATGGGATCATTATACAAATCAAGCCCGAGAGGAATCCTTGAGCATGCGATGCTTGTAATATATAATGGATGATATCAAAGATTACTGATGCTGACAATGTCATTAGCAATCATTTATATAATGGATGATGTCAAAGATTACTGATGCTGACAATGTCATTAGCAATCAGTTATATAATAGATGATGTCAAAGATTACTGATGCTGACAATGTCATTAGCAATCAGTTAAGCTTGGGGCCAACCCTAAGTAAGTTGTATTGTAACCTTAATCTGTAATTTATACTTGTAACACTTAATGTCTGTAAAATGTAAATGGAGCAGACTGGAGCATTTTTACCTAAACAGTGTCAAGCTTAAGAATTCTATCTGGAAGAAGATTAAGAAGTTCATGCCTCAGAAGAATTATGAAGAAACTTGGAGTTGAATAATTCTGTTTGGTGAAAAACATTCTAAGTCAAGATCTCTACAAGTCACAGAATTAGTGTTATAGAGAAGTCATTCGAGAACTCAGAAAGACCTATCGAGAACTCAGGAATTGTCTATCGAGAACTCAGAAAATGCTATTGGAGATATCGATAAGTCAGATACCCATTCGAGAACTCGGAGATATCGATAAGTCAGATACCCATTCGAGAACTCGGAGATATCGATAAGTCAGATACTCATTCGAGAAGTCAGAGATATCGACAAGTATACATTTATTAGAGAACTCTGAGTTATCGATAAGCCAAAGTCCATTAGAGAACTCTGAGTTATCGATAAACCAAAATTCACTAGAGAACTCAGAGTTGTCGATAAGTCAAGTCAACAATGAAGTTTCAGAGATATCGACAAGCCAACATGCCTATCGAGATGTCGAGTTCTCTACAGCTTAATTGGACATCTCGAAGTGAAGAAATTTCTCTAAGTACAGAATTGCAGAACAGTTCAATATCCAAGGTTGCAAATCAACAAACAATTCACACAGCTGAATTGACAAGTCTACAAAAAGTAGCTTGAGAGATGTGCAAGATTAATGGCAAAGATTAACTGATAGAGGAAGATTAAAGTAAACACGGGATGCTAAAGATATGCTAAGCCAGAAATGGAACATTTGCTTTTCTATAAATAGAAATGACAAGTGACAGTTTAGAAAAGCTAATAGCATGTTTATTATCCACTGTGTAAACCAGCAGTTAACTGAGTTATAAAGTTAACACTGGTTCTCTAGTTAGTAGTAATAATTGAGATCAAATTTCTTGTATTCTCTCTCAAGAAAGAAGCTAAGTTCTAAACCAAGAACTTAGAGATTTTGTAGCAAAACACTGCTTGATTTTTAATATAAAATTAAGTGAGTTTTGAAGATCTTTGTTTTACATATTTGCATTGTTATTTATGTTTAACATTTATTCTACAAAATCTCTGATAACAACCAACTGCTAAACCCAAAGTTGATCAAAAAGTAAACATTTAAGCCAAAACACATTCACCCCCCCCCCCTCTGTGTTGTATTCATATCTAACAAGTGGTATCAGAGCAAAATCTGAAAGTAAACAGATTAGATCTTGTAAAAATGAATACACAGAAAATCAGTAGTATCAAGATTCCTCCCTTTGATAAGGTCAACTACACTTTATGGAAAAAGAAAATGTTGCTGTTTATAAGAATGGCCAATCACCTTTACATTCAGATCCTCAAGAATGGGCCTTTCACTCCTATGGTTAGAGTTGAGGAAACCACAGATGGAGACATGGTTATTCCAGCTCATTATGCTCTCAAGGATCTCTCTAAGTATACTGAACCTGAAAGAGGGAAAGTTTCCCTAGACAGTGCTTTGCAACTGATACTAATTGAGTCACTTGACAATGTAATGTATAATAACATTATCAACTGTGACACTGCTAAACAGATCTGGGAAAAGATTGAGATACTCTGTGAAGGAACTGAGGAGGTTATGTCAAATCAAAGAAGGATATTGATTTCTCAGTATGAGGGTTTTATGGCTAAACCAAATGAGGGTAATACTGATGCGTTTGAAAGGTTTAATAAGCTGATAAATGACTTGCAGCTTCATGATAAATTTTATGATGTTGAAGAAGTGAATTTGAAGTTCTTGCTTACTCTCCCTGATCATTTGGAACAAAAGATCTCTGCAATCAAATAAGGAAGGGATTTGAGTATAATCACACTAGAAGTGCTCTATGGGGTTCTGAAAACTTATGAACTTGAAATGATTCAAAATAAATCATTAAGGGCTGGTCAAGAATATGTAATGGATGGCTCAAGTGCACTGATTGTGAATGATGTCCAGACCTCTAATGATGAGCAAAGATCCCAAACTCCAGTAATTTCTACAAGTGAGAAAAGAGTCAATGACACTAAAGAGCAAGTCATACTGGAATTGGATGAAGAAGATGAGTTCTACACTCTTGATAAGCTTGATGAGCTAGACAAATCAATGGCTTACTTTGCTAGAAAATTCTCTAACATTAGAGTGAAGAAACCAAGATTTTTCAAGAGAAAAGGACAGTCCTTCAACAAAGATAGCAGCTGGAAAGGAAAAGGGAAGTACACTCCTGATAGCAAAACTGGCTACAAAACTGGATCTGTTGATAGATCAAACATAATGTGCTTTAACTGTGATGAGTTGGGCCATTTTGTTACAGAATGTAGGAAACCCAAGAAGGCAAAGAAAGACAAAGCCTATCTTGAATTGGAAGCAAAGTATGATGCTCTTTTAAAGAAGCAACAAGGGAAAGATTATATTGCTGAGGGTAAAAGCTGGGATGATTCAGATAATGATGAAGATGAAGAAGTTGGAAACTATGCACTCATGGCCTTGGAGCAAGGAGATTCTTCATCATCTAAATCACAGGTACCAACTCTTACCACAATTGATTTAAATGTGAGTCAATATAAGGAAACTGTTGAAAAGATGAGCACATAAATGTTCCACATTCATACAAGCATGGTTGCTGCAAATGAGGAAGTTAGTAGATTGAAAAAGATCAATGAAAAACTTGAGAGTAAAAAACAAGAGAATAAATTGTTGCTGGTTGAGCTTGATGCTGCTAAGCAAGAAATTGCATACTTAAAGAACAAATTAAAGTGTGCAAGTGAAATTGAAGCAGTATTGAGAGAAAGGCTGGAGAAGAATGAAGTGAAGCTGAAATCCTTCAAAAATGCTTCTGAGTTGATTGGCCAATATCATGAAAAGAACAAGCCATGTGCAAATATTGCCATTGGTCTTGATTATGAGGGTTTGAACAACAAAAATAAGTCTGTCAGTGATAAAGGAAAATTAACTGAAACTGAGAATGTTCCAATTATTTTGAAGAAAGTTGAATCACCTTTGTTCACGGCATGTGAGGTGAACTTCAGTGAAGAAGAGTTGATCATCAAACAGGAGATAGCTGATGAGGACAAGGAAAAGAAAAATGATGAGACAACTCAGTCTTCCATCTCTGTTGAAACACTAAAAGCCAATCAAGAAATTAAGGAGCCTGTGAAGGAGATTAAAGCTGAAGAGGTCAAAAAGAAAAAGAAGAATATAAATGGAAAGATTGGGATAAACAAAAGCAATAATTTTGCTTATGTTGCAGATGCTCCTAAAAAAGAGGTGTGAGAATTGTGCATCAATGAATCACCTAACTCACCTTTGTAAAAAGATTGTTAGTAATCCACCTGAAGGAGTCTGCAAGTACAATGAAGCTAAGGCTAATGATCCCTATTTATTCTGTGTCAAGTTTGACTGCATTCCCTGCAACATGAAAGTGATGAAGTGTTGTCACAAATTGAGAATTGATCTCATAGAATCAAAAGTTGGTTCTATATCTAAAAGGGAAAATGCTTAACAGTCTATGAATTCCATTTTATCTGAAAATTCTCATTCTACTTCTGCAAAATCAGTTAACAAGAAGAAAGTGCCCAACACAGCTTGGGTAGCTAAACACACTTAATCCTCATTGTGTGCAGGGCAAAGGAAAGAAGGTCATATGGATCATTGATAGTGGATGCTCTAGGGATATGACAGGTGATAAGGCCCTACTAACACAATTTGAGGAGATGGATGGCCCTTTGGTGACCTTTGGAGACGACAGCAAAGGATTCACAATGGGATATCAAGATTGTTTCCGAAAATGTTGTCATTGAAGATGTAACACTAGTTACTGGATTAGAAGTAAATCTTCTAAGTGTTAGTCAATTTGTAAACAGAGGTTTTCAAGTTATTTTCAACAAAGAAGATTGTGCTTTTATTAGTAAAAAGACTGGTAAAATTGCTCTTAAAGGAGTAAGGAAGGGAAGCTTGTTTGTTGCAGATTTAGACTCAACAAATAAGGATGGAGTATGTTGTTTCTACACCAAGGCATCAGAAGAGCAAAGCAAATTATGTCATAAGAAGCTATCTCACTTGAATTTCAAAGCAATCAACACCTTAGTCAAGAAGGAGCTTGTGAGAGACATGCCTAGTCTGGAATTTACTCAACTGGAAGTTTGTGAAGCTTGTCAGAAAGGAAAAATGAAAAGATCAAGTCACAAGTCAAAATCTGTGAATTCTATAAGTGCACCTCTGTAACTTATTCACATGGACTTGTTTGGTCCAGTAAATGTCTTGTCCATTTCAAGGAACAAATATGCCCTTGTCATGGTTGATGATTTTTTAAGATACACTTGGGTTGAGTTCATGTACTCTAAAGATGAAACTCCAAACATTATAATTGAGCACATCAAGAAAATTGAGAAGCAAGCTGAAGGAAAAGTTAGTGTGAAAAGATTGAGGAGTGATAATGGAACAAAATTTAGAAACTCAACATTAAGTAAATTCTGCAAAAGCAAAGGCATTGTTCAAGAATTTTTAGCAGCTAGAACACCTCAACAGAATGGAGTGGTTGAGAGGAAAAATAGAACATTGGTTGAAGCTGCTAGAACCTTACTACAAGATGCTCAGTTGCCAACTAGTTTTTGGGAAGAGGCTGTTAATACTGCATGCTACACTCAAAACAGATATCTCATCAACAAAGCTCATGGCAAATCACCTTACTCAATCATGTCTAACAGGAAGCCTACAGTGAAGCATCTACATGTGTTTGGAAGCAAGTGTTATATTCTAAAAGACAACTCTGAATATGTGGGAAAATTTGACTCTAAAGTTTTTGAAGCAATTTTTCTGGGATATTAATTGGAAAGAACAGCCTACAAAGTTTATATGATTGATCAAAAGAAAATTATGGAAAGCACAGATGTGACTTTTGATGATGACAAGTGTCCAGGCCTGGAATGCCTTGATGTAAATGATGTTGAAGCCCTTGCATTTGAGAATCTAACCATTGATAGTGAATCTGATGAGGAAGATGAAGTTGTGGCACAACAAATGACAAATGAAGAGACCTCTGAACAAAATCATGGGAATGAAAACTCTCTTCAGACACCTGAATTTGATGGCACAAACTCAGGGGGAGAAGGAGAGAATGGAAATGACAGTCATGGTAATACTGAAGAAAATGATGAAGGCACTAGTCAACAGACACACATAGAAAGTGGGATAGGAGTCATACAGTAGAAGCTATTATTGGTGATCCCTCAGCTGGTGTGAGAACTAGAAGTGCAACTGCTAATGAATGCCTACATGCATGTTTTCTATCTCAAGTAGAGCCAAAAAAATTGAAGAAGCCCTATTGGATCTTGATTGGATATGTGCTATGCAGGAGGAGCTGAATCAGTTTGAGAGAAACAAAGTTTGGAAATTAGTCCCTGCACCAAAGAACAGAAGCATAATTAGAACTAAGTGGGTGTACAGGAACAAAATGGATGAAAATGGAATTGTCACTAGAAACAAAGCAAGGTTGGTTGCTAAAGGCTACTCACAAGAAGAGGGAATTGACTATGATGAGACTTTTGCTCATGTTGCAAGACTAGAAGCAATAAGAATTTTTATGGCATTTGTTGCACACTTAAATTTCAAGGTGTATCAAATGGATGTCAAGAGTGCTTTTCTTAATGGTGAACTAGAAGAAGAAGTTTATGTGCAACAGCCACCTGGCTTTGAAGATCCAGAATTTCCTTACTTTGTTTACAAATTACTCAACGCTCTATATGGATTGAAACAGGCACGTAGAGCCTGGTATGACACACTGTCAGAATTTCTACTCAAACATGGTTTTACCAGAGGTACTATTGATAAGACTCTCTTCTACAAGAAGCATGGTGAAGATATGATCCTAGTTCAAATCTATGTGGATGATATCATCTTTGGATCTACAAATGAAAAGCTTTGTCAAAGATTCTCTAGGCTAATGTAGAGTGAGTATGAAATGATCATGATGGGAGAATTGAGTTACTTCCTTGGCCTTCAAGTTAGTCAAAGAAGTGATGGTATTTTCATCAGCCAAGCCAAATATGTGAATGACTTATTGAAGAAATTTGGTATGGTGGATAGCTCACCTGCATCTACACCAATGTCTAATGCAACCAAGTTGGATGAAGACAAGAAAGGCAAGAGTGTGGATAGTTCAAGCTACAGAGGGATGATTGGATCATTGCTTTATTTGACTGCTAGTAGACCAGACATCATGTTTGCTACCTGTCTATGTGCTAGATTTCAAGCCAATTCAAAGGAATAACATTTGATGGCTATGAAAAGGATTTTCAGATACTTGAAGGGAACTCCAAAATTGGGATTATGGTATCCTAAGGGAACTGGTTTTGAAGCTGATGGATACACAGATGTAGATTTTGCTGGATGCAGAGTTGATAGGAAAAGTACTAGTGGAAGCTGTTAATTTCTTGGTCAAAGACTTGTATCCTAGTATAGTAAGAAATAACAATATGTGTTAACTTCCACAGCTGAAGCTGAATATATAGCTGCTGGAAGTTGTTGTGCTCAGGTGCTTTGGATTAGAAATCAGCTAATGGACTATGGTCTAGTTTACACAAAATTCCTATTATGTGTGACAATACTAGTGCCATATCTATAGTAGCTAATCTAGTTAATCATTCTAGAACAAAGCACATTGATGTTAGGTACCATTTTATCAGGGAACATGTTGCAAATGGTACCATTGAGCTCATTTTTGTTCCAACAGAGAAATAATTAGCTGACATTTTTACTAAACCTTTGGATGAAGCAACCTTCACTAGACTTGTGAGTGAAATTGGAATGCTCAATTCTTCATCCTAAGGCAAGAACTCAGCTAATGTGTTTCAGCAGATTAATTTCTAATAAATCAACCTAGTTTGATTTAATTGGAAATTAATTGAAATATGAATTATAAATATTTCAGAATCTCTGTATATTTATTTTTCTTAAAAACTCAAAAATTAACTTAGAATATTTCAAATTCTAAGTAAACTGCTTAGCTGTTAATTTACATCTTAAATGTGTAAAATTAACACAAGGCAGAATAACAGTACTCAAAGGTATAGAGAACTGAGTTCTCGATAAGTCAAAATGACTTATCGACAAGTCATTCTAGAGTTCTCGAGTGAGTTCTCGATAAGTCTATTTACAGACTTCTCGAATGACTTCTCGATAAGCTCAATTATGACTTATCGATAAGACCATGTAGAGTTCTCTAATAGTGTTAGTTCACAGAGTTCTCGACAAGGATATTTTGAGACTTATCAATAACTCAGAACTAAAATAATTTAATTCAATGAATTATTTTAGACAAATACTTTTGGAAAATTTATTTTGATTTCAATTTGATTCAATTCAAATAAATTAGAATCATTTTTTGTCCATTTTCGGACAAACTGGGCATTTATCAGAGTTCTCGATAAATCATTTCTTAGTTCTCGAAAAGAATTCATAAAATGACTTATCGAATGTACCTTTTTCAATTCAAAATTACTTCTCGATAAGTTTAATATCAAACGTTTGTTTGACTTCTCGATAAGTATTTTACTTTTTCTATAAATACCCAGACTTCTCGATTAATTTGAACTTGGAATTTTTCAAAACTCTAAGTAAACTGAATATTTATTACTTCATATCTTCAGTATATGAACTTAATAAATAACAGATCAAAAGAAGCAAGAAGTATGAAAAAACTGAATAAATTTAATTCTTAAATTCTGTTCATAAAAATACTTTTGACATACTTTGTCTCTAATTTCTCTGACTTATTGACATATTTGCATGTTTATATGATTTCTTGTTTACGTGAAAATAGGTTAGTCCAATGTTAGTAGACTAGTACATTATTTGTGTTGTTTTGAGTATGCTGATAGTGGTTAATTTATTTGACTAAATGCTGATAGGATGAGTTACTTTTTGTGTAGGAAGTACGTGCTTATTTGCATGGGGAATAGTAACTCTTTAAAGTAAACTAATATTCTTGAGTAATTGCATGGGGAATAGTAACTAGTCATTTCTAACTGTCAAGTATGCTTATGTGATTATTACTCTTATTATCCGGGCAACTCAAGAGTCTCTTGGTTTCAATCTTTACTCCCTCTATAAATTAAAACGCTTCACTCTTTATCATTCATCACTCTCCTATTCTCAATAAACATCTACTTTCAAACTCACGTCCTGTTCATCTCTCTCTCTCTCACTCAAATGGATTCCCCAGTCTTTTACAGACTTATTCATGGAGTTTACCAACCGGTCCATCATTTGGATGATGACCTAGTTTATTTTGATCCTATCGGACTTCGTGTCCGTCTCAAGGTGGTTGTTTACAGCCCCTTTGATATTCCACTTGAGGTCTTTTACGAACTCTCGTGGAATGATCAAATCAGCATTCTTTTCTTTGAAGAGGAAGTCTCTCTGGAGATGGAGAGACGTGCAAGGGTGGCTGAGCAGCAACGCCTTGCTGCTTTGGAGTTGCAGGAGAGGATCATCTCTCTTGCACACTCCATGTCCAGAGCTTACCAGCGCAGGGCAAGGAGGTTGGAGGCCGAGAAGAAGGAGTCTAAATTAGAGTAGTTAGGATTAGGATTTACTTGATGTATCTGAATCTTAATGTACTCTGTGTTTAATATTAATGAAATCATCTTCTTCTTTATCAATTTATTTTTGTTGCTTGATTGTTTATGACATGATTGCCTTGTGTTTACAAATTAATTGATTATTAGTTTTCCTGTCATAATGCTTGCAACTGTATGTCTCAATGGTTATGCCTAATCAAAACAGATAAATATGTTCAATGCATTACAGGTTCAACACAATCCACTCAGACAATAACAGGAGACTCAATCAACAGGTATTTGTGTTAAAATGCAGCTAAAACATCTCTAAACCAAACTACAGTACTCCCAAATGCAGCAACACAAACACAAACTCAAACACAATCCCACTCAGGTGACTCTCAAAAGCCACTTGTTTTACAAAAGGACATCAATTTCATGATGTTCTTCAGATTGTTCTGTTGTTTGAGAAAAGAATCCACCAAACATGAAAATTTATCAGTTTACTGAATATTTCATGAGTATTCCTTATGCACCTTCATGTGCAAAATAGTCTTCACAAACTGAAAGGTTTGAGGGTAGTACTCCTGAGGGGGAACTATCTAAATCCTCTCCAATTCAATTAGAGGTTCCTCAAGAAGGAACAACTGCCCTCATAACTCTAGCAGAAGCTGTCTTACCAGTCAAAGCTAGAAGAATAATTGCCTATGACAATGTCATAAGAAGGGAAATCTTAGCACATTCAAGTGCCAGTGTGTTGCAAGACACACAAGGGTTTGAGGCTGGTGCACATGACAGTAACCCAGTCAAATCCCCTCCAATTCAATTGGAGGTTCCCACTACAAGTGGAGGACAACACACTGTCACAACCACAGAGCAATCTGTGAGTCAAACTGTGACCCCAATCAGAGATGCTTATGCACTCATTTTTCTGGTGAAATGAGTATGATTAGCCCTATATGGTCTTCCTCTGATCATATGATCACAGATTAACTCTTCTCAGCCACCTCTTATTTCTGTAGGTCAAACAACATTTGAGCCTTTCATGTGAGAATAAGAGAAAAGATTGAGAGAAAAACAGAGAATAAGAGAGGCAGGATCCTTCCTGGCAAAAGGAGACGTGACTCAGCAAACTATAGCCAAGAAGCTGGAACATGGCTTGTCATCAATCTCAAGCACCACTGGGCAAATACAAATCAAGATTGATGTTTTTCATCATGAGCTTATGCAGTTAACCACAACTGTTTCCCTTAACTCACCTCTATTAAGTCAAAAAGAGGCAGAATTAAAAGATTTGAAAGCCCAACTTCGTTCGATTTAAACCCAAAAGTCGGATACTGGCTATTACGACGCACCATCATTTTCATCATATTTACCACCTTTGCCAAATTATTCAGAACCTCTTTCTACCTTTTCACCCTATGATCACAATCCATTCAATAATGCAGCTTTTTACCTATAAAGCAACATGAAGCACCACAGTCATCAAAGAGAAAATCACAAGAATCTCCTTCAGAGGAACCTCGATCATCTTCCTAGTTAATGGTGGAGAATCCAATTTCATCTTTTCTAACTAAGATGGCTTCTCAAACCCAATCACGAGAAAAACAAGCTTCTTTGTGGCAAATATGTAAAGAATATTCAGATAGTGATAGCATGTCACTAGAAATTCTCATGGCAGATCCACCAGCAGATGAGCCTATGGTATAAGATCAAGATACCTATATCCAAGAACACCACGAGCCTGAACAGCCAAGTCCTTTTCAAAATGACCCAACAAAAAGATTTTCATTTGACAACATGTCACCTTCAAAGTGGAGAGATAGAATTTATGAAATTCTTGCTTGGTGTATATCCGAATTACTCCAGCCTGGACCTACTATGTCATCAGTCGCTGACAAATTTGTGGCCAAATTTCATGTTAGGCTAAGGTAATGGTGGATTGCTCTTGGAACTTACAGACAGCTGATAATCAAACAAAGTCCAAATGTGGATGCTTTGATTATGCACGTACATAATGAGTTTGTTAGTCCCTTAACAATATAGCAAGAATTACAGAAGGGGGGTTGAATGGAATTCTTGAATCTTTTTCTCAAAATAAAAATGTTCAACTCGAATATAGATATAATGTTTTGATTAGCACAATGCGGAATAGAAACTTAATTGAATCAAAACATAAGTAATTAAAAACAAGAGTCTTTAAAAACTTTCTGGTGGATTTAAACAATTCCACCAGAGATATATATAATATATCGAGAGGACTCTGTGTGCAGGAATGCTCACAGCTGCTTATACAAAATAGAACTACTAAGAACACAGGAAATGCTAAAGATAGTGCTTACAAAGATTTCTCTGTATTTGTTTCTTAGCTCTCTTAGTTATTTTTCTATTTGCTACTCTCTTGTTTTATATATTACCAAGATTACAAAGTCAAAAGAACTGAATAAATATAAAATCTAACAGTCTTGATCTTTGCTGCTTTTCGTCCTCTATTACCCAGTTAATGGGCTTCCACAGTGTGTTCGTTTCCATCTCGACGGCTGTGTGTCAGCTTTCACTGTTCAACTGATGTTTGAATCTTGATATTATCATCCGTCGACTTTCAGATCATCCTTCGATGACTTACTTGATCATCCGTCGACTGCTATTTTAAACATCAGTTGAAAGTCATTTGATCATCCGTCGAAGCTTTGTTAAGCATCCGTTGATAGCTATTTTGGCACTTGACTTCATTTCACTTATACAGAATTACAAGACATTGCTTATGTACAGTTAATCAACCTATTCTGCATATCTAGTTAAAGTCAACATGACTTATATACTACTACAGATTCTATACAAAGGTGTATACAACACTGTGCTACAAACTCATTATTACATAAGCTACTCATTCGATGGATAATAAGTTACTCATCCGTCGGGACTAAAATGAGTTATCCGTCGGGACTATAATTCTTATCCGTCGAGTGCTACATTATTTCACTAAGTAAAATCTACTTAGATGTTTTGTTTAGGTACTCATCAAGTGCACAACATATTCACAACATGAACCCAGTTTGAGACATAATCTTTACTACAGGTGCCATTGTTAGAAAATGAAAGCTTGAAGAGAAAGAGGGTATTTGCTTGAGAGAGAATGAAATAAAAGCAGTTGAATTTGAGAATGATAAAAGAAAATAATTGGAATGAAATAAGCTTTTATACTATCTCAAAAACAACGGATGAAAATAATAGAGAAAAGTAAATTACCCAATAGAAATTACCTAAAATAGACGTTTAAAAATAACTGTAAAAATTCCACCCATTATCCGTCGTGTAATGCTTACAAACTGTAAGTATACTCGATGGATAATGTTCAGGGAATTAACGGTTAAGATTTAGACAATTCGACGGATGAGGATAAACTGTTATCCGTCGAGCTTTAAAAGATTCCAGAAAATTAATTGATTTTTATTTGCAAATAGTATATCGACGGACGACTCAACTCGATGGATAATGGTCATCCATCGAGATGCAAATTTTGACTTAGCCAAAATTTCATCCATGACTAAAAATCAGCTAAATTTCTGGCTACATTTCAACTTGCAAAATAACTCAGATAAATTCAAGAGTAATTAAGCATACCTAACTCACTTACCAACCTTGAAAAGGTGGATTCATCCAATGGCTTGGTAAAGATATCTGCAAGTTGCTTCTCACTTGGAACAAAATGTAACTCTACAGTACCATTCATTACATGTTCCCTTATGAAATGGTACTTGATGTCTATGTGCTTTGTCCTTGAATGTTGCACTGGATTTTCAGTGATGGCAATTGCACTTGTGTTATCACAGAAAATAGGAATCCTCTCAACTTGTAAACCATAGTCTAGCAATTGATTTTTCATCCATAAAATCTGTGCACAGCAACTGCCAGCAGCAATATATTCAGCTTCAGCTGTAGAAGTAGAAACTGAATTTTGCTTTTTACTGAACCAGGACACAAGCTTATCTCCTAGAAATTGACATGTTCATGTTGTGCTCTTTCTGTCAATTCTGCAACCTGCATAATCTGCATCTGAATAACCAGTTAGATCAAAACCAGAATCTCTAGGATACCAAATGCCAAGTTTTGGTGTTCCCTTGAGATATTTGAAAATTCGCTTAATAGCTATCAAGTGAGATTCTCTAGGATCAGCCTGAAATCTAGCACATAAATATGTAGCAAACATTATATCTGGCCTACTAGCTGTTAAGTACAGAAGTGAGCCAACCATGCCTCTATAGCTTGAAATATCCACAGACTTTTCAGTAGTGTTTAATTCAAGCTTAGTTGCAGTGGCCATTGGAGTTTTTGCAGATGTGCAATCCATTAGATCAAACTTCTTTAAAAGATCAAAAATATATTTAGTTTGACTAATGAATATTCCATCACTAACTTGTTTAACTTGTAAACCAAGAAAGTAAGTTAGTTCTCCCATCATACTCATTTCATACTTACTTTGCATCAGTTTGACAAACTTTTTACAAAGTTTCTCATCTGTAGAGCCAAAAATAATATCATCTACATAAATTTGAACAAGTATGCTAGAGCCATTAACATTTCTGAAAAATAAAGTTTTATCTACAGTACCTCTTCTGAAGTGATTTTCCAAAAGGAACTTTGATAAAGTGTCATACCAGGCTCTAGGTGCTTGCTTCAGTCCATAAAGTGCTTTCAGTAGATAATAGACATACTCTGGAAAATTTAGATCTTCAAAGCCAGGAGGTTGACTAACATACACTTCTTCCTCCAAATCTCCATTCAGAAAGGCACTTTTGACATCCATTTGATAGACCTTGAAATTGGCATGGGCTGCATAGGCTAAGAAGATTCTGATGGCTTCAAGTCTTGCAACAGGAGCAAATGTTTCATCAAAATCTATTCCTTCTTGCTGGCAATAGCCTTTAGCAACCAATCTGGCTTTGTTCCTTACTACTATGCCATTTTCATCCATCTTGTTTCCGAATACCCATTTGGTGTCTATTGGATTCTTTCCTTTAGGCTTGGGTACCAGCTTCCATACTTTATTCCTTTCAAATTGGTTTAGCTCCTCCTGCATAGCTAAA
Organism: Apium graveolens; assembly: GCF_009905375.1. Lineage (NCBI taxonomy): Eukaryota > Viridiplantae > Streptophyta > Magnoliopsida > Apiales > Apiaceae > Apium > Apium graveolens. The sequence continues at coordinate 205,054,488 of NC_133653.1, forward strand.
ATCCAATCAGGATCTAACAAGGCTTCTTCTACCTTCTTTAGTTCTTCCTTTGACAGAAAGCTGCTGTATAGACATTCTTCCTGAGTTGCTCTCCTTGTTTGAACTCTAGAAGAAATATCACCAATAATCAGTTCAAAGGGGTGATCTTTTGTCCATTTCCTTGGTTGAGGTAGATTAGCTCTAGATGAAGAGACCTCAATGTTGTCTTGATGTGTGATTGAGTTTTGATTGCTAGAAACTCCCCCTGAGTTTGTGGATCTTTGATTTGAGAAAGGGGTACTTTCTATGGTTGATCTACCTTGACTTCCTGCTCCTTTTGATAACCCGACGGATGGTGAATTTTGAGTACCGACAGATGAGGCAGGTTGTCTTCTGACGGATAACACAGATTGCCTTCCAACGGATGAAGCATTATGCAACTCGACGGATGTTGAGTTTTGTGCTTCATTGGTGGTAGATTTGTCTGCATTATCCTTAGACACTATTTCTTGATCACTCTCATCATCACTTTCATCACTGACCATCTCAACATTGTCGAATTTGAGGCTCTCATGGTAATCTCCATCTTTCAGTCCTTCAATCTTTTTATCATTAAACACAACATGTATAGATTCCACAACAATGTTGGTTCTTAGATTGCAGACTTTATATGCTTTACCAACAGCATATCCAACAAAAATTCCTTCATCTGCTTTAGCATCAAACTTCCCATTTTGATCAGTTTGATTTCTCAGAATATATCATTTACAGCCAAAGACATGAAGAAAGTTTAGAGTTGGCTTCTTGTTCTTGAATAATTGATAAGGAGTCATGCATCTTGCTTGATTAATCAGAGAGATGTTCTGAGTGTAGCATGCAGTGTTTACAGCTTCAGCCCAGAAATATGTTGGTAATTTTGTTTCTTCAAGCATTGTCCTTGCAGCTTCAATAAGTGATCTGTTCTTCCTTTCCACTACTCCATTCTGTTGTGGAGTCCTTGCTGCTGAGAACTCATGTAAGATTCCATTTTCCTCACAAAATGCTCTCATGACATAGTTCTTGAACTCAGTACCATTGTCACTCCTGATTCTTCTAACTTTGAAATCATGATGATTGTTAACTTGCCTTATGTGATTGATGATGATTTCACTAGCCTCATCTTTAGACTTTAGGAAATATATCCAAGAGAACTTTGAAAAATCATCTACAATTACTAGGCAAAATCTTTTCTTTGAAATTGACAATACATTGACTGGTCCAAACAGATCCATGTGAAGCAATTGCAGAGGCTCTTCAATTGGTGAATCAAGTTTCTTCCTGAATGATGCTTTGATCTGCTTCCCTTTTTGGCAGGCATCACACAGTCCATCCTTTGTAAACTCCACTAGAGGAATGCCTCTTACTAGTTCTTTCTTTACCAGCTCATTCATGGTGTTGAAGTTTAAATGGGATAGCTTCTTGTGCCATAGCCAACTTTCATCTTGACTTGCTTTACTGAGAAGACAAGTTACAGATTCTGCTTTAGTTGAGTTTAAGTCAGCTAGGTACACATTTCCTCTTCTCACACCAGTGAGAACCACTTTGTTGCTTTGATTATTAGTCACAACACAGGCTTCTTTGTTGAAGGTTACTGAGTTGCCTTTGTCACAAAGCTGGCTGATACTCAACAGATTGTGTTTGAGACCATCCACTAAGGCAACCTCTTCAATGATGACATTATCCTTTGAAATCAAGCCATATCCCACAGTATAACCCTTGATGTCATCTCCAAAAGTAATACTTGGGCCAGCTCTCTCCTTAAACTCTGTGAGCAGGGTAGAATCACCAGTCATGTGTCTTGAACAACCACTATCCAAGTACCAAAGATTCCTTTTGTTTCCCTGCACACATCAAAATCAAATCAAGTTGATTTTGGTACCCAAGTTTCCTTGGGTCCTGCCTTGTTAGCTTTCTTCTTCTGTTTCTTAGGTCTTAACTCATTTGACTTAGGAATTTCAGATTCTTCCTTAGTCATTTGGGTTGGGCCTTTGAAACCATTTAATACAACAGAATTATCATGCATATTATGGCTAACAGGAAATGACATGCTTGGTGCAAACATGTTATTCCAGTAAGGCATGCTAAATGGCATTTGAGGCATATTGTATGCAGCATAATATGGATTAGGTGCAAATGGCATATTAGCAAACTGTGCATTCATATTCTGTGTAGGCATAGTATTAACAGGCATGGGAGGCATGGCATTTATGTTTGGAAATTGAGATTGAACAGACATGGGAGTAGGCATGGCAGATTTACAATTAACAGACAAATGATTGACACTACCACACTTGACACAGATTTTTCTAGGAGCATATTTATCAGGTGTGTAGTTATTGTGTTTGTCAATCCCTACTTTACCATTCCTATTGTTTTTCTTTTTAATCTCTGTTTTCATTACACTCAGCTTTAGATAATTGTACAAGGTTTGTAGTGATTACCTGATTGCTTGAGGAACTTGTCTCTGTTTCATCAGACTTGGCCATTAGGGCTAGATTGACATAGCTGACATCTTCATCTTCATCCAAACCATCTGCTGCCCAGTCATTCTCTTGTGTAATAAAAGCTCTTTCCTTTTGTTTGAGTAGATCAAAGTATTTTTGCTTATAATCCACAGACTCAAACCTTTTCTTACTGGAATCTGACTTTCTACACTCATTTGCAAAATGCCCTGCCAAGCCACATTTGAAACATTTGAATTTTGACTTATCCACCATGTTTCTATTTGGCTTGGCTGCTCCAAAGTTCTTTTTTAACTTGAGCTTGGCAAATCTTCTGGAAAGAAATGTTAGGCGCTCATCAATGTCCTCCATGTCATCTTGGCTCAATGAATCTTCACTTTCTGCTGCAAGCCTCTTACCCTTATTCTCACAGACCTTTGAAGTTGATTCTACAGCTTCCATTTTCACTTTCTTCTCCTTTTCCAGATTAACAACTAGTGCAATGGATCCTCCTTTCTTCTTTCCTCTCTCCATTCTTTCATCTTGCTCTATTTTAAGCTCATAGGTCTTCAGAATGCCACATAGCTGACATCTTCATCTTCATCCAAACCATCTGCTGCCCAGTCATTCTCTTGTGTAATAAAAGCTCTTTCCTTTTGTTTGAGTAGATCAAAGTATTTTTGCTTATAATCCACAGACTCAAACCTTTTCTTACTGGAATCTGACTTTCTACACTCATTTGCAAAATGCCCTGCCAAGCCACATTTGAAACATTTGAATTTTGACTTATCCACCATGTTTCTATTTGGCTTGGCTGCTCCAAAGTTCTTTTTTAACTTGAGCTTGGCAAATCTTCTGGAAAGAAATGTTAGGCGCTCATCAATGTCCTCCATGTCATCTTGGCTCAATGAATCTTCACTTTCTGCTGCAAGCCTCTTACCCTTATTCTCACAGACCTTTGAAGTTGATTCTACAGCTTCCATTTTCACTTCCTTCTCCTTTTCCAGATCAGCAACTAGTGCAATGGATCCTCCTTTCTTCTTTCCTCTCTCCATTCTTTCATCCTGCTCTATTTCAAGCTCATAGGTCTTCAGAATGCCATACAGTCTCTCCAAAGTAAACTCCTTATAATCTTGTGAGTTTCTCAATGAGACTGTCATTGGTTTCCATTCCTTTGGAAGAGATCTGAGAAATTTCAGATTGGAGTCTTTAGTCTGATAGACTCTTCCATGCAACTTAAGAGCATTTAGTAGTTTTTGGAATCTACTAAAAATGTCAATGAGTGACTCACTTTCTTCATTGTGAAAATGCCCATATTGCTGAATCAGGAGCTGCATTTTATTTTCTCTTACTTGCTCAGTGCCATCACAAATTATCTGTATTGTGTCCCAAACTTCCTTGGCAGTTTTGCAGTTGATAATGTTATCAAACATGTCTGCATCAACTCCATTGAACAGAATGTTCATGGCCTTTTTATCCTTCCTGACTTGTTCAATGTCAGGATCAGACCATTCATGCCTTGGCTTTAGAACAGATGGCTCATTTCCTGTTGCAGCTCTCATTGGAACATGAGGGTCTCTTTCTATGCAGTCCACATAGGCCTCATCTTGAGAAAGCATATCAAGATGCATCTTTACTTTCCAATGATGGTAATTATCTTTATCAAGAAAAGGAATCTTGACTCCAACATCTTTCTTGTTCATCTTGCTGAATTGTTTTGATCTTTAAACTCTTTGTAGATTAAGAGCTTGCTCTGATACCAATTGTTAGTCCCTTAACAATATAGCAAGAATTAAAGAAGGGGGTTGAATGGAATTCTTGAACCTTTTTCTCGAAATAAAAATGTTCAACTCGAATATAGATATAATGTTTTGATTAGCACAATGCGGAATAGAAACTTAATTGAATCAAAACATAAGTAATTAAAAACAAGAGTCTTTAAAAACTTTCTGGTGGATTTAAATAATTCCACCAGAGATATATATAATATATCGAGAGGACTCTGTGTGCAGGAATGCTCACAGCTACTTACAAATGGAACTACTGAGAATACAGGAAATGCTAATGATTATGCTTACAAAGATTTCTCGGTTTTTGTGTTTCTCAGCTATCTTAGTTATTTTTCTATTTGCTACACTCTTGGTTTATATAATACCAAGATTACAAAGTCAAAAAGACTGAACAAATATAAAAACTATCAGTCTTAAGCTTTGCTGCTTTTCATCCTCTATTACCCAGTTAATGGGCTTCCACAGTGTGTTTGTAAACATCTCGACGGCTGTGTGTCAGCTTTCACTGTTCAACTGCTGTTTGAATTCTTCATATGATCATCCATCGACTTTCAGAATATCCGTTGATGGTTTAATTGATCATCCGTCGACTGCTATGTTAAACATCCATTGATAGTCATTTGATCATCCGTCGATGGCTTTGTTAATCATCCGTCGGTAGCTATTTTGGCACTTGACTCTATTTCACTTATGCAGAATTACAAGACATCATTTATGTACAATTAATCAACATATTCTGCATATCTAGTTAAAGTCAACATGACTTATATGCTACTACAGATTCTATACAAAGGTGCATACATAACTGTGCTACAAACTTATTATTACATAAGCTACTCACTCGATGGATAATAAGTTAATCATCCGTCGGGACTATAATGAGTTATCCGTCGGGACTGTAATTCTTATCCGTCGAGTGCTACATAATTTCACTAAGTAAAATCTACTTAGATGTTTTGTTTATGTAATCATCAAGTACACAACATATGCACTACAGAGTTTTTAGGAGCATGGGATCATTATACAAATCAAGCCCGGGAGGAATCCTTGAGCATGCGATGCTTGTAATATATAATGGATGATGTAAAAGATTACTGATGCTGACAATGTCATTAGCAATCAGTTATATAATGGATGATGTCAAAGATTACTGATGCTTACAATGTCATTAGCAATCAGTTTTATAATAGATGATGTCAAAGATTACTGATGCTGACAATGTCATTAGCAATTAGTTAAGCTTGGGGCCAACCTTAAGTAAGTTGTATTGTAACCTTAATCTGTAATTTATACTTGTAACACTTAATGTCTGTAAAATGCAAATGGAGCAGACTGGAGCATTTTTCCCTAAACAGTGTCAAGCCTAAGAATTCTATCTGGAAGAAGATCAAGAAGGTCATGCCTCAGAAGAATTATGAAGAAGCTTGGAGTTGAATAATTCTGTTTGGTGAAAAACATTCTAAGTCAAGATCTCTACAAGTCACAGAATTAGTGTTATAGAGAAGTCATTCGAGAACTCAGAAAGACCTATCGAGAACTCATGAATTGTCTATCGAGAACTCAGGAAATGCTATTGGAGATATCGATAAGTCAGATACCCATTCGAGAACTCGGAGATATCGATAAGTCAGATACCCATTCGAGAACTCGGAGATATCGATAAGTCAGATACCCATTCGAGAACTCAGAGATATCAACAAGTATACATTCATTCGAGAACTCTGAGTTATCGATAAGCCAAAGTCCATTAGAGAACTCTGAGTTATCGATAAACCAAAATTCACTAGAGAACTCAGAGTTGTCGATAAGTCAAGTCAACAATGAAGTTTCAGAGATATCGACAAGCCAACATGCCTATCGAGATGTCGAGTTCTCTACAGCTTAATTGGAGATCTCGAAGTGAAGAAATTTCTCTAAGTACAGAATTGTAGAACAGTTCAATATCCAAGGTTGCAAATCAATAAACAATTCACACAACTGAATTGACAAGTCTACAAAAAGCAGCTTGAGAGATGTGCAAGATTAATGGCAAAGATTAACTGACAGAGGAAGATTAAAGTAAACAGGGGATGCTAAAGATATGCTAAGCCAGAAATGGAAGATTTGCTTTTCTATAAATAGAAATGACAAGTGACAGTTTAGAAAAGCTAATAGCATGTTTATTATCCACTGTGTAAACCAACAGTTAATTGAGTTATAAAGTTAACACTGGTTCTCTAGTTAGTAGTAACAATTGAGATCAAATTTCTTGTATTCTCTCTCAAGAAAGAAGCTAAGTTCTAAACCAAGAACTTAGAGATTTTGTAGCAAAACACTGCTTGATTTTTAATATAAAATTAAGTGAGTTTTGAAGATCTTTGTTTTACATATTTGCATTGTTATTTATGTTTAACATCTATTCTACAAAATCTTTGATAACAACCAACTGCTAAACCCAAAGTCGATCAAAAAGTAAACATTTAAGCCAAAACACATTCACCCCCCCCCCTCTGTGTTGTATTCATATCTAACAATGTTGTTCTTATAAAAGGAAGGATCTGGAAACCCACAATGAAAGGATGTCCAAGAGATTCTATGCTATAAATGGTATCGACGATATTAATCTAAAACAGACATTCCTAAATTCCCTTTCGGAACCTTTAGGAAATGAAACATCCAGGCTCCTACAGATTAAGAATCTTCCTATCAACAATACTTCACTTGGAGAATTGTATCATAATGTTTTGTTAGATCTGGAAAAATTATGTAACCAGAAGAAATTTCTCAAATAAATTGAAGAACAGAGTAAAAACCTTGGTTCAGTTTGTGATCGAAATGAACTCCAGATCAAATGTGGCAAAAACAGCTCTTGTGGATATCAAAAGAAAAAGGACAAGGTTTCGAAGTACAAAAAAAGGGAGGAAAAAAATATTTTTCCAAAAAGAAGAAATGGAAATTTCTAAGAAATAAAAAAGGAAACACAAAATCCTCCAGGTGTTATGTATGCAGAAAGAAAGGACACTTTCCGAAGGAATTCCCAAATAAAGAGAAGATCGTCAAACTTATCGAAAAGATTTCTCAAGTGGAAGACATTAAAGACCAAGATTTGGAATCTCTATTTTCCCTAGACGAAGAACCAGGACTAGATACCATCCTGGCTTTAGGAGCAGATCTTTCTGACTCAACGGAAGAATCTGATTATGATTTGGTCTTATTTGATGATATATACACTCTCACTCCCGAAGAAAGTTTCTTATGTCAACCATTTCCATCAGCCAAGATACACATCTTTCCCGAAAAATGGGATAAGCCAATTCCAGTTATAGCATTTTTCGATACAGGGGCTACCTCCTCCAACATGAAGCCAGATATTTTGCCAAAAGAATTTTAGAATAAGTGTTATAGATATTTTCGTGCGGCTAATGGAAATAACTTTGCAATTACCTTGATAAGCAAACCTATTAACATCCAACTTTTTCCAAGATATATCATAAAACATCAAGTTTATGGTTCAGAATTACCTGGAAAAGATCTACTAATCGGGTTTGACATCCTGCACAATTTGAAGAGGGTATCATGGAGCAAAGAAGGCCTAAAGTACCTGGAAAAGATTTACTAATCGGGTTTGACATCCTGCACAATTTGAAGAGGTATCATGGAGAAAAGAAGGCCTAAAGCACAAGAATCATTTGTTACCCTGGACAAAGACTCTACACCTATATTCTGTAGAGATCTTAATTATACCCAAGGAAGAGATAGCAAAAACTTCATGTGCAGAAACTCATACAGAATTCCTTCAAAAATGTTCTCACTCACTTTGGAAAAATCCGGAATTCTTTGTTCATCTGCCATTTAAGAAGAATGAAGATATTAATCCTACTAAAGCAAGCCACAAAGGTATGAATCTGGATCACTATAATCTTGCCATCAAAGAAGTTGAGCAGTTAGAGTAAGAAGGATTGATCGAAAATATGAAGTCGCAATGGGCTTGCGAAAAGATCTGAACAAGCCAGAGGAAAATTAAGGTTGGTGATTAATTATCATCCTCTGAATCATTTTCTTGAAGATGATAAGTTCCCCTTACCAAAAAGAGAAGTACTATTTCAGAAACTCCCTCAGGCCAAAATATTTTCAAAATTTGATCTCAAGTCAGGATTCTGGAAACTCGGAATTCATCCAGATGAAAGGCCAAAAACTGGTTTCTGCATACCACAGAGACACTATCACTGGACAGTATTACCATTCGGCTTGAAACCAGCTCCGTCACTATTTCAGAAGGCTATGTCAAAGATTTTCCAGTCGATCATCGATAATGCTCTGATTTATATTGATGATATTTTGTTTTTTTTACCAGATATCGACTCTCATCATTCTTTATTAATAAAGTTTCATGACTTAGTTAAAAGTTATGGAATCATCTTGGCAGAAAAGAAGATGCATATTGGTGAAACAGACATTGAAGTTTAGGGGATGCATATATCTAAAGGACAGTATCAACTCCAACCTCATATCACAACTCAGCTAGATAACTTCCCCAATGAGAATTTGTCTTTCAAACAAGTTCAACATTTTTTGGGGATTGTCAATTACATAGCCGAATTAATCCATGAGTTGGTCAAGTTCATAACTCCTCTCACCAATCAGTTAAAGAAATATGCTCCGCCATGGAATCAAGCATGTACAGATGCAGTTAGAAAACTAAAATCTTTAAGAAAAAATCTCCATGCACTAAAGATTCCTTCTACTGGCAAAAGAGTCCTTCAGACTAATGCAAGTGATAAATTTCAGGGAGCAATCCTTCTCGAAGAAGCTAACGGAAATAGACAAATATGTGGTTACAAAAGTGGAACATTTAAAAGTGGGGAGCTTCATTATCACTCCACTTACAAAGAAATTCTTGCAGTCAAAAGGGGAATTGAAAAATTCCAATTTCACTTAATAGGGCAACACTTTCTCATCGAAATGGACATGTCTGCATTTCCAAAAATGTTATAGTTCAAGCAAAAGATGTTTCCTCAAGTTCAACTTTTAAGATGGGCAAACCGGTTCTCAAAGTGGAAGTTTGATGCCAAGCACATAAAAGGAAAGAATAATTTTCTTTTAGCTTTTTTTGTCAAGAACTCGGAGGACAATAGCTCTGGTATTCCCACTAATATATTCCATTCAGACAGAGAATCTTTTGCTTCATATAAAAGACAAGGTACTTTATTTTGTCATAAAGAAAAGATCTCTAGAACAGTTAATTTTCTTTCAAAAAATATACATCAGGAGATATGGCTTGTCTGAGGGGCCATTACAAATCTTCCTCTACACCCCACTTTTCCTTTCTTGACAATCCTCGTGCTTAATGGAAAGTTTAAATTTTACTTTCCAAAAGAAGCATACATGTTTTTGTAGTACTTTGTGAAAACGTGTCCATTCGGCATAATATTCGATAAGACAGATTTATTCCACTATCTCTTCGTGGTAGACATAAGACCCTGCAAGAAGAAGTACAAACAGCTTTACAAATGGTTGACTCTCTTTGTCAACACAATGTTTTGGCGTGAAAACTTGAGACTAGAAGGAAACAGCTCAAATGAAATAAGAGACCAATGATATATTCTTATCGTGTTCAATTGTCGAAGAAGCTGTTGGATTTTAAACGCAGCGGGGGCATGGCAAAACACTTTCGCACATATAAAATCCAAATAAAAGCATACAGATCATGAATAAAAATTCGAGGGATCGAATCTAACCTTTAAAATAATTCGGAGACAACGATCAGAGATCCTTAGCAGTTGCTCCTCAAGTGTGAAGCACTTCACCGGTATCCACCAAGAAAACGATGTTAAGGAGGAGGAAGGAGGTGGAGAGAATTGGGTTTTCCAAACTTTTTGGGTTTTTGGGGTTCGAATGAAAATAGGGTCTATAATAGTATATTTATAGGCAAAATTTTCAGCTGAAATTTTCCCATAAATATTATTATTATTATCCCATTAATTATTCTCATTAATAATTAAAACACCTTTTAATTATTAATCCTTTTTCTAAACACTTTAGAAATAATTCTCTCTCTTGATTTAATTTCCAAAAATTAAATCCTTAATTAATAATATTAAGAACTTTTCTTAATTAATTTATAATCAATTAAATCTCATTTAATCAATTATTAAATTTATCAATTAATTATTTATTTCACAAATAAATCATTATTAGCCATTATTAATTAATTCCTCCACCATTAAATCATTCTCTTTTTATGGTGTGACCCTGTAGGTTCAATATTAAGCCGGTAGTAGAAATAAATAATAATAAAACTATTTTATCATTATTTATATAAATTCTCTAATTTATTAAATATGATTAATTAATTAATCACATTTATTCTACATCGTGAGGGATACTTCTCAGCATATCGCGACTATCCGGATAATATGAATTCACTGCTTAGAATACCAAGAACCTATTCAGTGAATAGTTACCGTACAATAAACTCCTTCTACCCTACAATGTCCCGATTAAATACAAGGCATGGATCTCGTGTCAAGCCTATCTAATTCAATCACTTGCTTACCATTTACTATGCTTAGTTCTATGCAAATTAGAAACTCCTTTCTAATTTCATTTACTCTGGCCAGAGATTCCTGAACTAGCATAAGTGGATTAGCCTTGAACATTCGCTTCCTTCACTGGAAGGGGTAGATCCTTTATTGATCATACACTATCTTCGTGTACAAATTCCTATACCCAGTAGAGCCCTAATAATTGTCCCTGGAGACTAAGAACTAAACCAAAGCATAGTTCAGTGTACACAAGATGACTATGATGACCTCAAGTCTAAGGATACTTGTACAACTATCACTATGTGAACAACTGCTGACACGTGAGTGAACTCCATCAGTTGTTCAGCTTTGCGAGTCATGTTCAGTGAACTTATTCTATAATAAGCACCTACATACTAGCTATAGTGTCACCACACAAATGTCTATGAGAACAGACATCCTTCATAATGAAGCAAGCATAGTATGTACCGATCTCTGCGGATTATTAATTACCAGTTAGTAATCCTACGACCAGGAACTATTTAAGTTTAGAGTTATCATCTTTTAGGTCTCACTATTATGATCTCATCATAATCCATAAAAAGCTTTACTCTAAACTATGGTATATCTTATTTAAACACTTAAATAGATAGAGCCCGTAATAAAAACAAAACAAGTCTTTTATTAATATCAATGAAATCAAAATAGATTACACAGGAAGTTATTCCTAAATCCTAATTCATGATTGGACTTGGGACATATTCCTTTCAATCTCCCACTTGTACTAAAGCCAATCACTCTGGTATCTAATACCCATCTTGTCTTTATGACGATCAAAGTGACTTTCACAAAGTAGCTTTGTGAGTGGGTCTGCTATGTTGTTATGTGTGTCAACTCTAATTCAATACAATATAAGAAATGTTACCGCGCTCCCACTAACCCTTTTGTAGACGCATGGTTCATCTACATTTTTGATAAAATCAAACTCTTTGATTGTCTCATCAAAACGAATGTTCCATCTTTCGAGAAGCTTGCTTTAAACCACATATGGTTCGCAGTAGCTTACACACTAGGCTTTCCCTTGGAAAGAAAACCATCTGGCTATATGCCAGATCTCATAGTCGTAGTAAGCAGCAATCGCAAGCAAAATCCGAACTAATTTTAACAGGGCTACAGGTAAAAGGTTTCATCAAAGTCAATCCATTGCCTTTGTTTGAATCCTTTTGCCACAAGCCTGGCCTTATAGGTCTCCACCTGGCCATCTGCTATAATCTATCTTTTGTATACCGTATACATAGATTTCATTCTAGATTTCATGGCACTATGCCATTTCTCTGAGTCAACACTACTCATAGCCTCATTATAGGTCACAGGGTCGTCATCATCAATGATCGACAACTCATTGTCATTCTCAATGACAAGTCCATATTACCTCTCAGGTTGGCGAGACACTCTCCCTGATCTATGAATGGGTTGTTCCACAAAAGGTTGTTTAGTCAGAACAGGTGTTTCCACTTGATCCGTAGTAGTTTGTGCTTCTTGAACTTCATCAAGTTCAATTTTGCTCCCACTGTTTCCTTCAAGGATAAACTCCTTTTCCAAGAAGGTAGCATGTCTGGAGACAAACACCCGATGATCGGTGTAAAAGTAATACCCTAAAGTCTCTTTAGGATATCCCACAAAACTACATTTTATGGATCGATATTCCAGCTTATCTGGGTCAACTTACTTGACATAAGCTGGACATCCCCAAATCTTAACGTGTTTAAGACTCGGTTTCCTTTCTTTCCATATCTCATACGAAGTTTGAGGAACAGATTTTGGAAGGCACCATATTCAGTAAATATGCTGAAGTTTCCAATGCATAACCCCATAAGAATACTGAAAGATTTGCATAGCTCATCATGGACCGAACCATGTCTAACAGAGTTCGATTTCTCCTTTCAGATACCAATCTGGAGGCGTCCACTGGGAGACTATACCATTTACTTTGAGATAATCCAGAAACTCTCCATTCAAGTATTCACCACCTCGATCTAATCGAAGAATTATAATACTATGTTTGGTTGTTTCTCCACTTCATACTTATGCTCTTTGAACTTTTCAAAGGCTTCAGACTTGTGTTTCATCAAACACATATCCGAATCTAAATCTATCATCTATGAAAGTAATGAAGTATGAAAATCCACCCATGGCTTGCGTAGACATTGGTCCACATACATCTGTGTGTACCATTCCTAGCAAATTTGCAGCCCTCTCTCCATGTCTACTAAATGGAGACTGCAGTGCCACAATGAAGTGAGATTTTCATCATCCCTTTTCTTTTATTAGTTTGTTCAATCTGAAGTAAATTATGTCACATTTATACAGACCATTATTTAAAGTACCACATCCATAAAGAATATTATCTCTAAGAATAGAACATTCATTATTCTCAATAATAAATGAAAATCCAGCCAAGTCTAACATGGGAATAATATTCCTCACAATCGAGGGAACAAAATAACAATTATTTAAAACAATAGTCTTGCCCGTAGGCATATGTAAATGAAATGATTCTACATCTTCAGCAGCAACTCTTGCTCCATTTCTCATCAGTAGAATCACCTCCTCTTCCTCAAGAGTCCTACTTCTCCTTGGTCCCTGCAACAAATTGCAGATTTGAGAACCACAGGCGGTATCTAATACCCAAGTAGAAATTTGATTTAATGACATATTCACTTCTATCATGAACATACCTGAATCAGAAGCGGTAGTCTCACTACCCTTCTTCTTCTTCAATTCTGCAAGGTAAACCTTGCAGTTCCTCTTCCAGTGCCCCACCTTGTTACAGTGAAAGCAAACAACTTTACTCTTGGGGTCTTCAGCTTTTGGTGGAACCGGCGTTTTCTCACCTACTTTCTTCTTCTTGGAAGGGTTCCTCTTCCTTTTCTTAGGATTCGAACCTTCACCAATTAGAAGAACAGAACTCTTCTTAGGGGGAAAATTCGATTCCGCAGTCTTCAACATGTTGTGGAGTTCAGGCAGGCTGACATCCAACTTTTTCATGTGAAAGTTCACAACAAACTGCGAGAACGAACTTGGAAGCGATTGCAAGACCAAGTCTTGGCTCAGCTCCCCATCCATGGCAAAACCAAGTTGTCCAAGACGTTCAATCAAATTGATCATCTTAAGTACATGGTCATTCACAGATGATCCCTCAGACATCCTACAACCGAACAACTCCTTCGATATCTCATATCGAGCTGTCCTCCCCGCCACATCATACAACTCTTGTAGATGCATTAGGATAGTGTGAGCATCCATATGCTCATGTTGCTTCTATAGCTCAATGTTCATGGAAGCTAGCATGATGCATTGAGCAACATTTGCATCATCTATCCACTTACGATACACAACATGTTCATCATTATGTGCATCACTAGCAGGTTCAGTAGGCTTAGGTGAGTCAATCACGTATTCCAGCTTCTCAATCCTGAGAACAATTCTCAAGTTTCGAAGCCAGTCAGCATAATTAGGACCAGTCAATTTGTGAGCATCTAGTATGCTCCTGAGTGATAGTGCAGAAGACATAACGTATAAAGTAAATCTGTAAATGATAAACACATAACAACACTTAGCAAATATTTGATTTCATTTTAAAACACTATATGAATCGGGTCTTTATTCATAAGTGGCTCCCACTAGTTTACCTAATTTATTCAACCCCCTACGTGAAAAATTAAGCATTCATAATGCTAGTGGGAATAGGGATCCTACATTCCATTACACAACCCCGGCTGTAGCACGAACCGCCATGTAATGTTCAATAGGCAGACAACTCTTGTCAATTACATCTTATGTTATTCCCTAATCAAACTTTAGCCTCTTGAATAATTGAGTCTCGGCTGTGGCACGACAAACTCAATATTCTAAGTCAAGTCTAACCCAACATTCCGTACAGTTGAATCAGTCCCCAAAGGCCCACGGCTGTAGCACGTACCGACCTTTAGATTCTTATTCAATGTACACATCTCTATGTAATAGACAAGTATTTCTTATTTCGAAATCAAAGACCTCGGCTGTAGCACGAACCGACAATGATTCAAAAATAAGAACTACTTTTCTATCATGTTGGAAGGCTATGACCGACACAAGCCCGTTGTATCATTGGCCAATTACTACTTGATATTATTTAATTTTAGAGGGATTATATTACGTTACAATCATAATCATATTATAAAGAGATTCTTCCTTTTAAATTAAATATTTCAAATCAATAATCAATAATCAGATGATTCCCAGATCGGGTGGAGCATTGTCAAGAGGCGTCACTTAATAACCCTTTCTTACAGATAGAAATCTGTTGTTGACAGAATCATCCTTTCTCTCATATCGAAAATTCATATTCAATTACGTGTTTCATAAACACAAGAATCTCATGATTGTATTCATAATATTGTTATTAAGGTTATGAAACAATTTCACTATACTAGGTTGTCTAACAAACGCCTTATGTTCATTCAAGTTCACCTAAATCTATCATTGCATGATAAACTAAGCATATATCACATATATAAACATAAATAAACATCAAGGTAGGCATGTTACATCATCTAGCACATTAGTCTAAGCATTATACATCTCTATGTATCACATGAAGCATTTAAAAGCAATTAAAACAGTCAAAAACAGCTTTAAAACACTTCATGGAAATATAAATAGTTCAAAACTTTTATATAAACTAAAATTGATCACTCCATTAGATCCATCTCGGAAAAACGAATCTAACGGTATATTGCACGCCTAAAACGGAGTTACGAAACTCCCAGAAAATCAATTTTAATGTAAACAGTCGGGCTGTAACGCATTACAGGAACGCGTTACAAGCCCTGTAACGCATTCCGGTGATGCGTTACAACCCTTTTAACCAATTAAAAGGTGTAACGTATTTCGTGAATGCGCCACAGGTGTGTAACGCATTCCCGGAATGCGCGACACCCCTTTTTTTTTTCTTTTGCAGCAGCCGCCGTTGCCTCGAACTCCGCGCCTGACAGCCGTACCTTTTCTTTCTTTCCGTGCAGCAGCATCAGCAGACAACACAGACAATACAAACATATATATATATATATACTATATATACATATATTTATACTTATTAAATTACGAATTTAATTGTAAGAACTTCCAAAATTCATAATAAAAAATCTATACATCATAAAATTATGAAAAAAATACCCAGACGATCTACAACACTTGTAGAACCCAGATCAACATTCAAAATTATTTTGAGAAACGATTTCTCATCAGAGAAAATTAATCCATGATATAACTTGTAAAAATCATAATTAATTCATACAAGCACATAAAATTCTGAAATTTTTACCACAGATCTATATGCATACAACCTAGGCTTTGATACCAATGTTGGATTTTAAACGCAGCGGGAGCATGGCAAAACACTTTCGCACATATAAAATCCAAATAAAAGCATACAGATCATGAATAAAAATTCGAGAGATCGAATCTAACCTTTAAAATAATTCGGAGATAACGATCAGAGATCCTTAGCAGTTGCTCCTCAAGTGTGAAGCACTCCACCGGTATCCACCAAGAAAACGATGTTAAGGAGGAGGAAGGAGGTGGAGAGAATTGGGTTTTCCAAACTTTTTGGGTTTTTGGGGTTCGAATGAAAATAGGTTCTATAATAGTATATTTATAGGCAAAATTTTCAGCTGAAATTTTCCCATAAATATTATTATTATTATGCCATTTATTATTCTCATTAATAATTAAAACACTTTTTAATTATTAATCATTTTTCTAAACACTTTAGAAATAATTCTCTCTCTTGATTTAATTTCCAAAAATTAAATCCTTAATTAATAATATTAAGAACTTTTCTTAATTAATTTATAATCAATTAAATCTCATTTAATCAATTATTAAATTTGCCAATTAATTATTTATTTCACAAATAAATAATTATTAGCCATTATTAATTAATTCCTCCACCATTAAATCAATCTCTTTTTATGGTGTGACCTTGTAGGTTCAATATTAAGCCGGTAGTAAAAATAAATAATAATAAAACTATTTTATCATTATTTATATAAATTCTCTAATTTATTAAATATGATTAATTAATTAATCACATTTATTCTACATCATGAGGGATACTTCTCAGAATATCGCGACTATCCGGATAATATGAATTCACTGCTTAGAATACCAAGAACCTATTCAGTGAATAGTTACCGTACAATAAACTCCTTCTACCCTACAATGTCCCGATTAAATACAAGGCATGGATCTCGTGTCAAGCCTATCTAATTCAATCACTTGCTTACCATTTACTATTCTTAGTTCTATGCAAATTAGAAACTCCTTTCTAATTTCATTTACTCTGGCCAGAGATTCCTGAACTAGCATAAGTGGATCAGCCTTGAACATTTGCTTCCTTCACTGGAAGGGGTAGATCCTTTATTGATCATACACTATCTTCGTGTACAAATTCCTATACCCAGTAGAGCCCTAATAATTGTCCCTGGAGACTAAGAACTAAACCAAAGCATAGTTCAGTGTACACAAGATGACTATGATGACCTCAAGTCTAAGGATACTTGTACAACTATCACTATGTGAACAACTGCTGACACGTGAGTGAACTCCATCAGTTGTTCAGCTGTGCGAGTCATGTTCAGTGAACTTATTCTATAATAAGCACCTACATACTAGCTATAGTGTCACCACACAAATGTCTATGAGAACAGACATCCTTCATAATGAAGCAAGCATAGTATGTACCGATCTCTGCGGATTATTAATTACCAGTTAGTAATCCTACGACCAGGAACTATTTAAGTTTAGAGTTATCATCTTTTAGGTCTCACTATTATGATCTCATCATAATCCATAAAAAGCTTTACTCTAAACTATGGTATATCTTATTTAAACACTTAAATAGATAGAGCCCGTAATAAAAACAAAACAAGTCTTTTATTAATATCAATGAAATCAAAACAGATTACACAGGAAGTTATTCCTAAATCCTAATTCATGATTGGACTTAGGACATATTCCTTTCAGAAGCATCAACATTCAGGAAGACGAATTAGTAATTCAGAAAGAATATTCATGTACATTCTTCCATGATTCCGTGTATGACACTAATGGTCCAACAGAACAACACAAGACACTTATGTGCGCAATTAATAATGTTGAAGTAACAACAGCCCCTCCTGGCCTACCACATACATATTGGAAGAAGCCAAATATTCTCCCTCATCACTATGTGACAACAATTCAAGAATGCCAGTTCAAGTTAAACCTGGAATCAGCAACTACAGAACTAGATGACCCTGACCATCCTGATTTCAGGCTCCACAAAAGAGAACTTCCCCTGTTTTATAAATATCTTCCTGGCCTTAAATACTCGGTTCCTGTTTCGTCCGACAGCGAAGAGGAAGATGAAGAAGAAAACATGGAGCCATGACCTTTTTTCACCAGGGGAAAAAAATATAAATTAATTATTATGCTTGTAAAATAAAGTTTGTGGTGTGTACTAAATTAAAGTGTGTGGTGTATTTGTAAAATAAAAGGTGTGGTGAGTATTGACTAGAAAGAGATATTATTATCTTGAAAAGATGAGATATCCTTACACGTGTTTAAATCTGATCTGCTTGTAAGATTTTATCCTATCAAATTGTCCCATGGAGGACTACTATAAATAGGATCCCTTTGTAATAAACTTCAGTGTATTCTTAGGGGTGTATTCAATTGGAATTTTGAAGGATTTTTATGGATTTTAGAAATAATGGGATATTCAATTTGGATTTTAAATAATCCTTTAAAATCTAAAGATATTCAACAAGAATTGGAAAAAGTCTTTTAAAATCTGAGTGTATTCAATTTAGATTTTAAAAAATCAATCAAAATTTGATGGTATTCAATTGGGATTTTAAAAAATCCATCAAAATTTGATGGTATTCAAAAGTTCATTTATTTTCTTTTATTTAAAAAAGTTGTGGATTTTGAGGGATTTGCTAGAACATTTTTAATATTCTGAAATCTCTTCAAAATACATGAGATTTTGATGGATTTCTAAAAAGCTCCACAAAATCTGCAAGACTTTTGGATCGACTCCATCAAAATCCACTAAGAATTGATATCAACGAAAATCTTATAAAATTCATAGATTATTAACATTTCTTTAAAATCTGAAATGAATACACCCCTTATATCTTTTCTATCTTTCTATATTCTTGCTTCTTTATGTATTTTTTTAACCTCCTTAGTGGTTGTATGTTTCTTAGTAAATTGTATTCTAAACATCTTTTTGTAAATTATATTAAGAATAATTCAAGATTGTGTAGCTTGGTTGTAATCATTGATTTACCTATAATCAATAATAAATTTGTTAAAAATAAGCTTCTGAGATCCTTTTTTCCTTTACGCCAGAAAAACAAGGTAGCAACGGAACTAATTTGAAGCAAATTACTGTGGTACTCGATTTTCATTTATTCATACCAAAGACCACTTACAGAACTAGCCAAACTAGCAAACCTTCTTATTGCAGCCATAACATTTGCAATTGAAGAAATAGAAATACTGTCGGCTAAGGCTCTGGCTAAAAATAGAGAATCCATCTCCTCCACCCACCTTCCAAAAACATTACTCGATAGCTGACTCGATTGCACGCAAGCAACCATTGCCAGAGATCTTGCCCTTAACAGTACTCATTTCCAGGTTGATATTAGAATGTAATATGCAACATCTTAGTATCTGGAGAAAAAAAAAGAATGATAATCTATCAAGTTACATAAAGCATGCCATATTCACTTAACTAAAAAGGATGAAAAAATGGATAATACTCTTGACCCCAGGAAATCGAGTTGTGTTCAGGAATTCTCTTGACACCTGAATGATAATTGATAAGGTATGAGAGACCCGGGTAGGCGTCAACCTAGACTAAAGGGAGGCAGGCTCAACTGACCTGCTAAGACCCCCCTCTCCCAGGCCAATCAAGCATAGGAGCCCAGGCCCGGGTCTATCCTATTTCCCGGATCCAAATCCGCCTGCATACCCGGATCCGGATCGGGGCCAAAACCACAGTGAGGGACGTCCCAACAAATACATGCACATCCCACAAGCCGCGAAGCAAAGGTACGTGGGCACGTGACTATGACAACTATCAACAACCAGCACACCAGACAAGCACGGCGCGTGTCAGAGGCCGTTAGGACACTCTGGAGGTGGTCCTCCCCTGGACACGTGTAAGCAATCCACCCAAGTCAGACGTCCTCTGGTCCCAAAATCCAACGGCCCAGATTTAGAGGTAACTACCCCTAAACCCTACCTTGAGGCTATATATACCCCCAAGACTGAAGGGTTTAGGGGTTGAAAAATATTCACTTTTGCACACTCACACACTCTCGTACACCCAAAAACACACAGCAGCCATCACATATACACATCTACACACAAACACACAGCAGCCATCACATACACACATCCACACACAAACACACAGCAGGCTCTAAATTACATAAATTTACATACCTTCATCTTCTCCAAAGCCTGTTCTTATTCTCACACCGGAGGCGTCGTGGGAGCCAAACCCCCCTTCCGCTGTTATTTTGCAGGCGCCCAACCAGCAGCTACACCTCGCCCACGCACAGAAGGTCCAGGAACGCCGTCGGACGGAGCCGCCCGCTCACCGGAGTTATCAATAATACTCGTTGTAAAATAAAAAATAGTCTGATTGAATAGCTCTCTTCCTGTAAACCACATTACACTATCCATGCATCCCCAGCTGGGATCCCAAAAATTTGCATAAATTAGAGAAAAAAATTATAGAATGCAATAAACATTTGTGAGTGAAAAGATATAGTAAGCCATGCGTGCAAGTTGATTGAGCACCATAGTTTACAAAGTGTATTATTCTGATGCATGTGCTTGTTTCATTTTATCTAAAAATAGCTATATAGATATATCATAAAAGTTCAATTTTATTCCTATATATGTATGCATGAGTAATGTTTTGGTGATGGATGGTTGAATGTCCTTGTACTATTTCTTAATTTTGGATAGTTCAGAGATGTCTCCATGAATTCTGTAATTTCACAGAATTATCATCTATAGGCAATTAGCATCTCCAAATTATTTGAACAACAGATAATCAAAATACAATTTTATAAAATGTTGACATAACTGGAAAAGGCTTAAAACTTAAACTTAGCATATGCTCTCCCAGAAATGGTAATTTCCAACCCATATCTAACATCTTTGTTTTAGATCACATCAACTTGAATTCTACAGGAAGTGTGTTAAACTGGATTGGCTGTCCCCTGCTCTTCATATTCTCATATCTGGTCTTTTAAAAGACTAAGCAAGGTATCAAATTTCGTCGCTCTTTTACTCTGTGAGTTTAACTGTTATTGTTATGCATTTCGCCACTCTTTTACGCTGTGTGTTTAATTGTTCTGGAGACTAAGATAACTAATTCTTAGTTATGTTTCTCTTCAAATTTCCTCAAGAAATTTGTAACCGGAAAAAAGACTTGTCCATCAAATATTTTTACATTGTAGTTAAGAATTAGTTAGCAGACTTCATTATCTTCTTTGACATTAAGTATGCTAAGAGCATCTCCACCTCTTCTATCCCATTATGTATAATTGAGGTGGCAGATCAAATACAGAGAGCTGAAGCGTGATTTTCGACTCCAACGAAACCTCCCCATTATTTATAATTTTACAATTCTGTACATGAGTTCTTTCTCCAGAACTCTCCACATGGACTCCTGCCTCTTCTCAATCTCCCTCCCGCACTCTTCTTCTTTTTCATTCTAGTTCCAGCAAAATTTTGAGTTCCTTTATATTTCAAAAAACACACATTAAAATCAAGGTATGTTTAAACTGAACTAATATTTGCAAATGCTGTAATTTTGTTTAGATGGTATTTTTGTTAAATTGTGGGTTAATTTTGTGATGTTGAAAGCGAATTTGAAGGGGTTTTCATTTTTGAGATCTTGCTGTATTGTGGAGATTTTTTAATGTTTTCTTGATCTCTTACATATCGCGCTTTTTTGATTTAGTATTGCACTATGTTTTGAGAGTACAAGTTTTTGCCACTTTTCTGCAGAATTTTACAATGTTAACCTTTCTGCATCAAAATTTTGGAATTTGAATAAATGTAGTATAATATTGATATTGGATTATAGATAACAAAAATGTAGTAAAAGCATGTTGGAGTTTGCATTGTGTTTTTTAAATGGACCTCAAGCCTTATAGTCGCAGTCACCCGTCTCCTTATTTAGCTCTGAAATTACAAAGCAACGCCTTGATAGTATCCTGGTTTCTCAGTCGCCATTGATAAAGAGGAGCGTAAAGATGCTCAGCATGTGTGGCTTTATTACCAAGAGTTTTGTAGCTTGCAAGGCTTTTTAAATTAGCGACTTGCAATCTTCTTCTAATTTTCAATCTCTATCTGTATAACCAATAGCATTCTATGCAAACGGAAACTCTCTCGCAGTTGTTTGTGATGAATGACCAGTGAATGCAAGTCACAATTTGGCTCAACTTGTTGCTGAATTCTCTTTGATTGCCTCTGAATTTGCTTAAGATTCTTAGAGCTGAGTTATGTGGCATGTCACCAAATTTATGCATCAAGTTCTATAGAGCTAGTTTCCAGTCGTCGATTCTTGTTGTTGGTATGTAAAATTTGAAAGTAACAGAATTACAGTCCTCTTCCTTTCTTCTTCTACCATATACCCCAGAGAATTTGCTGCAGTTCTAATGCTATGCTGCCATATGTTAAATTTCTGAAGTGTTTTTTTTTCTCGCTGCCATATGTCATTAACATACCTAAACTGTCAGTAGGTTATTTTCTGTTGAAATTCTCTTAATATTTTCTTTAATCTAGAGGTAGGAGGATTTGAAGAGGGAAGCTTTTAAGATAGAAAATGGAATCAATGAAATCGAAGAAAATTCCAGCGTTTTTCAAGCCATTTATTGCAGAAGATAGGGAACAACGATTAGTAAGTTTTTTGATCACTAGTAAAGTAGTAGTTGTTTTCTCCAGTTGGGTTCTGGTGAAAAATGCTTTGACAGATTGTTATGCTTATGTCTCTAAACTCATATGCAATTTCTTTCAATCACAATGATTTAAGTATGACTGCTTTGATATCATATGATGGGTTTGTTCCAATAATCATAGAAGTAAGTTCTGCTAAAAAAAACCTTAACTTTTGTAAGTTTGTTCATTGTTGTTTTACTTTTTTTGTGCTCACCTTCAGCTGATCCCAAGTTTTTTTGTAAAATTCATGAAAGACAGAATGCCACACAGTGCATTCATGAGGGACGGTAAAGGAAATCATTGGCATGTGGAGGTATCAAAAAGAGAAAATAAAGCCTTTCTTGAAGCTGGTTGGTCAAAGTTTGTGCAAGAAAAAATTGTCCAATGGGGAGACTTTTTGCTTTTTGAGCATGACGGTGAATCGTTTTTTGATGTTAAGATCTTTGGAGACACAACATGTGAGAAGGAGTTTAATGCTGAGGTTTTTGAAGCCCGGGTAAAGGAAGAAGAAGAGATGGAAGAGGAAGAAAGTGAAGAAGAAGAAGAAGAAGAGATGGAAGAGGAAGAAAGTGAGGACAGTGAGAACGATGAAGATGATGATCAAGATGAAATTCTTGTGTTGAGGGATGAAAATAGAAGACATAAAAGTAAAAAAGGA
The DNA here is from genome assembly GCF_009905375.1 of Apium graveolens. Lineage (NCBI taxonomy): Eukaryota > Viridiplantae > Streptophyta > Magnoliopsida > Apiales > Apiaceae > Apium > Apium graveolens. Next base: position 205,077,952 of record NC_133653.1, read on the forward strand.
GATAGTAGCTGTAGTGGAGGGAGAGGCAGAGGGAGGGGGGACAATATGAAGACCACTACTGAATTATCTGATGAAATGATATTTGACCACGTTGATCGACCTAAGAATCCTTATTTTGTGGGAAAACTAGATCCCAAACGAAAAAGTGACTTGGTAAGTATCATTTCTTTGCTTAATGTACATTAGAAATCAAAATTTTCAGTAGGGTTTTAGGTTGGTTTTTTAAAACCATATCAAGGTTTGTCCATATCACTTTTTTTCTTTGTAATCAGAAATTGCTTGCAAACTACTAATTGATAATATTGCAGCGTGTCCCGACAGATGTGATCCGGGACTTCAAATTGAAGCCTTCCAAAACATATAGACATTTATGATGAAAAAGGGAGGGCATGGTCTGCAGTTGTGAAGAAATGGGGTGATGGTCGAACCTGTCTTACTCGAGGGTGGAGCCCTTTTTGCAAGTGGAATATAGTTAAGCGAGATGATTATTCATTACAACTGAAGGGTTTTTCTCCTTTTAATAAATGGCATTTCAAAAAGAAAACTGGTTAAAACTTGATGATGAAAACAATTCTTTCTTTTTCAATTCCTGTAAAGATATCCACGGCTGTTGCACTGCTGCCTAAGGTTAACTGCCTCTGGGCATACAAAAAATGACATTAACAGAGATGTGAATGCCATCATTCTCAAATTCAATTGAACCTGGTGTCTTAAAGCACTATCATCCTTCACACAAAAAAAAAAAGCTGTACCACATTTAATATTCAACTTTAGGATCAAAATTTCAAGAATAATTCACAAAACTTGACAAAGAGAAACCTAGTTCTTCAAAATCTACATATAAAGCAACGCTAGTTCGTGTTGCGGAGGTCTGTTTACAAGCCTTTAGTTGCAGATCTCATTTGCTCCAACATAAAATTCAACATATATCATAAAACCAGCTACCCACTTGCTACTATTTCATGAATCGCTTCACTGACAGCTATATCATCAGATCTGACAGCAAGCTTCATTGCCACCTCTTTTGGTCCATCGAATCCAAATGATACCCGGACAAGCACCTTGTAGTTGCCAATGTATATACCAGATAATAAACATGTGTGTGATCTAGCATTTTTTGGGACAACTTCAGTTCCCTGAGAAGCATAAAGAAATATCAACTTTATATTATACAACTTCTCATAAAACAAAGGACAAATCGCTCTAGGGTAGTATTTACACTTAAGCTACTTCCTATCATGACTCCTAGTTTCATTACTTGCGGTATCAGATGATAAATGCTAGAGGAGGAAATCCAAAATAACTCCCTACTCCCTTCAACATTAGACAAGAGCCACTTTTTAATTTGTTTGCATATATTAACGAAGTAATCCTTCTACATTATCAGTTATCAATAGTGTATAGTAAGTAAACTGTACAATTGATAGTAGCGGAACAAAAAATTTGGTGGCATTGAGTGTTTGGAACAGGAATATGATAAAGATAAAAAAACATAATTAACAATTCCATACCTCGCAAGGCTGCATGCCAAGAAGGTTGTTAACAACAGCGACAGCCTCTGCCAAGGTTTCTCTTGGTCCAAGGCCATACTCATCTATACGCTCACAATCTGGGTCCATACTTTCCCAGGCATTCCTGAAATTGGAGACCCCCACTTTTACAATGTAATCAGCTGCAACTACCTCAAGATCCTCCAACTGGTATTCATCTTCCACCCCATCATCCTCAGCCTCACCAGAAGAAGTATCAACCTGAAAATGATATAAAACATTGAATTTAGCCAAGTATAAGATGCTAAAAATTAATCTATGTAACGAATAGTACCTCTTTAACAAGAAACTTCAGAGTATTTGAGAATCTGCCAAATGAAGTAACACCTGCTGGCTTCTCAAAAGCCACAAATGTCTGTCCAGGTGAATCATATGGAAGAGAATGTATAGGCTTGATAGCTACTTCAGAAAATTCCTCAGCTTCAGAAGCATCCACTATAACAGAAACCTAGCAATACGCAGATCAAGATATTAAACAAACATACTAGTGTAAGGCACTGATATTTATTCATAGCATACGAGACATACATTTTCTAACAATTGTTCAGGAATTGTGTTGGTGCAGTTATACTGGAACACCACATGCTCATCAAAAATGTGTTTGACGGCATTGACTGCATACTCTGTTTCAGCTTCTGTGAGCTCCACTGGCGTCGAGGACTGACAATTGAAATGATTGTGTAGATCATATTAATATATGAAAAGGAATAAGCAATTATACATCTAAATCACAAACTATACACTAACCTTGAAAAGCTTCCCAAAACTTGAAAACTCCGGGATAGATGATAAGAGTTTTTCGTAGGAATCTGCGGTAGAGGTAGGAGCAGCTAGAGGAGCACCCAAACAAGTATTAATATTGCTGATATTACGATTATTCTCTACATATTGATGAGATTTGACTTCCTTAGGCACAGTATTAATATTAAAAGCTTCCTCGGAAGGCTCCTGTAATTCCATAAGGCAATTTTGTCAATTAATCAATGCACAATGCAGGAACGGAAACTAATCAGCACACTCACATAGTTCTTTAAACTTGTCTCCAGGTTGACCAGAGGAACATCAAGTGACCCGAAGAGAAATTCCTTCACATCTTTATCAGTTTCAACAACTGAACCATCACCTCCAAGCGTATTCAAATATAGTGTAGCCCTATCACGAACCTGTAAACACAAGCAATAATTATTTTTCAAATGCTGAATTTTCAGGAAAATTTCCTACTTTTAAACTTCAGGGTTATCTTCTTAATTAAAAAGCTAGACAATTTAATAATATTGTACACATCAGTTCCAAAAATGATGACTTCTGACTGTATAATAAAAAGACAAAATCATAGATTAGAAAGACAGAATTCACTAAATGAATGGTTTATTTGACAATGAAAGCCACTGGAGGATATTTTTTCGGCAGAGGTAGGATAAAAATCGCACCACTTGTGTAAGTCTCAGTTTTAACTTTCAACATAAGGAGGGTTAACGCATAATGCTAGAGGGCACAGAATAACAAATGAAAATGAGTAACATATGGTAGAAGAGCATAAACTACAACACTGACAAAAATATTTTAGTGACGGGAGATTCATGCCAAGGAAGGAGGAAGTAAGACAATTGCTAAGATGGTAAGATAAGAGATCAGTCAGTTGGTAGGAATTATAAATGTGATTAGAAACAATAAAAACCACAAAATTTATAACCTCCTGCTAATGACCCATTACATAATAAAAAACCATTATATTTCCGAGAAATCTAGCAGAAACAACAATGATTAGAGACAATCCTATATCATAATCTACAGCCCCATTTGACAGATATAAAATTTAAATAAAAGCAGATCCTCTAAAACATTGACAAGAAACCAAAGCAAATAAATTTAATGATACTGACCTCATCATCACTGTCATAGAGACAACGTCTTAGAAGAATGAATATGCGGGGCTGCAACACAGTATATCAAAGCGTCTCTAAATTAGTGGCATAAAATTAACTTAACGACATTATTAAGAGAAATTTGACATCTTTGTTTTTCTATAAGTATAACGGTGAAGTTTACCTTCAATGCATCGACCATTGCACCAAACTTTGCTAATGTGCTCACAGCACTGGCACGAACAGTTGCATTCTCAAGTATCACTCTGTTATAGATATACCTTATATATTTGCTCGGGTCAGAAGTTTTAGGTCCTTCGTTTCCAAGAAAATGGAGTATCTAACAACAATAACACAATACCCTTTAGTAACCATACTAATCAGATTTCTGCATCATGTTATGACAAAAATGGGAACAAAAAAAGATGAGGAAAAAACACCAACCTGAGTAGAAAGATAAGTGAACTCACAATCCTCGATGAATTCACAAAGATGAAGCAACCCACTCTCTTTTGCATCTGGGATCTCTCTTATAAAGATCACAATTGAATCAACAATTGCTTTTTTGTATTCAAAACCACCTTCCTCCCTTAATATATTGCTTAAGAAATTCATCCTGAGAAATGAAAATGACAATAAAGTATGAATACTACTTTAAATGCCATAACTTGCCCAAGTGAAGAAGTATGCTAGCATTTAACTTAATAAAACATACATAAATTACACACTTACAAAGATTTGTACTTGAGGGGGAACTTTAAACACAACGATCTGATGGCTTCCACCACTACGATTTTAAACTCATCAGCAATATCGGACATAAAATTGGTTATTTGTTTCATCAAACGATCAACACTTGATTCATTGCCTGTTTTGAGAAGTGTGGTTATGGCAAGTGTGGCTATGCTTCTATTCTGGTCTGAAATCAAGCTTTCCATATCAATATTGCAATTGGTTACAGCCAATGGATGGGTCATAGCCACCTGTAATCATTTATATAGCTAAGCAATTAGGACAGATCAACCATTGACATAACAGGTTTCATAACTGATGTAAAATGACCTTTATTGTCACATTTTATAAGGATTACCTTGTTCAAAGTACGAACAGCAGCAAATCTAAGTACTGGCTTCGAAGAAGTTAGGAAGAGTTGTAGAACAGTAATTGCAGGAGTTAGCTCTCGATTAGTCACACCACTCAACTCAGTAATTGCCCTAGCTGCTTCAAAAATAACCATTTCTGCTTTGTGACGGAGACAGCCTTCGAGGTAGTCATAAAAAGGTCTGTCTCCAGCTTGGTTCACACCTGACTCTCTGATGACCTGCACAATCTATTATTTATCACGCCTGCATAAAAAGATTTAAGAAAGTACTCCAGCAACAAATACCACATCATTGTTAAAGCACCTGACTAGTATAGCGAATCAGCAAACATTGTGCTAAAGGTGAGCGAACAGTTCCCTTGGTCAAGCTTGTTACTAGCTTATTAATAGCCAACCGATCATTTTGTCGGACCTGCAGATGTGCAAAAGGTATCATCAATAACATTTAGCTGTATCTTAATAATGAAACAACACCAATCTACTTAATTATGTTGACGATTTAGATGACATTGACCATGCAATGATAAATTTTAGCTTTATTTATTATACGCCTAAACAAATGAAGAACAAAACAGTTACTTTGTAGTCCATCAAAAACCAACTATTCAGTGAAGTGCTCAACACATTCAACCATGTCACAGAAAATTATTTGACGAGAATGCAGCAGATAACGTCTGAAGTTAAATTTTTCCCAATAAAACCATAACATATTATGCACCTGATGAAGAAGAGCCAGCGCGTGAAACTGTACAAGTGCCGCCCTTGATTGAACAGCTTCCTGTACCTCATTACTCCACCTCCTCACAATTTCTGGGTTTGTCTACAAATATTTTAAGGCAAAGGATAAGTAAAGAACTCCAAGAGAACAATTCAGATCAACACATACCAGAGTTAATTTTACCTGCAACAAATGAAATCCACTAACAAGGGCGGCACTTGCAACTACAGGATTTTTATCAACAATAGCTTGCTTCAAGTATCTCTCAATTTGTGTGAGAAGTGTACCATCAACTATATGACAAAGAACACGGATAGCATTTGCCCGGTACATATCAGTCTTGCTATTCATGTCCTTCATGAGGGAGCTTGTGACAATGATAACCTTCAATAGACAACAGAAAACATTTGTATCAGCATTTATTTTTCAACAAATAAAAGATAGGGCACATGTGAATACATATACATAAGTATCTGTTGCACCTCATCAGACGATGGAGACAGCTCTTTAATAATCAAATAAACCATTCTCCTCAGACCAAGATCTCTTGACTGAAAAAGTTTCGTTACAGCAAAGAATACATCTGTTGCTTCAAACTACATATTGATGGCAAAAAAATTGGGTTAAATAATCACTTCCAAGAAAAGCCAGATAAGACGAACCTGCTTATTTTTCAAGCTACCATATTTCTAGATGAAAAACACAAAGTTATCTTAAAGTAACCAGTTCAAGGAGCCCCTAAATTGTCAATGCAATTGCCTGCCCTCTTTCAATTTTTGTAAAGTCACACTTAAGTTACAATTTTCAAAAGTCACTATATAAGTACTTTGTTCCTAACTTTAAAAATTCAACCTAAAACTAAACTTTAGATAGAATTACATTTAACCAAAAAAGACGAAAAAAATGATTGACTTGTGTTAACTTATAAGTTACTTAAAAACAAACATGCCCTAATCTATTTACCTATGGCCCATGATATACAACTTCTAATTTTACGATATAAGATGCATAGTAAAAGGATGCATAACACCAGCGACGATATATCCTTCATAAAAGAATTAAGAGTGTCTTGATGGTTCTCTCATCACTTTTAAAGAAAAAATAGGCAGCAAAAAAGGCCAACCTTTGTAAATGACTCTCCCTGATTCAGAAGATACAGCAGCTTTGTGATGACCTGGAAATAAAATAGTTCAGATACAGTTTAGACAGCACGTAGTTAATTCCAGGAAAAGAAAGTTCAAGGACTAATCACATTACACAACGAAAAATATATTTACCTGTGAACATCTTCTTGGATCCAGCTGAGGATCGTTAAAAACTCTGGCTTCTTGAAGAACTGCACCCTTCTCGATTCCAAGAAATGGAGAGTACTCTGCAGAAGAGCACAGTATCAAGATCAGACGTGAAACAGTAAAAAGTAAGTAGCTGGAAATCGAAATATTCATCATACTAAAAACAAGCTATAACGGATTAACTAGACTAACAAGTGTACATTTTAGTCAACCTTTCTGATAATTCTTTTCAAGTATTTAAAAAAGATTTATGGAAGCAAATAAGGAAGAGATTATACTAGGGTGATGTAACGGAATCAAAACCTTAGAGTTTCCCAATGAAAAGATGATGGATAGCAACACATCAAAGACGCTCACTTCAATCATTTAAATTGAATAGAATCTGCTAATGAAACAGAAAATATAATCTAATAGAATAACTTGGGATACACAACCAACCAAATATTGGCACCTAAGTCCTAAGCATTTGGACCCAATTTCAGACAAAATTTGGGACCACTACCATATTTCATATACCAAATTCCAGACGAGGTTTGAACCCAAACTGAATGTAGCCTGCTACTAAAAGTTACTTTCCTAAAAGTGCGCAGGAGAGGGGGACAAAGAACAACTTTTATAACATGCAATAAAAAGAGCTTACAATTACTTTCAGGTCAAAATCCGGCACATGTAGCAGGTATCTTTTTGAATGTGTCGTGCTCGGTAAACTGGTCCTAGAATTATTTTTTTAAAAACAAACCAGTTTAACTTAACTAACTACAGTTATAAATGGCTTTAGCATTAACTTTAAAGCAAAAAATCTATTTTTGCACCAAAAGCTGCTTGTTTGTGTCAAATATTAAGATAGCTATAGCAATATATTAGTGCTAGCATTTAACTTGCGCTGGCAGGTATCTTTTTGAATTTATCCGACTCCTAAACTGGTCACAACTAGTCTTATAGCTATAGTATTGGCATTAATTTGACATCTTATACTAGCAATGTATATCAAAAAAGTAAAGAGGGATAAGATCAATTATTCATTTCGAAACAACAGGATAATAAATCTGTTTGTGAAGGGAGGCCCCAAATTGTAATTGAATTCTTATCCACCCAGAAATCTTGGTCAGGGACTCAGATGTAAAACCTAATTTCTAAAAAATTTCATGTCAAATTATAATAAACATTAGTGCGTCTTTTATCCCTTTTTGAGGGGCAGTCCCAACTTCCAACAGCATCCTCCAAAATGCCTATTTGATTTCTAAAACATATTTTTTACGAGGTAAATAAAAATGACTAATCTTAGTTATTTTGAATCAAAGAACTAGAGTTCTGTTCAATAAAAACATTCCTACTGATGCAGTACAGGTAACTAAAACCAAAGATTCCACAATCGAGCAATTTCGTAGACTTTGGAACCCAATAACTAGAATTTTATTCATCAGCCTCTTAAGGCTAAGAATCGACTAATTTTATACCATCTATTAATATATTAGTTGAGTTAGGAAAGTAATTTAGACTTCTTATACATTTACAGAATTCCAGTGTATTTAGCTCTAAGTTCATTAGTGGGGATTGATATAATCGTCCCATGGCAGTTTTTTTTCTTAAAACCCTAGAATCGCTAATTATATAACCCAGTCTAGATGCCTCCCCATCACCTATAGATCCTAAGATTGACACGACAATGGTCACCAACATTCTTTATCCCTGCAGAATTTACGCTACAGCAGCACGTAACAACAATCCCAAACAGTCCCTTCCCAACAACTCTAAACCTGCCCTACTCTTAAACTAGCCACAACTAGCATTCCAAACCTATCACATTTCAAATATCCGTCAACCCATATCATCCAAATCGCAATCACACTAATATAACCAAATCAAATTATCATCTATAAACAAATCCTAAACACGAAAAGTAACGAGCGCACTAATTTCACAAACATTACAGCTAAACCTTTATACAAACACATCGAGATCAATATTTCAACAACTACTTTCGAATAACAAGTAAATCTAACAACTAAACCATCTAATCATCAAATCAAACAACACAGATCTATATATACACACAATTACATATAAAACATCGAATAAATCGCAAATGTGAGCTGAAACAACAACGAATTGAACAAATTGTATCGAAACAAATAGAGATATTGTAAATGTATGTATATATAAGTTATGTAAATGTATTGATTGATACCTTCGCCGTCGAGATCATCATCTTTCTTCACAAACTGTGCCATTTCTATAGATACAGAGATCTGTATGTATATGTGTATGTAATTGTGTTTAGAATATGAATGGAGATCTTGCAGATCTGTAGGGAGGTAGTATGTAATAAACTAATAACTGTGTGTATAATTTTCTGCTTCTCAGTTTATTAGGCCCTCAATTAATTATAATTTAAAACCTAAATATAATCATTAATATTTTAAATAAAATTTTAAAAGAAGTAATAAAATATCAAAATTAGTTAACATAGAATTATTACCATGTTATGAGATTTTTAAATGAATTATCAAATATTGTAAAATACTATATATTTGCTTTTTATAAATAATATTATAAATATATATGATATAAATATTTGTTATTTTTGAGATCTAACCCAAAATTTTGGATAGTTTATTCACATATTATTTGAAATCAACGATCATGATCATTTATTAAAAAGAACTAATGCGCGTAAGATAATCACAATAATCAAAATGACATTTGAGTATAAATATAGATATATTTGTGATATTAACATATAACTCAGAATAATAATAATAAGTTTAAAGATGTATGTATTTGTGAATTATAAGCGGGAGGTAAATAGTATCTTTATTTTAAAAAGCGTCATTATTTTTTCTATCTTAAACTGAAAAATGAAAAGTCTTGACCATGCCTTATGATGATATTTAAGTATGTATATTTGGGCTATTTCAAAATTTCATATATATATATATAATTACATTTTAACCCCAAATTTTAAACAACTTGTTTTTATTATCTTTGTAAATGGTTGTTTTTTATTATTAATGTATTGGTACATGATTGAACATTATAGGTACTTGTGAGAATATTCCAAAGACAGTTATGTTAGATATATTTGAGATGTCATGTCTAATATGTTTCATGTTTAGTTTTCAGATCTTAACAAACAGGAAATATCATTACTTACTGGAAGTCAGAACTTAAGGTCATATCAGAATTTAAGGTTATGTCAGAACTTAAGTGCGGGAGGACTTACAGTTAAGGAATGAAGCTGATTTACAGGATAGAAGATCGAGACTAAAACAAAAGAAGATATGCATGGAAAGAGTTAGAAGATAATAAGACTTGTATAAGATATCTAATTGATATATTTTAGGAGACAGAATTATATTTCATATCAATTAGAAGTTATCTTGTAACTGTGTACTATATAAACGCAGACATATGTTTACACTATATGTGTTATCATTATCGAGAAGATCATACATTGTAACCTAACAGCTCTTAGTGATATTTGTTCATCACTGAGAGAGAACAGTTCCATTGTAATAGAGTTTATTATATTGAATATATTTGTTTACTGTTACTTGTGTTCGAAATTGATTTGATTGTATTAAACACTGTATTCTACCCTCTTCTACAGTGTTGTGTGACCTAACAATCGGTATCAGAGCTTATCTATAAACACACATACAGTAAAGATCCAAACAATCATGTCTAAAGAAGAACAAACTCCAACCAAGCCCACTAAAACTGAAGAAACTCAAAAGACTCAAACCCACAATCGATATGAGACTATTAGGGTTCTCATACTGAGACCTTCTGAGTATTCCCATATGGAAAGTGAAGATGGCTATGTTTCTGGAAGTTACAGATCCAGAATACCTTGACAAAATTAATGAAGGACCATATAAGCCAACCAAGATCTCTATTGTAGTTGCAGATCAGCCAGCAAAGACCATACCAAAGGAGAAAAGTGAGTATACAACTGAAGATATCTCATCCATTGCCAAGGATGCAAAGGTAAGGCATTTGCTGCATAGTGCCATTGATAATGTCATGTCAAACAGAGTAATTCATTGTAAGACCGCAAAGGAGATAGGGATCTTCGCTACCAACAGGTTCCTTCTTACCTGGAAAAGAATATAAACAACATCACACAAATGAGCTAACTAGCTCAGCAAGTCACATTGACAAGACTGAGAATTATGATCATCAAGTGAAAAGAGTTATGATATCAAGTGAACAATGAATAATGATTTAGAATTAAATATTATATTTTTATTTTAAAAAACAAGGTTAGGTTGCTGATCATTCACGCACTAACCCCGAGCAAGGCACATAGCTCTGCTCTAATTACTGGATCCAAGGCACACATTGGCCTAACTTTACCACCAATCTGTTCTGACCACGAATCCGGTCCACAATTTTATAAAACAATCCAATTCTAACATAATAACAGAATAAATAATGTAAAGCAGTAAACAAATCATATGCAACATTGGATGTCCAATAATGAGATGGTTCCAATTTTCACAAATGAAATATGGCTATCAAATGGTGAAAGAAATGGATAACAAAAGAATCAAAGTTTCAAGGTTATAAGGATTTGGTCTTTCAGAGCGAAAGGTACAATGGTTTGAATATGTAAGCAATCTGATTCAGTGTTTGGTATTTAGTTTACATATATTTGTGGAGTAGTATCGTATATATGTGGTTTGTATTCGGGGATTTAACAATCAATGATTCAGAAAGAATAAGGTTTACGGCTCAAAGATCAATAGCTGGAATCAAGATTTAGGGTTCAGTGCTTCAAAGCACTTGCAATATAGGACTATCAATAATCTACAATATATCTCGAGAAAGTTCAGAACACTTGCCTGGTACTAGCTTGCTATACTTCACCAATTTCCAATCACAATCTCCTACTCCTCGACTATCTGTTTCCCTTTCCTATGCCTTGCCTCTTCTGCTCACATAACATAAGTATCTATCAATACTCAACTCATACAATTCTATTTAATAAACACTTCTATCTACCCTTCGTTTTACCCAAATCTGACTAACGGATTGAAAGTTATGCTAAAAACAAGTAAACGTTGAACATATAGACCGACAGTCAAACAAACAAGTCACATATAGCACATAGCACATCAGACAATCAATGAAATTTCATTTATAAGGAAGTCTCGGGTCATAAACAGTCTTTTGGGTATTTAATATGATTTTTAAAACATTTTTCGGAGTTAAAACGGGTCGTTGGGTAGATTTTAAAGCAATAAACAAGGTTCGGTTGGCCACATCTGGCTTCAAAATAATTTTCTAATAATTATCAAGACTTGAAAACAATTTAAAATAATATTTTAAAGCTCGAAACTATTTTTCGGAATTTTTAAATCATTAATAAGTAATTAAATCTAATTAAATAATTAACTAAAATCAATTAATAATTAATTAAATCAATTAATCAATTAATTTTCGAATTAATTGACCAATTAACTAATTAATTATTAACTAAAATTAATTAACTAATTAATTCAGATTTATTTTTGAATTTAAAATAATTTTTGGAATTTAAAATAATAATTTTTGGAACTTTCAGTAATTAAAAATGAATTTTTATAATAAAAATAAATAAAAAATATGATTTTTAAATAATTTATAAACAGGAATCCAATTTTTGCAATTTCTGGAAAGTTCAGGGACCTACCTATTTCTTCTCCAAAACTACACGTACTAAACTGCAAGTTTTACAGGGGTTCGCCGGAAAACACTCTTATCTCGCCGGAGAAGACGATCCAGGGATGCACAGGCCACCACCACCTCCAGATTACATCCACACAATACCAGGAACACAACCATGCCATCAATTCATTCTAATAATCCATGAGTTGGTCGGAAATTGGCCGAGAAGTTCGCCGGTTTCCGGCGAGCTCGACGTAAACTTCAAATCACAACTCACTCCTCTACAGACCTCGTTGATTTGCAAAACTTATACTAATCGATTGCAAATTTCATAAGGAACACAACCCACCCCTCTAGAACATCTATCTATCCCGAAATAAGAAACCCCAAAATTCAATCAAGAACATTCAAACGAATTATAAACCCTAATTTCAAAATTCGAAGATCAAACTCAATTTTGAACATATTATTTAACTTCAAATCAGTCATATGACATATCAAAATCATCAGGAAAATAAGCTCTACAACATGCAATCATCAAATCATTCAAACAATCATCCGTACAAAAATTCATATTTTTAATCAAAATTATTCAAAATAAATAAAAATTATACAAAAATAACCTTTGATTCTGCAGTTCTGACACACTTATATAATCTGATAGTACTCTTCAAACCCTTCGATTTGGTTACTCGAGCTTTCCAAACAAAGATCAATAACACCTCCGATTTGCAGTTTGATTCTTGAAAGGTTATATGAATATATGTATTTTCTCTGTAAAATTATATAATTACTGTTTGCAAATGATTTTTGGTACAAAATAAAATACAGTAAAGGCTATTTATAATTACGGAAAATTAGTATCCCGATGGATCATTCCGGATATAAAATAGTACGTTTACTTATAAAAACAGATGCAAACGGTACCGGTTTTCGGGATAATTATCCAAATGAGTACAATTTGTACTGCGGTCTGGGTCTCAGCGCCTGGTTACACGTATTACGAGGTGATAATTATAATAGTTTAATAAAAAGATCTCGTTTATCGAAAATACGAGTTTTATTGATTTACCGAAATAAATTTTGTATCGAAAATATTGCGCCGGGACCCGCACAGGACAAACCGTACGCCGGATCGAAAAAGTCGAAATATGGAAAATGCTCGGAATATTGCAATTAGGTTAGGAACGAGTTCTCGGAAGAGTTTCGGGTTATAAAAACGTAAAAATGGGTGAAGTCGGTTGGTTCCCGATTATATAAAATAGTTTTTAATTACTTGGAAAAAGAATTTATAAAATCCATAAATGTCCTATAAAATCATAAATCAACATAAAAAATAAATAGGAAGATATGACAATTATCTATATTTTATTTTGGACATATAAAAATTAAAATACTCAATTTATATTTTTTTTAAACATCCAAACACATATACTACTTAGCAAATACTTCACAGAATAAATACGGAACATGCATAATATTTATATATTTGCAAAATAATTACACGATAAATCTCAGATATTACAATTGGCCTATTATGACCACGAATCTGGTCCGACCATGAATCTGGTCCATATTTAAACACAATCCAATTCCAGAATAACAATATGATAAACAATATAAATCAATAAGCTGAATTATAAACAACATTTATCGCGAAGCGTAGGGTGATTCAAGATTCCAAGAAATTATAACAATGGAATCATAAAGGTTGGCTTTCAATTAAAGAAAGAATCGGAAAGTAGAAGACCAAGGGTTCAAGGGTTACAAGGATTGGTCTTCTGTTAAACAAAAGCAAAAGGTTGGTGTATCAAGCAATTATGTATCAAGAATCAGTGTGTGGTATATACGTATTTGTGGAGTAGTATCGTATAGGTGTGGTTTGTATCTGAAAAATCAATAATTAATGGTTTATGAAGAATCAAACTTATGGCTCAAGATCAATAAGAATCAGGGTTTAGGACTAAGTACTTCAAAGTACTTGTAATATAGAATAAGTATTGTTTGGAATAATTGCAACATAATGAAGAGAGTTCAAAATACTTGTAATATAATCAAGAAGAATATGAACACTTGCCTTATCAATCCGCTTTTACTTTACTAACACTTGTTAGTTGGTTCCCACTCGTCAATCACTTGCTTTCCCTTTTTACATCTCGTTTCCTCTATTAAACATCACATTTACTTATCAATACTCATTCTCATCTCATTTTATTCGTTATAAGTTTTTAACTACCCTTCGTTTCACCCAAATCCGACGTACGAATTGAAAGTTATGAATAAAACAGTCAAACAATGCATGTACAGTCATATTATGCATCAATCGGATCACATATAACATGTAGCACGTAAGATATTCAATTAAAATAATTACTCAAAGAAGATTCGGGGTTAAAATGATTTTCCAGGTATTTTATATAAATTTTTGAAAATTTTTCGGAATTAAAACGGGTCTCCGAGTCATTTTATAATTAAATAATAGGGTTCAAATACTCGAATCTGACTTTAAAATAATTTTATAATAATTATCGAGCCTTGGAAATAATTTTAAATAATATTTTAAAGCTCGAAACTATTTTTCGAATTTTTAAATCAAAAATAAATAATTAAATCCAATTATTTAATTAATTAAATTAATTAATCAATTAATATTAAATTAATTGATTAATTAAAATAATTAAAAGCTAACTAAAATTAATTAATAAAATAATTAAAACAATTTTCGGAATTTAAAATAATTAAATAAACAATTTTTCTGATTTTTAAAATAAACTAAATAACAATCTGGTTTTTACAAGTTTTTAAAACTAAAATACTAGATATGCAAACTATGTACAAGTTCGGGGGTCAGAATGTAAAACTACAGACATCCCCCCCCCGGTCGCCGGGAAGCCATGGTCGCCGGCCATGAGCTTTTCCAACGACCTGATACCCGCCCAGAATCGCTTCAAAATGGCCAGGGATAAACTACGATCACCGAGGAGTCGATCTGCAGGATCAAAACAGCTGAAAAATCAAAGATTTGAACGGAACAATCGATTGAAGTTTGCGCCGCCGCAGGGCTCGATTTTCCGGCGACGTCGTTCCCGGGACCCTCCATCACAACCAAGCACATGAATCGACTGGGTTTTGAATGATCTATCAATTGGTATCATCCAATCGAGCCCAGAATCATTAAAAATGAAACCCCCAAATTTGATTTAGAACATTCAAAGTATTAAAACCCAAATTTTAAAATCTGAGAATCAAACATCAATTTCTATATGTTATTGAACTCCAAATTTGAAGTATAATATACCAAAATGACCAGAAAAAGATTATCTACACGATGAAATCATCAAATCATATCAATAATATCAAGAACAAAAATTCATATGTTAATCTTTAATTAATTCAAATTAAAATAAATAAATAAGAAGAAAACCTTGATTTCTGCACTTGAATAGATGGTGGGGATGGATAGAATTTTTCGAGAGCTTCGATTTGATATATAGCACGCTTGAATCGGAGTTCGATAACGCCTTCGTTCTTGCGTTTGATTTTCAAGAACGTAACGTTTTTAGGGTTTTTCTCTGTAAATTAATAGTTTTAACTGACTGATTGTGATTATACGACTAAAATGAAATAATAAAAGGGCTATATACTTATGGAATATTGGTTCGTGTTGGATCGTTTTAGATCGATAAATTAGTTGCTTAGCCGCTAAGTAACTGCAAAAATGATCCGATTTAATACCCGTATTGGATAATTATCCACACCGGGCTTCTTATAAAACACTTTATACGAAAATAATGTAATATTATCCCATCTTTTGAGAATACGGGTTTTTGTTGATATATAGAAATAATTATCGTAAAGTCGTAATTCGGATCGAAAAAGTCAAAACATGAAAAATGTCTGGAATTACCATATTAGGTTAGAAAGGAGTTTTCGAAAGAGTTTCGGGTTGTAAAAACGTAAAAACAGTTGAGGTTGGACGATTTGCGGCTTTATAAAATAATTTTGTAATTATTCAGAAAATAATTATTGAATTTGTAAATCATTATAAAATCATATAACGATCCAAAAATTACCAGAAAAATATCACAATTATCTATATTTTATTCTAGACATATTAAAATTAACATACTCACATTTAATCACATATATACATCTATTTATCAATATCAATCAACAGATAATTCTCCAAAAATCACATAATAATCATATAATAATCATTTATTGATAAAATAATTACATGCGATATCCTGAATATTACATCCTTCCCTCTTAAAAGGATTCTGTCCTCAGAATCTCCTATGTAAATATATGAGGGTACTTTTCTCGCATATCACTTTCTAGTTCTCAGGTTGACTCTTCAACCTTTGTGTTTCTCCACAATACTTTTACTAACTTTACAACTTTCTTTCTCAATACCTTCTCTCTTTCTTCTAAAATCTCTATTGGATTCTCTACATAGGATAAATCTGCCTGAAGTTCTATCGGCTCACACTCAATTACATGCTTAGAATCTGGATTATATCTCTTAAGCATCAAGACGTGAAAAACATTATGAATGTGCTCCATGTGCAGGGGTAACGCCAACTCGTATGCTATCTTGCCGATACGTTTCAAAGTTTCAAAAGGTCCAACGTATCTAGGACTCAACTTTCCTTCTTTCCAAATCTTGACAATCCTTTCCATGGTGACACTTTTAATAACACAAGGTCTCCTTCTTTGAATTCCATGTCTTTTCTTGATTGAGGCTTTGAATAGCTCACAGCTGCTTTACAAGTTGAACAAACAAACTAGAGAGAAATTCTTGCAGAATACAACTTGATATGTTTCTCTGAAAATAAACTTATTTTGTTAAGTGTTCTACTTGCTACACTTGGGTTATATATCACCAATTTACAGGATAGTAAGACAAGATAATAAAACAAAATATATCTAACCTAACTACATGCTGCTTCACTACTCTATTCTAGCATCTTTGAATATCTTCACATTTGCATGGAAATGGTAATGTTTCTTTGTTCTCAAAATCCTGCTTAACAGGCTGCCACATTCCTTTTGTAAACACACAACACATGTGACTTTGTTGTCACTGTCAACAACTATTTTGAATTTGATCATCCGTCGGGACTATGTTGGTCATCCGTCGGAAGCCATGATGATTATCCGTTGGGAGCTTTGTTGATCATCCGTCGGGAGTCTTGTAGATCATTCGTCGGGAGTCTATCTACCACTTGACTCTATTTCACTTATACAGAATTACAAGACATTTCATATTTACAATTAGTCAACCTATTCTGCATATCAATGTAGTAGTCAACATGACTTAGAGAACCCTACACAATCTACCAGACTAAAACATGTTATTTACAGAAATGTGCTACAGTACTTATTTGTTACATAAGCTACACTCTCGATGGATGTCAAATTATCATCCGTTGGGACTATAAAGTTCATCCGTCAGGACTATATTAGATCATTCGTCGAGAGCTACAAATTTCACTAAGTTAAATCTACTAAGGTGTTTTGTTTAACTTATCATCAAGTTCACAACATATTCTAAACAATCTCCCCCAATTTATGTCTACTAGAATTGTAACCTTAAATTAAAAGAAACTTGATGATAACAAAACACCCCAAAAATACAGATTAAAAAGTAGTAGATAAAACTGATAAGTGCTACAACTTTATTGAAAATTGAACAAAGCAAAATGTACAAAGAGTTCTCACAATCATTATCAAGGTGCTCCTCTAGTCTGAGCAGATGATTTCTATTTCCTTGATTGTCTGGATTTCTTCCCAAGCTTCCTGTTATTCTCTTCTATTTGATTCTGGAGTTGTCTGTGGAATTCAAGTTCATCAGCTTCAGATAGATCCAGCTTTTCTTGCATTTCCAAAAGAGTCTCATTGCTAGAGATACTCAATTGATCATCCAGTCTGAAGAATCTTCTAACTCCCTTATCATCTATGAATTCCATTAGCCAATAAGGCCTTAAATTCACTCTTTTTCCTGTGAAGGGAATTATAAGAGATCTTGGAAGTGCATTTTTGGCTTTATCACTCCTTAGATCTTCTATCTTCTTTAGAACCAACTTCTTTGCAATTATATTGAAACCAAAGTTCTTCTTGAAGGATGAGAAGATCTTAAACAGTATAGAGCAGGAAGAATCCTGTGAAGTGGCCATGTGATTTCTTTCCCTCCCTTGTACTTGAACACTATCTTTTTAGGAAGATGTCTATGAACATCAATCCCTCTTACTTCTTCCAATTCATCCAAGTAGAGGATTATTTCAGAAAACTCCTTGATGTCACAGATGTATAAGAGATCTCCCTTGTTGACTGTAGGTTGAGATTTGGTTAGGGTCTTGGATCTAAGAGTTACAGGCTTCACTTTCTTGATTGCTCTAATCTTTGTCTTCTTTGGCTTGTTGAAGATAGTTAGATTGAATTCAGAAATTGGCAAGCTTTCCCAGTCTATCGGCTCATTCTTGGGAATTATAGGTTTATCATGAAAGTTCTTTGTTGGATCTACCTTGAATTCCTCATGTACCACTGAGGGTTGGGATGTTTGAGTTGAAGTTGTAGACTGTTTGGGAATGTAGTCTTCCATTTCCTCATCACTAAAGTCCAATTTTCTTTTGGAGTGAAGCTTGTATCTGAATTTTCTTTTCTATGGAAGTTCATTTTGCATTTGTTGATCTTGAGCTTCAGTAATCACAGGTGGTTTTTCAAAAATCTCAGTTGTAGATTTGACAGCTTGAAGTTTGGCTAAAATAGCAGCTTGCTCCTTCTTTTGTTTGAGCTTCTTAGCATCTAAATCAGCCTGCTCCTTTTTGTTAGGAATATGTTATGAACTTGATGATAAACCAAACAAAACACCTTAGTAGATTTAATTTAGTGAATTTTGTAGCACTCGACGGATGATCAAATATAGTCCTGACGGATGATTCAATATAGTCCCGACGGATGATGATTTGACATCCACCGGGTGAGTAGCTTATGTAACAAATAAGTATTGTAGCACATTTCTGCAAACAACTTTGTGTAGATTCTGTAGGAGCATATGAGTCATGTTGACTACTAGTGGATATGCAGAATAGGTTGATTAATTGTAAATATGAGATGTCTTGTAATTCTATATAAATGAAATGGAGTCAAGTTGATAGGGATTAATAAATCCTGATTGTGTAAATTAAATATTATATTTGGGTTGCTAGGCCCAATAAGAAGATGTATGACATTCAGACCAAAAGGGTAACACATTGATCAGGCCTGATGGACCAGATCAGGCCTGATGGAACAAAGAAGGCTCAAAAACCCTGAATATTAATTAATTTCGTAATTAATTAATAAGGGAAAAATCATCTAATGAGAAGAGTCCCAATAAGGACATAAATCCTTGCAGATTAGCCTCTAAGGGACCTAGAAGGATTAGGAATCAGTTTCCTACTATTTAGGACTCCAAAGTCCATTCTAATTCTGAGACTTGACTACCAAGTCTCCTATACCAAGTCCAATTCAAGGACCATCAACATCTATATAAGGGGCCTCACCCCACAAATCAGAACTACGTTTTTTGACTTGATCTTTGACAATCAGCAAGGTACGTAGGCATATTGTTACGGCAGATCGAGTCACGAAACACAAGAGCAGTCAAATCGAGCCTCGAAGCTCACGTTCCTTAGTAATAAATACAACAATTATATATCTTAGTTTTTAATCCATAACATTTGGCGCCGTTTGTGGGAAAACACAATAACAACCATGGCGAAAACACGGAGAACAGTTAGAGCCCTTGAAGGAGGAACACCAACGGGGACAACCCAAGTGATTTCGTCAACTGTGGAGGTACCTCCTCATTCGAATTATGCAGCCACACAAGGAGAAACCCAGATAGGGGCAACTGAACCTCAGCCACAAGGGATGATTCCCTCGGCTACTCAAGGTACGAATCCCCAAGTTCAACAACTACATGCACCTGTGAATTCTCGACCCATTGGGTACGAGTATTCAACTATTGTGACTACTAACCCCCCTTATGGGATGCCCCTTTACCCCGAGGTTGGAGGAAGTGGACATGCTAGACGGAGTGAAGCACGGGGGCGATCTCCCCCCTACATACGAAGTTTGGCTCCTATCCCTGAGGATCAGGAATTTTCTGGTCCTTACACTGAGAGAGACTCCGAATCTTCGGATGATGAAGTAGCCCCAAGAAGGATACGTGCTGGCAAATAGTCGATGGCTGATGGTAGCCAACGTCCTAAGAGCACCCAAGGGACGAATCCCCAAGAAGTGCAGGAAAGGATCAGGGCTCACGAGGCTGAGATTCAAAGGCTGAGGCGCGACTTGGAGGCGCACCAGTCCACCAGACCCCCAATACCTCCTAGGGGAGAAATCCTCCTCCTGTCATAGACCTGGATGGTCCAGTACAGAGAAAGGCTGTTGTCCCAAGGGCTGATCCAAGCAATCTTCTTCCCCTTGGAGATCCGGATGATCCTACTCCGCCCTTCACTGAAGAAATAATGAATGCCCATATCTCAAGGAAGTTCAAGATGCCAACTATCAAAGCTTATGATGGCACGGGAGATCCCGCTAATCATGTTAGGACATTCTCTAATGCACTGCTGTTGTAGCCCGTGAATGATGCTATTAAGTGTTGGGCCTTTCCTCAAACCCTGTCGGGTATGGCTCAAAGGTGGTATAGTCGTTTGCCCCCGAACTCTATTGGGTCGTTCAGAGAATTAAGTCAGGCTTTTATTAAGCAATTCATCAGGGGGAGAGTACATGAGAAAAGTTCAACATCTCTTATGAGCATTGTGCAGGGAACAAAGGAATCCTTGAGAGACTACCTGAATCGTTTCACAAAGGAGGCTTTAAAAGTCCCAGACCTTGATGATAAGGTAGCCATGATAGCACAACAAAAAGGAACTAGGGATGATTTTTTCAAGATGTCCTTAGCCAAACGCCCCCTGAAAGCATGTTGTAGCTCCAGGATAGGGCAGGGAAGTACATCAAGGTGGAAGAGAGCATGAGGAAGACCGTAGTGAGTAATGAGCCCACTGGAGGCAAGAAGCGGAAGACTGATCTGGAGTATATCGCTAAGGAAAGTATCCTAGAACCGAGAAAAACCTTGATTCAGCCCCCAAGAAGGGAGGACCTGGGCAAAAGTTCACTGAATACGCTAAGCTGAATACTCCTAGAAGCCAGATCTTGATGGAGATCGAGAAAGATCGAGATATTCATTGGCCTAAGCCCTTGAAGGCTGATCCTGCCAAGCTAGATAAGAGCAAGTATTGCAGATTTCACAAAGATGTTGGTCATGACACCGATGAGTGTAGACAGCTGAAAGATGAAATTGAGTTCCTCATTCGAAAAGGAAGATTGAACAAATACACTGGAGAAGGAGGGGATAGGAATAATAATGGAAGGAAGAACTTTGAAGATCGTAGGAGGGACCAAGACGATCAGGGGCGGAATCCCCAGCCTAGAGGACCGGTTATAAACACAATTTTTGGAGGGCCGCGACCTCGAGGGCCTGTGATAAACACAATCTTTGGAGGACCAACTGCTGCTGGATTATCCAGGAACTCCAGAAAAGCATATAATAGAGAGGTAATGCATATTGTTGGAGAAGCCCCGAAGAGGGTCAGGATAGAAGTAACATTGGCTTTTGATGATACTGACCTAAAGGGTGTGAAATTCCCTCATGACGACCCGTTGGTCATAACACCGATAATAGGAAATAGCCCGGTCAAGAGGGTCCTTGTGGATAATGGTGCTTCAGTGGATATCTTGCTCCATGACGCCTTTCTAAGGATAAGATATAACGACTCCCAATTGACCCCAACCGACATGCCGATATATGGATTTGCGGGAGTAGAGTGTCCCGTGGAAGGGATAGCAACGCAGATGTTGGACTTTGTGGTGGTAAAGGCTAGTTCAACTTATAATGCTATCATGGGGAGAACAGGGATACATGCCTTCAAGGCAGTCCCTTCTTCCTACCATTCAGTTATGAAGTTTCCCACCCGGAATGGGATTAGAGAAGAGAGAGGAGATCAAAAAATGGCTAGAAGCTGTTATGTAGCCTCTTTAAGGGCAGATGGAGTTGGGGGCAGGTTCTTCCTATTGAAGATATGGATATCCGAGAGAATGATGAGAAAAGACGAAAGCAAGCAGAAGACTTGGCTTCGATTTCTTTAGCCCCCGAGAATCCTGAGAGGGTGACTTTCATTGGAGCCACACTCGAGGAGCCCCTTAGAGGGAAGTTGGTGAGATTTTTGCAAGAAAATAGTGATGTATTTGTATGGTCAGCAGCTGATATGCCAGGCATAGACCCGGAACTGATTACCCACAAGTTGAATATGGACCCAAATCGGAAGACGGTGAAGCAAAAGAAAATAAACTTTGCCCCGGAAAGACAAGAAGCTATAAAACAGGAGGTTGAGAAGCTCTTAGAAGCTGGTTTCATTGAGGAGATACAGTTTCCTGAATATTTAGCAAACCCTGTAATGGTGAAGAAGGCCAATGGAAAATGGAGGATGTGTATAGACTTCACTGATCTGAATGATGCATGCCCTAAGGAGTGTTTTCCTTTACCTAGGATTGATACTTTGATAGATGGCCTTGCTGGGCATGAGATGCTAAGCTTCATGGATGGATTTAGTGGATACAATCAGATTAAGATGCACAAGGATGACATTCTAAAGGTATCATTCATCACTGACTTTGGTATTTATTGTTATCTTGTTATGGCATTTGGTCGTAAGAATGCAGGAGCCACCTATCAAAGGTTGGTAAATAAAATTATTAAGGATCTTATTGGCAAGACTATGGAAGTCTATGTTGATGACATGTTAGTCAAGAGTCTATTAAAGACTGATCATATAACCCATTTGAGGGAAGCTTTCGAGGTCCTGAGGTACCATAAAATGATGTTAAATCCTACGAAGTGAGCTTTCGGAGTAGGATCTGGAAAATTTTTGGGGTTGATGGTCTCCAAGAGAGGGATCGAGGCCAACCCCGATAAGATAAAGGCAATCCTTGACATGGAGCCACCAAAAAATGGCAAGGATGTTCAGAAGCTCACGGGAAGGGTTGCTGCGCTGGGACGATTCATCTCCAAGTCAGGAGACAAGTGCTTGTCATTCTTTAAGTCACTAAAGAACATTAAGAACTTTGTATGGAGTGAGGAAAACCAGAAGGCATTTGAGGAATTAAAGAAATATATGGCCCAGGCCCCGTTGTTGGCCAAGCCAGTTTTGAATGAGGTTTTATAATTGTACTTGGCCATTTCAGAAAGTGCCTTGTGCGCTGTATTGGTTAAAGAGGAACTGAAAATCCAGAAACCTGTATACTATGTCAGCAAAATTCTGCATGTCGCTGAGTTGAATTATTCAACTATTGAGAAGTTTGCTTTAGCCTTGGTAATGGCTTCAAGAAAGTTGCGTCCTTACTTTCAGGCTCATCAAATTGAGGTGTTAACAAATCAGCCCCTGAGAAATATCATTCATAGTCCCAAGGCTAGTGGGATGTTGATCAAGTGGGAAATAGAGCTGGGAGAATTCGACATCAAGTATAAGCCACGAACGATAATAAAAGCCCAGGTGTTAGCTGACTTCATGGTGGAATGTAACATACCCAACCAAGAAGTCGGGGGGCAGGAAGATACCATACCTCAAGACAAGGAAGTTGATAAGGGGGACAAAGAAAAGGATGATAAGGAGAAAGAATATTGGGTTATCTATTTTGATGGAGCATCAAAAACAAATTCAAGTGGAGCAGGTTTGGTTTTACAAAGCCCTGATGGGTTCTTAATTGAGTATGCCATAAAGTTAGACTTCCCAACTACAAACAATGAGGCAGAATATGAAGCTCTGATAGCTGGCCTCAGCCTAGCAGGAATACTTAGAGTCAAGAACTTAAAAGTCCGTGGAGACTCGAAGCTGATCGTATCCCAGGTAAAGGGAGAGTTTGAGGCAATGGATGATACGATGGCTAAGTATGTCCTCCTGGTAAGGGCTGTGATGACCCAATTCGATGAATGCCATATTGAGCACATTCCAAGGGAGGAAAATGCTAAGGCAGATGCATTATCAAAGTTTGCTTCATCTGAGATGGAAGAAAGTTCAGGAAGTGTATACTTCCGCGTTTTGAAGACACGGAGCATCGATGTTAAGCTTGTAGCTCCTATAGGCCTGGGGACGTCATGGATAGATCCCATTAAGGCCCACATTCAAACTGGTTGGTTACCAAATGATCCAACTGAAGCACGGAAGTTAGCTGTTCGAGCACTAAGGTACTCTTTGATAGATGGGATTATGTATAAAAGATCTTTCTTGGTTCCTTACTTAAGGTGTCTCAGGCCCGATGAGGCACGCTTGGCTCTTGAAGAAGTACATGAAGGTATTTGTGGGAAACACTTGGGGGGCAGGGCCTTAGCTCATAAGATAACCCGTTTAGGCTTCTATTGGCCAGAAATGATGGCTGATGCCAAAGAATATGTGAAGAAGTGTGACCGCTGTCAGAAGCATGAACCGGTCGTTAGACAACCCCCCGAGATGCTGACCTCCATCAACTCGCCCATCCCCTTTGCTATGTGGGGAATGGATATACTGGGACCTTTCCCCATGGCCACGGCACAAAGGAAGTTCCTGATTGTAGCCATTGATTATTTTACTAAGTGGATTGAAGCCAAGCCTTTGGCCAAAATCATAACTAAACAAGTTGCACAATTCCTGTGGGAAAATATTATGTGCCGGTATGGAATTCCCCGCATCCTAGTCACTGACAATGAAACACAATTCAACAATGAAGAATTCAAGAAGTATTGTGAGGAGAATGAAATTGAGTTACGATTCACCTCTGTGGCTCACCCGCAAGCCAATGGGCAAGCGGAAGTGGCGAATCGAATAATCCTGGATGGACTAAAGAAGAGGATCGAGAAGTCAAGGAATAAATGGGTGGATGAAATACTCCCAATACTATGGGCTTATAAGACTACATGTAGAGTCACGACTGGAGCAACTCCCTTTATGTTAGCATATGGTGCAGAAGCAGTTGTTCCTGTAGAGATATCACATTCCTCCCCCAGGATTCAAGCTTTCAATGCTAAGGAAAATGAAGAAGGGCAAAGGTCAGCCCTGGATCTAATTGATGAAGTACGAGATGAGGCACATGCGAAGATAGTGGAATATCAGAAAAAAGCTTCGTTCTACTACAACCTAAGGGTTAAAGAAAGGTTCTTCAAACAAGGTGACTTAGTCTTGAGGAAAGTGGAAGCTTCTGGCATAGGGCAGAAAGGGAAACTTGCCCCAAATTGGGAAGGGCCATACAAAGTCAAGAGCGTTCAGGGTAGAGGAACCTACAAGCTGGAGACTATGGATGGTTTTGAAGTCCCGAGAACTTGGCATGCCCAAAACCTGAAGGTTTACTATGTGTAGAACAGTTAAAGTACGATTCTCACTTGTCAGAGTGACAAGTAGGTTTAAAAGCACCTTGAAGCTTTGCTTGCTTAGGATTTTTTATATAGAAGATATGTTTTAGATTTTATCAGGGTTGAACCCATTTCATGTAAGGTATCAAGAATACCAAGTTATAATAAAAAGCGTTTGACTTAATCTTAGCCTATTAGATTGATGGATTCTGAAGGATAAAACCAAGTTATAAAATTGAGTTTGAAAAATCAGAAAAAATACGATGATGCTTGGGCAAATACAACTGAAAATAATAAAAGTCAATTACAAAGTTCAAATATTGTCTAAAAAAGAAGAAATACATAAAACTTAGGCCTCGGAAGGCTCAGACTCTTCGGAACCACTATCCGAAGTCTCCTCGGATGTCTCTCCAGTCGGTCCCTCAGATGTCTCTTCGGAAGTCTCCGCAGAGGTTCCCTCGGAACTATCCTCGGACGCCTAGGAGGCCGCAGAAGACACTGGTTTAGGAGACGCTGGCTTTGGAGGCTTATCTACCCTGGCCTTCTTTATAACGGGCTCAGGCTCCTCCTCAGAAGAAGATTCCTCCTCTTCAGAGCTGGATTCAAGCTCCTTCCTTTTTTGGCCTTGGCCTTGACTCCCCGATGGGCCGTCCTTAATCAGATCGGCGAGCTTATCTGCAACGCCCCCAAGTGCTGGGACTTTCACAGGGCAGGGGAAAGGAGATTGTTCAAGAACCTCAGGAAATTCTTCCTGGATAGCCTCCACAGTAGCGTCCCAACCTTCCTTATAGCTGACTGGATGTAGGAGGGCATCATGCTCCACCATTAAATCCTTAAATTCCTGAGTATCCATCCAGCCGTCAAAAGCTTTGTCTTTTTGAGCCTTGAGGATAACATTCTCAGCTCGGGTCGTTTCAAGGTTAGAAGTTGATGAGGCAAGTTGGGCTTCAAGAGCCTCTATCCTCTGGTTGGCCTCCTCCAGCTTCTTGTTTGCATCCTCTAGGCCAACTTTCCAAGCCTTGGCTTGGTGAATCTGTTAGGGCGAAAACACGCGCTAATAACACACGCAAGTATACGCATTCGCAAGTATACCCGTTCGCAAGTAATATATAATACTTTCTAGTTCGTTCCCACAGAGACTCAGACTAATTATGTTCAATTAAACTCACTCACCAATGTATGATTACTTCTCAATGTTAAGATAATAACACTTAGATTGATTAACTAGTTATTAACTACAATTAACTACGAGAATTAAACGCTTAATTAACACTTGAATTAACAATATTAAAACACTCATGAGATCACAACTTCATTACTACTTCCTTCAATAGCCATTGTTATTACCCTTAGCATGCAACAATGATGATATTAATCGAATAACACGAAACTGATAAAAGCCAACTTTCATTATACTAATACCATTCTACCAAGCATCCACAATTAAGATAGAAGTTGAATAGGCATCAATTATGTTGAGTCCCTATATGTCTATAGAAATTGACAACATAATGATTCAAGCACAAGTTATTCCTTTTGATTACATAGGGTGAATAAAATGGTCAGAGTTACCCACTAATCATGCATACTCGTACATGAACCTATGCTAGCATGGCAAGTTCTAAATCTCAAGATCCATCGTCGCTTCACAAGAGATTAACACCCTATCTTATATGTTCGCGACGCACATAAGACGAATACGCACAACCAATACTAGATATCATACAATCATCACACACTAAGGTATTAAACAACTAACTAAAGAATTCCATAGTAAATCCGCTACGACCCCATGATCACGATTAGCCCATGATAGCACTCATCATCATCATGGGTTCATATGAAAACATGATAATAACTAAAACTACTTATATTAAACCAGAGTACATCACAAGAGTAAATAGGTTCAAAGTAAAGAAAACTAGCATCCAACGTTATAACGAAATAAAGAATCACAAGAAAATATGCTTCCTCTTCGTTGTGGTGTGCTAAAACGGTCTTCTTCCTTATCTCCTCGCTCTTCGATTAATACTACGATCCAACCATTGTGAAACGTCTCTGAAATCTACTTATATAGGGGTCCCATAAAGCCCAGCTAACTCAGAAGTTGGAAGTCAAACATAAATAGGAGTCTAAAATATTAATTCTAAAAATCCGACCCTGCGCGGCCGCTCAGCATTCCTGAGCGGGCGCTCAGCCCCCTTCTGGAAACTGATCCATTTTTCTTCCGTTTCATCGCTGCAATCTGCTCCTATCTTCCCACTTGCAATGCTAAACACATGCCAAGGCTTATTATTGATGAATTCTCTTCCGAAATGCAATTAATACCCTGAAATGCACAAACACTAGAAAAATGCATCAAATACACAAAATACTTGATTTCAAGACACCAGTTCAAGCTATTATAAGACGTTCTAAGTGGTATAAAATGCCACTTATTACACCCCCAAACTTAAATCGATGTTTGTCCTCAAGCGTCACAGACTCAAAAACAAAACAAAAATATGAATGAATGCAATCTATATGAAATGCAGCGATCCCCCTTACTATGACCAAACCAACCAACTTACGACATCTCAACAAATGCAATTAGGCGAATAAAGTTCAATCAAATCATGCAAACTAACATACAGCCAGAAACGTGGTGTGTGCAGATGCTTAACAGATATGCTTTGAAACTAGATCCATTATCATAACTCAACTATCCTCAAGGCAATCGCATGATTATACGAAGAATAAAAATTCTAGGCACAAAGTGATTTATAACACTTCAAGATTTCTAGAGCTTATTACGGAATCATGTTTTTTATTTATAACAACAAATGCTTATTTGACCGTGCAATGAGTGAGGTCCACAAAAGACTTATGCAATGGCATCCATGTAGCGAGCGTTAGGATAGCGGATCCCAGACTATAAAAGCCTTAGGTCACTAGGCACAAAGTCCCCTAAGAACTTAATAACTCGAATACCAAAGAGCCCACTCGTGATCAATTATGCATTAACTCTCTTTTTTTCTTTCTTTTTTCTATTTTTTTTCTTTTTTTTTTCTCAAAATTTTTGAGCAAGTGCGTTTCGCTCCATCTTGCTCAACCCTAGACTACTCACATAAAAATATGAGCCGGCTACTAGCCATTTGACGCCTAGCCACAATTAGCAATGAATTCCATTTTTCACTCCATTTTTTCTTTTCATTTCTTTTATCACTAAGAACCTATTATAAAATTCTAAGCATAATCAATAGATTAACCTCGAAAACCATCGAACCATAACAACAATCTAGTCCTTAAGCATTCTCTAAGACTTAGTGAAATTACAAGTATTTCTAGCATGCATATCAACCTACACGACTCAACATCACTTCAACGCTATCACTACACTCGCATCAATATCACAAATTAATTGGTAAATCAGCGCAAAAGGGATCATGGTATATGCATGAGCTACATGACATGATAAATAAAGCTATAAATAATAAAAAAAACTATATACCAAAAATTACGCAATTATATGAACTAAACTATCATGAATATGCAACTATACGACACACATAAAAAATATTCCTTAACTACCACCCCCAAACTTAAAATCTTCACTGTCCCCAGTGAAGGTAGTAGAAAGGAACACAGAGTATACCTACTCGGAGAGATCATCATCATCATCACCCTCAGAGGGTGGTGTATCAGGAGGCGGATATGCAGAGTCCTCACCAAAAAATGGCCACTGGATGTCAGCTCCAAGGCCTCGAAAAGCAGTCCCAAGTGCAAGGGTGAGCTCCTGAGCAAACCTGCTCTGTGTCTCGTACATAGCGTCCATCCTCCTCGACAGCCTCCTATACTAGGCATCAGCCATCCCAACACCCTTCTGAGCTCTAGAAGAACCAGCCTCATCTCACCTTGGCCTCGCCATGGTAGCACCTCGTGCTGGACGCCCTCCTGGAAGATGATAACCCAGCCCATGCTCCTCGGGCTCACTACCGGTCCACTCCTGCATCGCATGCAGAGTCCCGGAGTCAATAGGAGCGGCCGGCAACTGCAACTGCTCATGAGACGGCCACTGAACTCCCACTGCTCGGCAAAGCTTTGTAACCGTGGATGCATAAGGGATGTTCATGTGCTTAGCTCCCCTCAAAAACTTCCGAATTCCTTGGTAGATGAACTCACCAAGGTCCACATAGTACTCCTCATTCAAAATTCCCCATAATAACTGTGCTCTCTCAACTGTGACCTCATGTGCATGTGAAGTAGGCAGAATATTAGCGCAAATAAAAGCATTCCATGCACGGGCATACCTGTTCATCGCAATCGCCGGAAAATGGCGATACTCGTTAGTCCTAGTTTTGAAGGTCCAAACTATGCCCGGCCTACAGAGAGTAGCACAAATCAAGTCTAAGTCAAAATCCTCAATAGTCTTCTCGTTCCAAATCTCCTCCGTGGGCTTCCTCTGTCGCTGCCCAATCACACGGTGAATCGCCGCAGGGTGATAATCCACCGTCATCCCCCGAACCACAGAATACCCATTCTTCTCAGCCTTCGCGTTCGCATAAAACTCGCGAACCACGCTCATCGGAACTGCTTCAGGAGACTCACAGAAAGTAATCCAACCCTTCTCAGCAATCATAGGCAACAACTCACCATCCCTCCCCGATGGTAAGAACCCCCTCTCCTTCAAAATCGGCTTACCCAGAAGCCTAGTGTACTCCTCCTCAGCAGCCCTATCATTCAAACAAGGCCTCGCAGCAGTACCCCTCGAAGACTCAGCAATAGGGACAGTGCTACTGCTATCGATAGTCCTGGATCTCTAGGGTACCATCGAAATTGAGTAAAAGTATTTAAAATTTGTGTTTTTGGATTTGGGAGAGAGTTTATGGTTTGAAAGTGTATGGGGAGTATATGGAATAGGTGTATGTATATATAGGGTATAGATTAGGGTAAAATTTGATTAGGAGTGGGTTTGAGGGTTAAAAACATGGGATAATGGGGAAATAGGTCGTGGGTAATAGGCTGTATTTTGTTTTTTTTATTTTTCAGATTTGTATTGAACTTAAAAAAAAATCTCCCAGTCGGCCCCTGAGCGGGCGCTCAGCTTGCTGAGCGGTCGCTCAGCAGAGCTGAGCGGGCGCTCAGGGGTTTTCTGGAATTTTTTTTCCTTGCCCTGTTTTTCTGATTTTTTTGTGGTTTTGGATAGGTTACCAACTTCTAAGGGTTCCTGTAACAACTAATCATGGGTTGCCTCCCAAGAAGCGCTTCTTTTTCGTCATTAGCTTGACGTAGCGTACCTTACTCAAGTTGACAATAAAATGGCACTAACCACTTCTCGGTTTGCAGTGTCCCCATAGTAGTGCTTCAAACGCTGACCATTAACCTTGAATACTTGGTCCGGATCATTCTCAAAAATCTCCACCGCTCCATGTGGAAACACAGTTTTGACAATAAAAGGTCCAGACCACCTTGATTTCAACTTCCCAGGAAAAAGTCGGAGACGAGAGTTGAATAAAAGAACTTGCTGCCCCGGTACAAATAACTTAGGATGAAGCTTCCTGTCGTGCCACCTTTCACTTTTTCCTTGTACATTTTGTTGTTCTCGTACGCTTGGAGTCGAAATTCATCAAGTTCATTAAGCTGAAGCATTCGCTTCTTTCCAGCTGCATCTAGATCCAGGTTCAACTTCTTCAACGCCCAATAGGCCTTATGCTCAAGCTCCGCAGGTAAATGACATCCCTTACCATACACAAGTTGAAACGGGGACATCCCAAGTGGGGTCTTATATGCTGTTCTATAAGCCCAAACAGCTTCATCGAGCTTTAACGACCAATCCTTCCTTGACGGACAAACAACCTTCTCTAAAATGCACTTGATCTCTCTATTAGACATTTCCGCTTGACCATTTGTTTGCGGATGATAGGCAGTAGCAACACGATGATTCACATTGTAGCGCTGTATCATAGAAGTAAACTTACGGTTGCAGAAATGCGACCCTTCATCACTTATGATTACTCGTGGCATTCCAAACCTTGTGAAAATCTGCTTATGAAGAAAATTCAACACTGCCTTTGCATTATTTGTCGGTAGAGCTTTGACTTCTACCCATTTTGAGACATAATCGACTGCCAGCAAGATGTACTTATTATTGCAGGACGAGACAAAAGGCCCCATGAAATCGATTCCCCAAACATCAAAGACCTCGACTTCAAGCATCACATTTAACAGCATTTCATCCTTTCTCGTAAGATTTCCCACTTGGCAACGATCACACCTTAAAACGAACTGATGAGCATCCTTAAACAAAGTAGGCTAGAAAAAACCTGCTTGCAGAATACGAGCTGCCGTCTTCTCACCACCATAGTGTCCACCATAAACTGTGGAGTGGCAGTCTCGTAATATCCCCTCCGTCTCACAGAATGGGATACATCTCCTGATGATCTGGTCAGCTCCCTGTCTAAATAAATCCGGTTCATCCCACATATACCACTCCGCCTCATGCAGAAACTTCTTCTTTTGAGATGTGGTCAGATTAGGAGGCATTATATTGCTTACAAGATAATTCACAATATCTGCGAACCATGGCTCTTCCTCCTGAACTGCGAACAACTGCTCATTCGGAAAAGATTCGTTGATCAATGTCTTATCATGTGAAGTAGACTCGGGATTCTCCAATCTAGAGAGATGGTCAGCTACTTGATTCTCAGTACCCTTTCGATCCTTGATCTCTAGCTCAAATTCATGTAGTAAGAGCACCCAACGAATGAGTCTTGGCTTCGAATCCTTTTTGGAAACCATATAGCGCATGACCGCATGATCCGTGAACACTGTCACCTTTGTCCCAAGCAAATAAGATCGAAATTTTTCGAAACCAAAGACTATAGCCAGGAGCTCCTTCTCAGTAGTGGTGTAGTTCATTTGGGCCCCATTTAAGGTCTTGCTAGCATAGTAGACCACATGAAAGAGATTATTCTTGCGCTGCCCAAGAACTGCGTCCACCGCATAATCACTCGCATCGCACATCATCTCAAAAGACTCTGTCCAATCAGGTGCTGTAATAACTGGTGCAGTTATCAAACTCTGCTTGAGAGTCTCGAAAGCCGTCAAGCAGTCATCATCAAATTTAAAAGGCACATCCTTCTCAAGCAAGTTGCACAACGGCTTAGATATCTTTGAAAAGTCCTTGATGAAACGCCGATAAAAACCCGCATGACCAAGAAAACTACGGATTCCTTTCACAGAAATGGGCGGTGGAAGATTTTCAATGACTCCCACCTTGGCTTTATCCACCTCAAGACCCTTGCTAGAGACCTTATGCCCAAGAATAATGCCTTCACGCACCATAAAATGACATTTTTCCCAATTGAGCACCAAATTAGTTTCCACACACCTTTTGAGTACTGCGCGAAGATTATTCAAACATTCATCATACGAATGTCCAAAGATGGAGAAGTCGTCCATGAACACCTCGACATTATTTCCAATCATGTCAGAGAATATAGCCATCATACATCTCTGAAAAGTGGCCGGTGCGCCACATAACCCAAATGAAACTCTGCAAAAAGCAAATGTGCCAAATGGACAAGTGAAGGTAGTCTTTTCTTGATCCTCTGGTGCAATACAGATCTGATTATACCCCGAATAACCATCCAGAAGATAATAATACTCATGCCCGGCTAACCTGTCAAGCATCTGATCAATAAACGAAAGAGGGAAGTGATCCTTCCTCGTGGCCTTGTTCAACTTTCTGTAATCCATGCATACCCTCCATCCTGTGACTGTTCTCGTGGGGATGAGCTCATTCTTTTCATTTGCTACCACAGTGATACCTCCTTTCTTAGGTACACATTGCACGGGGCTAACCCAAGAACTGTCAGAAATAGGATAAATTATTCCTGCATCCAGCCACTTCAGAATTTCTTTCTTCACCACTTCTTTCATGATAGGATTAAGTCTGCGCTGTTGCTCAACAGTCGGCTTACTACCCTCTTCTAGCAGAATCTTATGCATACAGTATGAAGGGCTGATCCCTTTTATGTCTGCTATAGTCCGTCCGATAACCGATTTGAATTCTCTCAAGATCCTTAAGAGCTTGTCCTCCTCACTACCTAAAAGGTCATATACAGTAATAACAGGTAAAGTAGATGCATCACCTAAAAAAGCATACCTCAAGTGTTAAGGCAATAGTTTAAGCTCCAAGGTAGGTGCTTCCTCAATAGTTGGTTTGAGCTTTCCTTCAGCATTTTTGAGGTCAGAGGTACCAAGAGATTCAAATGGCATGTCTAGCTTTTGCCTCCAGGGTGAAGCATTTAGATATTGTAGTTTCTCATTGCCATCCTCATCATCACTGTCAAAATCCCCCACTAAGGCTTTCTCTAATGCATCAGTCATTAGCATATGATCAAGTTCTGAAGTAACCGCAGAATCAATCAAATCCACTTGAAAGCACCCCTCATCTTCTGTAGGGAATTTCATTGCTTTGAATACATTGAATGTCACATCCTGATCCTGCACCTGCATTGTAAGTTCACCTTTCTGCACATCTATCAAGGTACG
Organism: Apium graveolens; assembly: GCF_009905375.1. NCBI lineage: Eukaryota > Viridiplantae > Streptophyta > Magnoliopsida > Apiales > Apiaceae > Apium > Apium graveolens. The sequence goes on from NC_133653.1 coordinate 205,112,095, forward strand.
GCCTGTAGCCAAGAAAGGTCTTCCCAAGATTATGGGAATCTTCTTATCTTCCTCGAAATCCAGAATAACAAAGTCTGCAGGAAAGAAGAGCTTATCCACCTTTACTAGCACATCCTCCACTATGCCTCGTGGGTATGTAATAGAACGATTAGCCAATTGTAGAGACATGTAGGTGGGCTTTGGATCAGGAAAATTCAACTTTTTAAAGATCGACAACGACATCAGGTTGATGCTTTCTCCCAAATAACAAAGGCACTTGTCAAAAGACAACTTGCCAATAGTGCAAGGAATGGTGAAGCTACCTTGATCTTTAAGCTTTGGAGGTAACTTTTGTTGCAGCACAACACTGCATTCTTCCGTTAGAGCAATGGTATCAAGGTCATCCAGTTTCACCTTCCTTAAAAGAATACTCTTCATAAATTTTGCATAACTAGGCATTTGCTCTAGAGCCTCAGCGAAAGGTATATTGATATGAAGTTTCTTGAACACCTCCAGAAACTTATCGAACTGCTTATCCAGCTTTTGTTGTTGCAATCTCTTAGGGAAAGTTGGTGGAGGATAGAGCTGTTTCTCCCCTGTATTACCCTTAGGCAGAGTGTGTTCAATAGTAGTCTTCCTTGGTTCCGCCGCTTTCTCCTTTTGCTTAGCTTCTTCATCACCAACTTCAGCTTCTCCTTCTTTTGCTTTTTCAGCATCAGCAACTTTTCCAGACCTTAAGGTAATAGCCTTGACTTGATCTTTAGCTTCCTTCCTGCCTGACACTTCAGTATCACTGGGAAGTGTGTCAGGTTGACGATTGAGCACTGCATTGGCTATTTGACCGATTTGATTTTCCAAGGTCTTGATAGAAACCGCCTGACTATTGCACAATAGCTTAAGTTCCTCAAAATCAGCACTAGAGGGTGGAGCTGCACCTCCTTGTTGAGGATATGATTGCCTTTGAGCATAATGCTGTGGTTGCTGGAATCCAGGTGGATTGAACTATTTACTCACGCCTTGCTGATATGGTTGCTGAATAGCATTCTGATTATTACTCCAGCTGAAATTTGGATGATTTCTGTTGTTAGGATGATACGTAGCTGGCACAGGCTGCTGCTGTCGCTGATAATTGTTCACATACTGCACAGATTCATTAACAAGAGAACACTGATCCATAGCATGAGAACCTGCACAAAGCTCACAGACCATAGCTATCTGATTGACCCCATAGGTGGCTAGAGAATCGACCTTCATAGACAGCGCTTGGAGCTGCGCTGTAATAGCTGTAGCTGCATCGACTTCTAGAATATCTGCTACCTTCCCAGGCATCATCCTTTGAGTTGGGTTTTGATGCTCATTTACAGCCATAGTCTCAATAAGATTATAAGCCTCAGTATAGCTTTTGGCCCACAAGGCGCCTCCAGCTGCTGCATCGAGCATGGGCCGAGATTGGGCCCCCAAACCATTATAGAAACCAGTGATCACCATCCAATCAGGCATTCCATGATGTGGACACTTTCTCAACATCTCTTTATAGCGCTCCCAAGCTTCGCACATAGATTCTGTAGGTTGCTGCGCAAACTGAGTAAGAGCACTCCTCATAGCCGCAGTCTTCGCCATTGGATAAAACTTAACCAGAAACTTTTGCGCAAGATCTTGCCAAGTAGTGATAGACCCAGCTGGTTCAGAATATAACCAGTCCTTAGCTTTATCCCTCAGAGAGAATGGGAAAAGCCTCAGCTTGATAGCCTCATCAGTCACACCATTATACTTGAAAGTACTGCAGATCTCGACAAAATTCCTTATGTGCATGTTGGGGTCTTCAGTCGTAGCACCTCCGAAAGAAACATAATTCTGCACCATCTGAATAGTGCCCGGCTTGATTTCAAAGTTATTGGCCTCAATAGCCGGTTGCATGATGCTAGACTGAATATCATCAATTTTAGGCCGAGAAAAATCCATAAGAGCTGGATCTTCCTGAACAATACGATCACCCATGATTAATGGTTCTTTCTGCTCACTTTCTGAATTCGAATCTTTAAAATCTATCTTCTCCAGAATATCAAGAACTTCGTCTGTCTCCTCAGCCGTATCTAAAGTCCTCTTGCGAGTACGAGAACGAGTTTGCATAAACGCTCGCTAAAGTACCTGAAACACAACCGGAAACAATAAGTAACATGTCTTAATCACTGAGTCCTAATGACCAATGATGGTAAGTACATAAACTAAACAAATACGCCGAGTCCCCGGCAGCGGCGCCAAAAACTTGTTAGGGCGAAAACACGCGCTAATAACACACGCAAGTATACGCGTTCGCAAGTAATATAGAATACTTTCTAGTTCGTTCCCACAGAGACTCGGACTAATTATGTTCAATTAAACTCACTCACCAATGTATGATTACTTCTCAATGTTAAGATAATAACACTTAAATTGATTAACTAGTTATTAACTACAATTAACTACGAGAATTAAACGCTTAATTAACACTTGAATTAATAATATTAAAACACTCATGAGATCACAACTTCATTACTACTTCCTTCAATAGCCATTGTTATTACCCTTAGAATGCAACAATGATGATATTAATCGAATAACACGAAACTGATAAAAGCCAACTTTCATTGTACTAATACCATTCTACCAAGCATCCACAATTAAGATAGAAGTTGAATAGGCATCAATTATGTTGAATCCCTATATGTCTACAAAAATTGACAACATAACGATTTAAGCACAAGTTATTCCTTTTGATTACACAAGGCGAATAAAACGGTTAGAGTTACCCACTAATCATGCATACTCGTACATGAACCTATGCTAGCATGACAAGTTCTAAATCTCAAGATCCACCGTCGCTTCACAAGAGATTAACACCCTATCTTATATGTTCGCGACGCACATAAGACGAATACGCACAACCAATACTAGATATCATACAATCATCACACACTAAGGTATTAAACAACTAACTAAAGAATTCCATAGTAAATCCGCTACGACCCCATAATCACGATTAGCCAATGATAGCACTCATCGTCATCATGGGTTCATATGAAAATATGATAATAACATATGAGAATAATAACTAAAACTACTTATATTAAACCAGAGTACGTCACAAGAGTAAATAGGTTCAAAGTAAAGAAAACTAGCATCCAACGTTACAACGAAATAAAGAATCACAAGAAAATATGCTTCCTCTTCATTGTGGTGTGCTAAAACGGTCTTCTTCCTTATCTCCTCGCTCTTTGATTAATACTATGATCCAACCTTTGTGAAACATCTCTGAAATCTACTTATATAGGGGTCCCATAAAGCCCGGCTAACTCAGAAGCATTCCTGAGCGGGCGCTCAGCTTCCTGAGCGGTCGCTCAGCAGAGCTGAGAGGGCGCTCAGCCCCCTTCTGGAAACTGATCCATTTTTCTTCCGTTTCTTCGCTGCAATCTGCTCCCATCTTCCCACTTGCAATGCTGAACACATGTCAAGGCTTATTATTGATGAATTCTCTCCCAAAATGCAATTAATACCCTGAAATGCACAAACACTAGACAAACGCATCAAATACACAAAATACTTGATTTCAAGACACCAATTCAAGCTATTATAAGACGTTCTAAGTGGTATAAAATGCCACTTATCAGAATCGCCCCTTAAAAATGGATGTTCGCCTACAAGATACAAAGCAAAAATGAGAAATGAGAAAAATTACGGCAAAAAGCTATGAATGCCAAAAGAGAAAGATGTACCGTCGCCAAATCCTGAGCTCCGAAAAGATCGTTAGCCTCCATGTCCTGTTGAAGGACAAGGTCATGATAGTCAACCGGGGAAATGGAATGCATAGACCATTCCTTGGCAAGCGTTGTGTTGCCAACAATCGAATCCTTGCCCCGGATTCCCCAAGCGGGTTGGAAGAAAGCCCTGGTTTTTATTTAGTACGTAAAAGTTGGCTGGGGCCTTCCTCGCCTGGTTCCTTCACCTGGAGTAGGAACTCCAGGAAATGATCCCCGAGGCGCGGGTCTTTGAAGACCTTTCCAGCACGCTTCATCCTGGTCGTTTCCAGGTCTTTAGGCTTTATAGCCTCCTCAATCTTCTCAGCCACTGCAACAAATAAGATAAGTGAGTTGAGAAATTAGCAAAGTAAAAGGTGGAAGAAACGAAGACAACTAGAGAAGGAAGGAAACATACTCTTTTTAAGAACGGGAGAAAGGCCACGTTCTACAAGAACGGTCTCCCTGATAAGATCCCAAGAGTGGGAAGTCCCATTATCTTGAGTAAGGAGGTTGAAAGCTCTGGTCTCCTCCTCAGACAAAACTATATCATTAGGGCTCCCATCTACGGCTAGCCCAAAAGATGAATGAAATAGGGTGCCCCAATCGCCACCCTCCCAAAGGATGTACAGAAAATCTTTCTTCCACCCCAAATTGTTGTCAGGGATGGACTTCCCGTTCACTATGTGGGGAACGGTTGGGCGCTGGTTCAAAGAAACCCACCCCGGATTCTTGTCAGGACTATTCTTGAACTGACAAATCTTTCTAAAAACAGCAACCGAGGTAGGGACATTGTGCTTGGCGCATTGCGACATGTAGCACATAATCAACCTCCAAGAGTTATGAGGGAGTTGGCAAGGGCTGATGCCCACATCAGCTAGCAAAACAGGGATAAATGGGTGAAAGGGGAGTCTGATACCTGCCCTTAGAGTGTCCCTGTAGACGCATAGTGCGTCCTTCCTTCATTGACAGGCCCTGTCAGCCGGACCCGCAAGAACTAGCTTGAAAGGTTCCTTGATTTTGATACAACCACTCAACTTGTCCAGCTCTTTTGGATCCCGCAAGATACTGTTATGGTCGTGCGCGTCTAAATGCGCATCAGACGGGTACTCGTCCCCTCGGGTGTTGATCATATCAATCAAGGAAGTGTACCTTGATCAAATGGGGAATTCATTGGACTTTCTGGCCACGTTCATCTTGGCCAAACGAGTCATTTTCTTATCAGCCATCTGAAAAAAGGGCACATAAGAAGATAATTTTAAACGCAAACTATACAAAAGTGAGCACAAGAAGAAAAAGGGAAAAGTGTTTACCTGAAGTAATGCTGCTAAAAGAGGCTGGCTTGCTAAATGGAGACTTTGGGGCTCAAAATACTCCGACCTACAGTTATTTCTCTGGGATCCTTAACAGAAGAAAAAAGAATGAGAATTTAGAAATGAGAAAGTGAGGAGCAATAGACTCTACTCACTCCTTTATATAGAAGAAAAAGTGAAGTCGAAGGGACAAAAAAGCCCAGTAAGATTAAAGGCCTAAAGAAGAAAGCCCAGAAATGGAACGTTCCAGAATACTCCAAGGAATTCCAAAGGAAATAAATGAAAATTCCCGAGAATTCTAGAGAGTTATAAAGAAGGTGTTTTAATATATTAAAGTCTAGATTAATATGGAAGAGGCCCAATGGGAGGCCCAAATCTAATTAGGATTTGGAAAAATAGAAGGCCCAAATCCAATTGAGATTTGGAAAAATAGAAGGCCCAAATCCAATTAGGATTTAGAAGAATGCAGGCCCAAATCAAAGCCCTAAAAAGAGAAGACCTAAACAAGGCCCAATCCAAATTGAATTAGGAGGAAGCCCAATACAGACCAGGTTTGAAGTCGAATTCCAGGTCGTGAATTCTATTCGAATTCTTTTGAACAGACACCCGAAAATTATGGGTAAAAAATAACAGGATTGAGGTCGAGAAGCCAGGTAAATAAGACCAGGATTGAGGTCGAATTCCAGGTCGTGAATTCTATTCGAATTCTTTCGAACAGACACCCGAACATTACGGGTAAAAAATAATAGGATTGAGGTCGAGAAGCCAGGTAAATAAGACCAAGATTGGGGTCAGATTCCTGAATCAAGCACAATATGTTTTGAGGATTAGCACAGAAACCTCGACTAAGATTCAGGTAAAAGTTTCAACTAGGATCCTGGTCAAAATCCAGGTCGTGAATCCTAGTCGAAACCTTACGACCAGGAAGCAAAGAAAGACACAAATTTCGTTTAAGATCCAGGTCGAAGGTTCGACTAGGATCCTGGTCGAAATCCAGGTCGTAAATCCTTGTCGAAACCTTACGACCAGGAAGCGAAGAATACACAAATTTCGACTAAGATCCAGGTCGAAGGTTCGACTAGGATCCTGGTCGAAATCCGGGTCGTAAATCCTAGTTGAAACCTTATGACCAGGAAGCAAAGAAAGACATAAATTTCGACCAAAATCCAGATCGAAGATTCGACTAGGATCCTGGTCGAAATCTAGGTTGTGGATCCTAGTCGAAATCCTTCGACCAGGATTGAAAGGCTGGCCCAAAATTCGACTAGGATCCAGGTCGAAATTTCGACTAGGATCCTGGTCGAAAAAGGGCTGAAAATTGAAAAATGTTTGTGAAAAATTGCAGAAAATTTGGAAAAATCTCGGAAATAAAGGGAAAATTCCTGAAAAATACCAGAAAATTCCTAAAAATAAGGAAAATGTGAAAAAATAAATAAAAAGGAAGTTTTTAAACGATCCTGAAGCCGCGTACAAGGCGAATCGTTGTAAACGTGTAGGTCGCTCCACACTTTACGCAAAACGATACCCTGTAAGGGAATGAATGAACTTAACTTTTGCGAAATCTTATACGGTTTCCCAAAAGTTGGGGGGCAAATGATAGGGATTAATAAATCCTGATTTTGTAAATTAAATACTATATTTGCGCTGCTAGGCCCAATAAGAAGATGTATGACATTCAGACCAGAAAGGGTAACACATTGATCATGCCTGATGGACCAGATCAGGCCTGATGGAACAAAGAAGGTCCAAAAACCCTGAATATTAATTAATTTCATAATTAATTGATAAGGGAAAAATCAGCTATTGAGAAGAGTCCCAATAAGGACATAAATCCTTGCAGATTAGCCTCTAAGGGACCTAGAAAGATAAGGAATCAGTTTCCTACTATTTAGGACTCCAAAGTCCATTCTAATTCTGAGACTTGGCTACCAAGTCTCCTATACCAAGTCCAATTCAAGGACCATCAACATCTATATAAGGGGCCTCACCCCACAAATCAGAACTACGTTTTTTGACTTGATCCTTGACAATCAGTAAGGTACGTAGGCATCTTGTTACGGCAGATCGAGTCACGAAACACAAGAGCAGTCAAATCGAGCCTCGAAGCTCACGTTCCTTAGTAATAAATACAACAATTATATATCTTAGTTTTTGATCCATAACACAAGTGACAAATAGCTACCCGACGGATGATCAACAAAGCTACCGACGGATGATCAATAAAGCTACCTGACGGATGACAAGCATGTACCCGACGGATGATCAAATTCAAATATCTATTGACAGTGACAACACAGTCACATGCGTTGGGTGTTTGTAAAAGAAATGTGGCAGCCTGTTAAGCAGGAATTTGAGAACAAAGAAGCATTACCATTTTCATGCTATTATGAAGATATTCAAAGATGCTGGAATAGAGTAGTGAAGCAACATGGAGTTAAACTAGATATGTTTTGTTTTATTATCTTGTCTTATTATCATGTAAACTTGGTGATATATAAACCAAGTGTAGCTAGTAGAGCAACAACTAACTAACTAAGCACACACATTTTCAGAGAAACATTTTCAAGCTGTATTCTATAGCATTTCTCTGTAAGTTTAGCTGTTCATACTTGTAAGCAGCTGTGAGCTATTCAAGCTTCACAGGGTTCTTATTCGATATATATATATATATGGTGGATACTTTCAAATCCACCAGAAAGTTTTAAAAGCTTGTGTTTTTATTACTTTGTGTTTTGATTCATATAAATTATTTATTCTGCACTCTGCAAATCAAACACTTATATATTATCAAATAAGAACTGTTTTAAAATCTTAAAAAAGAAGCCAGAATTACATTCAACCCCCCTTCTGTAATTCTTATTGTATTGTTAGGGAATAATAATTGGTATCAAAGCAATCTGTTCAAGTACAAGAGTGTAAAGATCACAACAAACAGTAAGATGAACAAGAAGGATGTTAGAGTCAAAATTCCTTTTCTGGACAAAGACAATTATCACCATTGGAAGGTGAAGATGCACCTACATCTTCTTTCCCAAGATGAGGCCTATGTGGATTGCATAGAGAGAGGTCCTCATGTACCAATGAGAGCTGCAACTGGCAATGAGCCATCTATTCCAAAACCAAGGCATGAATGGTCAGATCCTGATATTGAGCAAGTCAGGAAAGACAAGAAGGCCATGAATATATTATTCAATGGAGTTGATGGTGATATGTTTGATAACATCATTAACTGCAAAACAGCCAAAGAGGTTTGGGATACAATCCAAATTATTTGTGATGGCACTGAGCAAGTAAGGGAGAATAAGATGTAGCTGCTAATTCAGCAAAATGAGCACTTCCACTGTGAAGAAAGTGGGTCTCTCACTGACATTTTTAGTAGATTTAAAAAGCTACTAAATGCTCTGAAGTTGCATGGAAGAGTCTATCAAATAAAAGACTCTAACCTCAAGTTCCTTAGATCTCTTCCAAAAGAGTGGAAGCCAATGACAGTCTCATTTAGAAATTCTCAGGATTACAAGGAGTTCACCCTGGAGAGACTATATGCCATCCTAAAAACTTATGAGCTTGAAATAGAGCAAGATGGGAGGATAGAGAAAGGAAGGAAGAAAGGAGGATCCATAGCACTGGTTGCTGAGATAGAGAAGGAGAAAGAAATGAAGGTAGAAGCTGTTGAGTCTACATCAAAGGCATGTGAAAGCAAGGGCAAAGGGCTGGTAGCTGAAAATGAAGATCATTTGAGCCAAGATGACATGTATGATATTGATGAACATCTAGCATTCCTATCTAGAAGATTTTCCAAGCTCAAATTCAAAAAGAATTTTGGAGCAGCCAAGCCAAGTAGAAACATGGTGGATAGATCCAAATTCAAATGTTTCAAATGTGGCTTGGCAGGGCATTTTGCAAGTGAATGTCGAAAGTCTGATTCTAGAAAGAAGAAGTTTGAGCCTATTGATTATAAACAGAAATACTTTGAGCTGCTCAAACAAAGGGAAAGGGCTTTTATCACACAGGAGAATGACTGTGCTGCAGATGGTTTGGATGGAGATGAAGAAACAAACTATGTCAATCTAGCCCTGATGGCCAAGTCTGATGAAACAGAAACAAGTTCTTCAAGTAATCAGGTAATCACCACTAACCTAGCATATTTATCTAAAGCTCAGTGTAATGATGCCATAAATGACAAGTCCACAGAATTATATCACTTGCGTGTTACACTTAAGTCCCTCACCAAGGAAATTGCTAAAATTAAAGAAAATAATTTGTTTTTAAGTGAGAGGAATAATGTGCTTGAGTCTCAATTTATTGAATTTGAAAAATTGAGAATTGAATGTAAAATTGCTAAGGATGAATTAACTGAGTCCTTGAAGAAAGAAGAGATTTTAAAGAAGCAGCTTGAACGAGAACATGAAGTGATTAAATCGTGGAAATCATCCAGAGATGTCCATGCCCAAATCACTAAAGTTCAAGGTATTGAGTCCTTTTGTGATGCAGCCTGGAAAAAGAGTAAGGAGTAGCTGGAATCCAACTTGGTTGAAGGATTGTTGACAGATGTGGACTCGACGGATGATGAAAATCATCCGTCGGATAATCAAAAGGATTATCCGTCGAGTGACAAAGAGCCACATCCGTCGGCTGTGAGTAAACCTGTTAGTAAAGCTAAGCTTGCCAAGCTGAATGAGAAATATGCATCACTTTACAAAAACTTTGTTCCAGGAGAATCAAGTCAAGTGAAAAAGGAGAGGAAAGTTAATGTTGGTCATCTGTCCATCAAGCAATTGAATGACAGATTAGAAAAGATTGAGGTTAAAACAGAAAATAAAAGGATAAATAATAGAAATGGGAAAGTAGGAATTAACAAGCATAACAACTACACACTTGATAAATATGCACCAAGGAAAATCTGTGTTAAGTGTGGTAGTGTTAATAACCTGTCTGTTAATTACAAACTTGCCATGCCTACTCCCATGTCTGTGCCTCCCTCTTTTCCCAACACGCCTACCATGCCTATGAATGCTATGTCTACTCAGAATATGAATGCACAATTTGCTAATATGCCATTTGCAACTAATCCTTATTATGCTCTATTTAGTATGCCACAAATTCCATTTAGCATGCCTTACTGGAATAACATGTTTGCAAACAGCATGCCTTTTTCTGTTAATCAAAATATGCATGATAATTCTATTTTAATGACTGGTTTCAAAGTTCCAACTCAAATGACTAAGGATGAATCAGAAATTCCCAAGTCATATGAAATTAAACCTAAAAAACCAAAAAAGAAAGCTAACAAGGCAGGACCCAAGGAAACTTGGGTACCAAAATTAACTTGATTTGGTTTTGATGTGTGCAGGGAAACAGAAAGAATTTTTGGTATCTGGATAGTGGTTGTTCAAGGCACATGACTGGAGATTCTACCCTGCTCATAGAGTTCAAGGAAAGAGCTGGCCCAAGTATTACTTTTGGAGATGACAGCAGGGGTTATACTGTGGGATATGGCTCGATTTTTATAGACAATGTCATCATTGAAGAGGTTGCCTTAGTGGATGGTCTCAAGCACAATTTGTTGAGTATCAACCAGCTTTGTGATAAAGGCAATTCAGTAACCTTCAATTCAGAAGCCTGTGTTGTGACATACAAAAGAAGCAACAAAGTGGTTCTCACTGGAGTGAAAAAAGGAAATGTGTATCTAGCTGACTTCAACTCATCAAATGCAGAATCTGTCACTTGTCTTCTCAGTAAAGCAAGTCAAGATGAAAGTTGGCTTTGGCATAAGAAGTTATCCCATCTAAACTTCAAGATCATGAATGAGCTTGTCAAGAAAGAACTAGTTAGATGTATTCCTCAAGTGGAGTTTTCTAAGGATGGATTGTGTGATGCATGCCAAAAGGGAAAGTTGATCAAAACATCATTCAGAAAGAAGCTTGATTCAACAATTGAAGAACCTTTGCAATTGCTACACATGAATTTATTTAGACCAGTCAATGTGTTGTCCATCTCAATAAAAAGATTTTGCCCAGTAATTGTAGATGATTTCTCAAAGTTTTCTTGGACATATTTCCTAAAGTCTAAAGATGAAGCTAGTGAAATCATCATCAATCACATAAGGTAAGTCAACAATCATCTTGATTTTAAAGTAAGAAGAATCAGAAGTGACAATGGAACTGAGTTCAAGAATTCTGTGATGAGATCATTTTGTGAAGAGAATGGGATTATGCATGCGTTTTCTGCAGCAAGAACTCCACAACAAAATGGAGTAGTGGAAAGAAAGAACATATCTCTTATTGAAGCTGCAAGGACAATGCTTGAAGCCTCAAAGTTACCAACATATTTTTGGGCTGAAGCTGTGAATACTGCCTGCTACACTCAGAAAATTTCTTTGGTTAATCAAGCAAGTGTATGACACCCTACCAATTGTTCAAGAACAAGAAACCAACTCTAATTTTTTTTTTATGTCTTTGGCTGCAAATGTTTTATCTTGAGGAATCGAATTGATCAAAATGGGAAGTTTGATGCTAAAGCAGATGAAAGAATTTTTGTTGGATATGCTGTGGGAAAGGCATATAGGGTCTACAATCTAAGAACCAACATTGTTATGGAATCAATACATGTTGTGTTTGATGACAAAAAGATTGAAGGACTGCAAGATGGAGATTTCCATGAAAGTCTCAAGTTTGATAATGTGGAGATGGTTAGTGATGACAGTGATGATGAAAGTGATCAAGAAATAGTGAATAAGGATAATGCAGAAAAATCTACAACTAATAAAGCACATAATTCAACATCTGTCGAGTTGCAAAATGCTTCATCCATCGGGAAACAATCTGCCTTATCCGTCGGGAGACAGTCAGCTTCATCCATCGGGACACAAAGTGCATCATCCGTCGGAACATTAAGAGAAGCTCAAAGTCAAAATAAATCACTTACATAAAGTTCCCCTTTATCAAATCAAAGATTCATAAACTCAGGGGGAGTTTCTAATAATCAAAACTCAGTCACACATCAAGACAACAATGAGGCCTCTTCATCTAGAGCTAATCTACCTCAACAAAGAAAATGGACTAAAGATCAACCTTTTGAGCTCATCATTGGTGATGCATCTTCTAGAGTTCAAACAAGGAGAGAAACTCAAGAAGAATGTCTATATAGTAGCTTCCTATCTAAGGAAGAACCAAAGAAGGTAGAAGAAGCTTTGTTGGATCATGATTGGATTTTAGCTATGCAGGAGGAGCTAAACCAATTTGAAAGGAACAAGGTATGGAAGCTGGTACCTAAACCTAAAGGAAAGAATCCAATTGACACCATGTGGGTATTCAGAAACAAGATGGATGAAAATGGCATAGTAATCAGGAACAAAACTAGATTGGTTGCTAAGGGCAACTGTCAACAAGAAGGAATAGATTTTGATAAAACCTTTGCTCTTGTTGCAAGACTTGAAGCCATAAGAATTTTCTTAGCCTATGTAGCCCATGCTAATTTCAAGGTCTATCAAATGGATGTCAAAAGTGCTTTTCTTAATGGAGATTTGGAGGAGGAAGTCTATGTTAGTCAACCTCCTGGTTTTGAAGATCCAAACTTTCCAGAATATGTCTACTATCTTTTGAAGGCACTTTATGGACTAAAACAAGCACCTAGAGCCTGGTATGACACATTATAAAAGTTTTTTTTGGAAAAGCACTTCACAAGAGGTACTGTTGATAAAACTTTATTTTTCATAAATGTTAATGGCTCTAGTATACTTGTTCAAATATATGTAGATGATATTATATTTGGTTCTACAGATGAAAGCTTTGCAAAAAGTTTGCCAAATTGATGCAAAGTAAGTATGAAATGAGCATGATGGGAGAACTAAATTACTTTCTTGGTTTACAAGTTAAGCAAGTTAGTGATGGAATATCCATTAGTCAAACTAAATACATTCATGATCTTTTAAAAAAGTTTGATTTAATGGATTGCACATCTGCAAAAACTCCCATGACCACTGCAACTAAGCTTAAATTAAATACTACTGAAAAGTCTCTGGATATTTCAAGCCATAGGGGCATGGTTGGCTCACTTTTGTACTTAACAGCTAGTAGACAAGATATAATGTTTGCTACTTGTCTTTTTGCTAGATTTCAGGCTGATCCTAAAGAAAATCACTTAGTAGCTATTAAGAGAATTTTCAGATATCTTAAGGGAACACCAAAACTTGGCATTTGGTACCCTAGAGATTCTGGTTTTGATCTAACTGGTTATTCAGATGCAGATTATACAGGTTATAAAATAGACAGAAAAGGCACAACAGGAACCTGTCAATTTCTAGGGAACAAGCTTGTGTCCTGGTTCAGTAAAAAGCAAAATTCAGTTTCTACGTCTACAGCTGAAGCTGAATATATTGCTGCTGCTAGTTGCTGTGCACAAATTTTGTGGATGAAAAACCAATTGTTGGACTATGGTCTATAAGTGGATAGAATTCCCATTTTGTGTAATAACACAAATGCAATTGCCATCACTGAAAATCCAGTGCAATATTCAAGAACAAAGCACATAGACATCAAGTACCACTTCATAAGGGAACATGTGATGAATGGTACTGTGGAACTTTATTTTGTTCCAAGTGAAAAGCAGCTTGCAGATATATTTACCAAGCCACTTGATGAATCCACCTTTCAAGGTTGGTAAGTGAGTTAGTTATGCTCAATTATTCTTGAATCATTTCAGATATTTTTTGCAAGTTATTGTGCAGCCAGAAACTTAATTGATTTTTCTGTTTTGGATGAAATTTTGGCTAAGTCAAAATTTACATCCCGACGGATGCTTATTATCCATCGAGTTTGATCATCCGTCGGAATACTATTTGTTAATAAAAATAAATTATTTTTCTGGAGTATTTTATAACTCGACGGATAACTGATTTATCCTCATACGTTGAATTGTCTCAATCTTAGCCGTTAAAACTCTAAACATCATCCATCGAGTATACTTACAGTCTGTAAGCATGACACGACGGATCGTGATATAATTATTACAGTTTATTTATTTTTAAACGGCTATTTTGGGCTATTTTGAGTGGTCACTTTATTTCACTTTATTATTTTTGACAGTTTATCTATGAGATAGTATAAAAGCAGAATTCGTTTTTATTCTACTCTTTTATCATTCTCAATTCAATTGCTCTAACTTCCTTTCTTCTCCAAACCAAATATTTTCTCTGCAAATTACTCAGTCTCTAACAATGGCACCGGTCGTCAAAATCATATCTCAAACTGGATATATCTATGAAAAGAACAACTTCACAACTCTTGTAAACAAGGAGATTCAAATGTCTGGAGAGTTTCACAAAATGAGGGATTTTGTGAAAAGCTATAAACTCAACTGTGCGATGCTGGAATCTCCCATAATCTACTGTGAGGTTGTAGAGGAGAAATGGACAACTGCAGTATATAACTCTACTGACAAGACCATCACTTTCACTCTCAAAGGTAAACAGTTTTGCATTAATAGTGACATTGTCAAAGCATGCTTTAGAATTCCTGATAATACTGCTACTGTTCCACACACAGACACAGATATAGTTAACATGCTAAATTCCATGGGCTATGCACTTTCCACTTCTAAGTTAAGTAAAATTAGAAGGTTAGGTCTTAGAAAGGAATGGAGCTTTTTGTGTGATGTGGTAACTAAGGTATTTTCTGGTAAGATTAGTAACTTTGATCTTGTTAACATTTCTATGCTTAACATACTTTACATGCTAGTTACTGATAAGTACTTCAATTTCAGTGACTTGGCCTTGTTTGAATTAGGTTATAAGTTAGGAGAACTGAATAAAAGAGGTAAAAGTGTCTACTATGCTAGATTTTTCATGATGCTTGCTAACCACCTCATTGAGAACATTGAAATTGAGAACCCAGCCAACAAGCTGAATTGTTGGGTTCAAGAAAGGAGGATCATTGTAGATCTCAACAGGACAAATCACCACAAAGAGGTGCCTCTCCTTTATTTTCCAATCATGGAGGGACCTCAGGTAAGTGAGGTAAGTTCTACTGTCTCCGCTCTTCCAACCTCAACACATTTTTTTGCCTTCAACTGTAGCAATGGCATCTGTGTCAATAACCCAACAGATGCCTACCCAAGCTACCAAAACAACTTTTAAACCCAAAAATAAGAAAGCCCCCTCTGATTTCTTTCAAAAGAAATCAGTCGCAAATTCCACTAAACACAAAGAGGGGAGTGTGAAGGTGAGTAAGCAAGGTGAGGGACAGGGTGAAAATCAAAGAAACCCTAAGGATAAGGCTGGTGAGATGAGTGTACCCAAGCCTAGCCACACCACAGTTTTCCAATAAACTGTGGTTGTTAATAAGGAAATTAGCTTAATTCTAGTTTCATCCTCCCAAAAGGATGTTACTATTGAAACAAGCTCCCAACCAGGAGTACAGCCAAGAGGGGTAGGGACACTAGTTCTCCACAAACTTATGCTAGAAAGAAAAGATCAAATACTCTTGGGGATGCACAGGGAACACACACAGTGCAAACTGGTGCTAAAGACCTAGTGACTGCACCTTCTCAAAGTCAGATTGATGTGACTCCAATAAATGTGGAGTCACAGCCAAAATCTTTAACAATTGAAGCACCTGAAACACCAAATTCACCCACACACTCACTGGATGTTGACATGATCAATATATCATTTCCAAATTCTCCAACTTTAACTCTTGTGGAGAAGCTAAAAATCCAAGCAAGTGAGCATCATCTTTTAGATGATTTGTTGGCTCACTTGCCATTTCTTTCTGAGTCTGTTGAGACATTTGTGCCTAAATTTTCATCAATCTGCACAGAGTCTACAATAGTCTCCACTCCAAACTCATTCATTTCTTCTATCCCGATGGATATTCATCATCTGTCGAGTAGCGATTATATCCCGACGGATAAGCCTAACAGCAGTCATCCGTCGGATAGCCATACTACTGTCCCGATGGATATTCAACATTCATCGGGTGTCTCTACACAACTTCAAATTTCTTCAATTCTTACAAGTACAGAAGACAGTGGTAGTGCAATCACTTTTAGGACTGAGGGAATGAGTGAATTGAGTGAGAGTCTGGGTTGCTCCCAGGAAAAAGGAGAGAAAATAAGTGATCAAATGCAGACCATTTCTTCAGGTTTGGAAAAAGTGAGTGAGAGGAGTCCCACCTTAGATGGTGAAGGTGAGGGTGTGAGGGTGGGAAGCCAAGGGGAGCCCTTGATGCAAGAATAGAGAGATCATAAGAGAAATGCAGGTACATGAGAAATAAGGGTGGACATCATTATTAGTGAGTCAATGAATGTCAATGAAGCAGACAGAGATGAACTATCTCAGCATAGTCAAGCTGTTATAGATTTCACCTCTTTGGATGCTGAGGCATTTACTCATCCTGTTCCAGCATATCAACTTTTGGCTGGAGAGGGCAATAAAAATGCAGAAAGGATGCTAAATTTGGTGCACACCACTCAATGCATGCAAAGAGCAAAGGATGCCATCACAGCTATGCCTTCTACAGCTGGTGATGACATAGATTATGAGGCTGGTGGGTCAGAAGAATTCTTTTGTAATGAGGATGATGATAGTGAAGAAGAGTCACTGGACATAGGGGGAGAAGTAGGCCCTAGTTCCAGATCTGGTATGCCAACTTGGGCATTTTTAAAGAAATATTATGAACATTATTTCAAGACCACCCTCATTCAACTCATCATCCAGACACAATCTGCTCTTCAATCAACAACAAATGCGAGCACCAAGAAGCTCCTACAATTACACCTTGCTTCTCTTCAGTTACAACAAATCCAAGGCTTTCAACATAGTCAGAATGTCACTTCTATCAAAAATGAGGTTGATCAAATGAAGAAGGACATTTCTGAAAGATTGGATGCTAAACTTCCAGAAGCAACAATGATTAATATTAAGAGACAACTAGGGAAGAACTCTGATCTTGCCATAAAGGTGGAGTCCTTGGACAAAAGGATGACTGCTATGGAAGCTTCTATCACAGCTATATATCTAAATCAAGCACAACAAACTCAACTGCTGCAATAACTGGTGGCTGCACAATCTTCTTCCTCCACTCTACTTGATGATAATAAAAAGGGGGAAAAATCATTATCTCTAGTCAGTCAAGCAGAGCCATCTAGTGAGGGGGAGAAAGTGGTAAATGTACAAATCATCCAAGTTATTGTTCCAGAAATTACTCTGCCAAAACTACCAGTATTGGACAACATTGATCTGATCCACATAGCAGCTGCTAAGCTTGAGTCAAAGTCAATTCCTAAGATGCTTGATATTGTAGCTGTGGAGAAGGAACTAGATGATAAATGGAGAAAGCTAGATGCAGAAATTCAACAAAAGTTTGGGCCAATTCAGAAGCCAGCCAAAACATTCATTCATCACTCTCAAGTCAAGAATATTTCTGTGAAAATGAGTATGAATTATCTGGAAAAAGGCCAAACATCTTGTATCAAATCTCCAAAGGCGAATCTGATCATGAAGCTAAAAAGTAACTACTCAAAGTTCTCAGACAAAAATCTTATGGATATTGTGTATGAGACACCTAGGCCAGATGAGAAGAAGCTATTGGTTAGGTCAATTGCATTTTACAAAGATCCAGCAGATTCAGCACTCAAAAGAAAATTAGCCAAGATTTACAGAAATGGTAAGGAAATTTGTGTGGTGGCTAGACACCATGTTTGTGGAAGCTAAAAAGGAAGAGAAGGAAATAATCATGCAAGAAAAGAAGCAAGCTGCTCTGGATGCTAAGAAACTCAAACAAAAGAAGAAGCAAGATGCTATCTTGGCCAAACTTCAAGCTGTAAAAACCACAACTGAGATTTCTGCACAACCATCTATAATTGTTGAACCTTAAGATCAAAAAGTGTAAGATGAACCATAACAGAAAAGAAGATTAAGATACAAGCTCCACTCCAAAATAAAATTGGACTTCAGTGATGAGGAAATAGAAGACTATATTCCCAAAAAGCCTACAACTTCAACTCATACATCAAAACCCTCAGTGGTATTTGAAGAATTCAAGGTGGTGGATCCAACTAGGAACATTCATGGTGAGCCCATTATTCCTAAGGATGAGCCAGTAGACTGGGATAGTTTGCCAATCCCTGAGCTAAATTTTCCTATCTTCAACAAGCCAAAGAAGACAAAGACTAGAGCAAGCAAGAAAGTGAAGCCTGTGACTCTCAGATCCAAGACCCTAACCAAAACGCAATCTACAGTCAACAAGGGAGATTTTCTATACATCTGTGACATCAAGGAGTTCTCTGACATAAACCTCTACTTAGATGAATTGGAAGAAGTAAGAGGAATTGATGCTCACAAACATCTTCCTGAAAGGCTGGTGTTTAAATATAAGGAAGGAAAATAGATAATATGGCCAATTCATAGAATTCTTCTAGAAAGCCAATCAGTTCTAATAAAGATGTACCCATCTTTCAAAAAGAAATTTGGATACAATGTGACTGCAAGGAGATTAGTTCTAAAGAAGATTGAGGAGCTGAGGAGTAATAGAGCCAAAGATGCACTACCAAAAACTCTGTCAATTCCCTTCACAGGAAAGAGAGTGCATTTGAGGCCCTATTGGCTGATGGAATTTAGGGATGAAAAGGGAGTAAGAATATTCTTCATATTGGAGGACTAGTTGAGTATCTCTAGCAATGAGACTCTACTGGAAATGCAAGAAATGCTAGATCTCTTAGAAGCTGATGAACTTGAGTTCCACAGACAACTCCAAAATCAGATAGAAGAGAACAACATGAGGCTTGGGAAGAAATCCAGGCAATCAAGGAAATAAACGTATATGCTCAGACTAGAGGAGCACCATGATGATGATTGTGAGCAACTTCTTTGTATACTTTGCTTTGTTCAATTTTCAATAAATTTTGTAGCACTTATCAATTTTATCTACTATTTTTATTATGTATCTTTTGGATGTTTTGTTATTATCAAGTTTCTCTTAATTTATGCCTACAATTCCAGTAGACATAAATTGGGGGAGATTGTTAGGAATATGTTGTGAACTTGATGATAAACCAAACAAAACACCTTAGTAGATTTAAATTAGTGAATTTTATAGCACTCGACGGATGATCAAATATAGTCCTGACGAATGATTCAATATAGTCCCGACGGATGATGATTTGACATCCACCGGGTGAGTAGCTTATGTAATAAATAAGTATTGTAGCACATTTCTGCAAACAACTTTGTGTAGATTCTTTAGGAGCATATGAGTCATGTTGACTACTAGTGGATATGCAGAATAAGTTGATTAATTGTAAATATGAGATATCTTGTAATTATATATACATGAAATGGAGTCAAGTGACAAATAGCTACCCGACGGATGATCAACAAAGCTACCCGACAGATGATCAACAAAGCTACCCGATGAATGACAAACATGTACCCGACGGATGATCAAATTGAAATATCTGTTGACAGTGACAACACAGTCACATGCGTTGGGTGTTTGTAAAAGGAATGTGGCATCCTGTTAAGCAGGAATTTAAGAATAAAGAAGCATTACCATTTCCATGCTATTATGAAGATATTCAAAGATGCTGGAATAGAGTAGTGAAGCAGCATGGAGTTAGACTAGATATGTTTTGTTTTATTATCTTGTCTTATTGTCATGTAAACTTGGTGATATATAACCAAGTGTAGCTATTAGAGAAACAACTAACTAACTAAGCACACACATATTCAGAGAAACATTTTCAAGCTGTATTATGTAGCATTTCTCTATAAGTTTAGTTGTTCATACTTGTAAGCAGCTGTGAGCTATTCAAGCTTCACATGATTCTCATTCGATATATATATATATATATATATATATATATATATATATATATATATATATATATATATATATATATATATATATGGTGGATACTTTCAAATCCACCAGAAAGTTTTAAAAGCTTGTGTTTTAATTACTTTGTATTTTGATTCATATAAATTATTTATTCCGCACTCTACAAATCAAACACTTATATATTATCAAATACGAATTGTTTTAAAATCTTGAAAAAGAAGCCAGAATTACATTCAACCCCCCTTCTGTAATTCTTGTTGTATTGTTAGGGAATAACACTTTTCTTGCTTAATCCTTTCTTTTTCTTCCTTCTTAGCTTCTACAAACAGAGGATGTCCAGCCACCACACAGATCTCTTTTCCATTCCTGTAAATTTTGGTAATTCTCTTCTTTTGAACTAAATCAAATGGTTCTTTGTAAAATGCAATTGACCTTGCCAACAGCTTCTTTTCATCTGGTCTAGGTGTCTCAAACATAAGATCCACATGGTTTTTGTCTAAGAACTTTGAATAGTTCCTTTTAGGCTTCAGAATTAGATTGGCTTTTGGATATTTGATGCATGAAGTTTGGCCTTCTTCCAAGCTACCAAGACTCATTTCATTCACCAGGATTTGTGTGACTTGTGAGTGGTGATGAAAAGTCTTGTCTGGTTTCTGTATCTGACCAAATTTTTTTTGAATATCTGTATCAATCTTCTTCCATTTATCATCTAGCTCCTTCTCAGCTGCTGCTACATCAATCTTTGTCAGTTTGTCATTTGATTCCAATTTTGCTGCTGCTAGATTGATGAGATCAATGCTATCCATAGTTGGTGGCTTAGTGAAAGCAATTTCTTGCACATTGCTTTATTGACTTGAATTTTGAGCAGTTTCTCCCCCTCACTTGATGAGCCTTTCTTCCCCTTTTTGTTAGCATCAAGTTGTTGAGAAGAGGGGAGTTGTGCAGCCACCAACTGTTGGAGTAGAGCAGTCTGAGCTTCCTGATTTGCAAGTATGTTGGCCACTGAATTCTCCACATTAGACAACCTAGAGTCCATGACCTCAACCTTTTTGTTTAGATCGGCTTCTTTCCTTAGCTTTTGGGCTATCTCAGTCATGGTGATTGCTGGAAGTCTGGCATCCAACCTTTCCAAAAAATCTTGTTTGACTTCAGAAATTTCTTGCTTCATTTCATCCATACTTTGACTGTGTTGGAGAGCTTGAATCTTGTGCAATTGTAGAGCTTCAAGATGTGATGTGAGTAACCTTTTAGTGTTGGCGCTTGTGGATGTCTGAATTGATGTTTGGGTGTCATGAATCATCTTGAATAAGGTGGATTGGAGATGTGAATATGAACACTCTTTAGTCAGGATCCAGGAAGGAATATCTGCATCTCCCCCTATGTTCATGCTGTCATCCTCCACATCTTCACCATCATCCCCAAAAGAGTCTTCAGCCAATTCAGGATCACTACCAGTTGTAGATGGCATAACATTGATTGCATCATTTGCCCTTTGTAATGAACCAGTTTTATGCACTAGGTTCAGCATCTTCTCAGCATCCTCATTGCCCTGTCCAGCTAGAGTTTGATAAACTGGAACAGGATGAGTAAATGTCTCAGCATCCAGGGAGTAGAATCTATGACAACTTGATATTCTTGCTGAAATAGTCTTTCCCTTTCTGCATCACTGACAATCATTGACTCACTAGCAATGGTTTCCATCCTTATAACTCTTGTACCTGCATTTCTCTCATTTTCTCTCTTTTGTTGCATAAAGGGTTCCCCTTGGCTCACATCCTCACACCTCACCTTCACCTTCTAAGGTAGGACTCCTCTCATTCTCTTTTGCCAGGCTGGAAGAAATAGCCTGCATGAGTTCACTCCTTTCCTCTCCTTTTGCCTGGGAGCAACCCACCCTCTCACTCAAATCACTCCCTTCCCTCAGTCCTAAGAGTGATTGTACAACTACTAACTCATCTACACTTGTAACAATAGTTGAAATGTCAGTGTGTGTAGTGAGTACCAATGGATGAGAAACATCCATCGGGGTAGTAGTTAGGATAGCCGACGGATGACTGCTGTTAGGCACATCCATCGGGATACAATCACTAACCGCCTGATGAAAAATATCCATCGGAATAGAAGAAATGAATGAGTTTGGAGTGGAAACTATTGTGGACTCTATGCAGATTGATGAAAATTTGGGCACGGATGTTTTAACAGTTCCTGAAAGAATTGGTAAGTGAGCCAACAAATCATCCAAAATATGATGCTCACTTGCACTAGATTTTGGCTTCCCCAACAGAGTTATAGAAGGGGAATCAGGAATTGATGTGTTGATCATATCCACATCCAGAGAATTTGTGGGAGAGTTTGGTGTTTGTGGTGCTTCTATTTCTAAAGATTTTGGCTGTGACTCCACATTTATTGGAGCCATATCAAACTGACTTTGAGATGGTGCAGTGACTGAGACTTTAGCTACAGTTTGCACTGTGTGTGTTCCCTGTGCATCCCCAAGGGTTTTAGATCTCTTCTTTCTTGCATAGGTTTGAGGTGAACTTGTGTCCCTTACTGTAATGCCCTCCAGACCCGGGGTATAAGTCTGGGGGTTACGAGCTAATCACCAAACTTGTACAAGCTTATTGATAAATAATAAAGAAATGAAATTAAACCCCTTAGCAACTACCAGGACCTTTTTAGGTTGAAGTATGAAAACAAGAACCACTAACTACTTTTATTACAAACCAACAATCAAAATCTCACAAACTTTCTTTATTACAAACCATTGTCTAACTCATTTTAAACTAAGTTCAGCTTTTATTCAAACACACATACTATCTATCAACACTCCACCTGCTCGGGCAACTCAAAGCTTTCTTCCTGGATTGGGATCAACACCTTGGGTATAAGAGGATCCCGAGGCTTGACCCGCTTCTTTACCACTCGTGTTCTGACGGGTTTCATATTCCTTCTTAACTGAAATAATAAGGTAAATAACAACAAAAATGGGTGAGCCAAAATTGCTCAACAAGTCTACAAAATATATACAATGTTAAAGCAATATAACTGAATCCGTATCCGAGGTATATCTGCAAAGATATAGCCTCATAAGAATCAAAAGAAGGCCATTGCTGGCGAATACAAACGAACTACACTGGACTCAAGTTCGCAGCTATACCCTGCTGATCAGCCAGGATACAGTGCAGATCTATATCTCACTATATAGATCCCGTCGGGCACCCAGGCACTACGGCCCATCTCAAGGATCCGGTTATGTCCCGGTCCTTAGGATTAAGTAACCTTAATCCCCAAAAGTAATGTTATCCAGTCCCTGGAATAGCAACCGGAACAATCGGTATACTTTGATATATTCTAATCACCAGAATATATTAATAATTGTGAGTAATAATTGGAATATGAATAATAAATTCAAATGAAAAGAATAATTCAAGAATCGAACTGAGATATGAATAAAGGAAATTAAAGTAATGCAAATGTAATAAGAATTTGAAGAGAATATCACTATTCTGGAAAATAGAATAGAGGAGAAACTTGCCTTCTGTGCGACTTACTGCAATTAAATCACTTCCGTCTATTCCCTACTTGACCTGCCTTGCTGGCTTAGTTTCTGTTAGCAAAATAGATTGGTTAAGTCATTTTGTACTTCAGTTGCACCTTAAATCGACTTTATTTTGTTCCTACTATTTACCCATACGTTTATAATCAACTCGAATATTACATATAAGCAAGTAAGACTCGATTAACCACATAATACACATAAGCACATAAGCACATAATCATTTTTATAGTTAAAATAATTTTTAAAATCGAAATCGATTCGCTGATTGTTCCGTTGATCACCTTTTGCTTCATTTCCCATTTTTCCGGAATTTTTCGAACTCGTCTCGGCACGCATTTCGACTGATAATCAAGCAATCAATAAAATCAACTAATTTCGAGAAGAAATTAGGTCTTCATATTATTTTTAGTGAAAAGAATTCATTTTTCTGAGTCAACAGGCTTTCGTTTCGCTCAAATCGGACTAACGGTTGAATTATTATCAATTAAACACTGATAATTCAATTTATTATTCAATATAAATAATTATTGCTAATTTTTGAATCCCAAAATAAATTTTAAATAATTATTTAAGAAAAATCAAAGTCAAAAATAATTGTTTTTATAATTTTTGGAGTTAAAATGAAGAAGTTATGATTTATCGAAAATTATGTGACTAATTATCAAAATAATTAATCACTTTTTAAATATTTGATAAATAAATAACTAATAAATAATTCATAGATAATTATTTACTAATTTAAAATAATTAATCCCTAATTATTAGGATTAATCACAATTTATTACAAATATTTACAACTCATCGTTATTTATTTGATTAGATCGATTATTTACAAATAATCAATCGATTTAATTAACTTATACGCTATTTATCGAAAAACTACGAATTACTCGAATTATAAACCAACTTAACGATTAATCACTCGTATAAATACGAGCTACGCACTATTCTCGAATACTACCGAACTAATATATTATTATTGGAATTTAAACGATTCGTTAATCAATTAATTATCGGTATTTAATTATACGGTACGAATAATTACTGTAATATTATTCGAATAACTAACGCTCGAATAATAATTCTCATTATCGAATCACTATTCGTAATATTAACTAATTATCGGATCATTAATCGTATTATTTAATCCTTAGTTATTAATTAATTACCTAATAATTAATTAATTACCTAATTATTAATTAATTAGATAACTAATAAATAATTAGATAAATAATTAAATAATTAAATAAATAATTAAATTCGAATTTATAAATTAACAAAATAATCCAGAAACTAATAATATTATTTTTCAAAATTCAAAACTGATTTTTATTTAATTTTTAGAATTACTAAAACTAATTTCTGATTTTTAGAAAAATAAAATAAATATATATAATAACCAGAAACACAAAACAGGGTTTCAGGGTTAGGGTTTTTGGATTAATCCCGGGTCGAAACCGGGTTGCAAACTGGGTCGACGCCGGGTTGAACATGAACACGCCGACCGACTGCCTGAACTCGGCACCGGCGGAGAAAACTCCGGCGAACCAAAACAGCGTCCAAACGACACGGTTCCAGGCTGGTTTTGCTCCGATTTCAATCTCCAACACCACAGAAACATCACCCCACCCTTCGATACAACCCTAGACCTCAGCCTCGTCGTCTTCGGCGAAGAAACGAACGAAGGCGCCGGCGTCGTTTTTCCGATGACGTCGATACATTCGACCCAACACTCACCCATCACCATCTAACACTTTACAATCATTATACACCCTAATTAAACCTAGAAACTCAGGAAATCATTCAACATATCAACGGAAAATCAAGAACTCCGGTGGCGGCTAAAAATTCCGACGAGCCTAAATCGGAATCAACAGTTAACAAAACCAACACGAATCGACTAGAAATTGTACGATCTACAACTCTATAACAATCAAATTCATCTCAGCAACTTCTAACAAAAACACCCAAATCGAAATTAAACCCGAAATTACAAAATAAAAATCGAGTAATCAACAGATGAAATTGATAACAGAATCAAAAATTAGATTCAATAAGCTTTATAACGACTACTTACACGTTCAATTTGGTTAACAGAATCACCTTCAAACTCAGCTTTGATTCCAAGAACTCCAAACCCTAATTCTGGAAATTTGGGGATTTTTCTGATTTTTCTAATTATTTTCTGATTTTTAATGAAAATTAACTGAAAAATTAATAGTAAATCAGGTATTTATAATTATGAAAATAATACCCCTAAATAAAATTAAGGGTCTAATTACACTCCTAATAAAATATTTGGCCCCAATTTTTATAATTTTTGGGTATTAATATTGAATTTTTAAATATCCAATAAATACAAAATTAATGCTAAAAATTCCCAAAAAATGTGATTATTACAAAAATGCAAAGAAAAATGATATATGATAATTTCATGATCATATAAAAATAAAAATGTGATTTTTGTGGGGTTTTTGGTACCCGGAGGGGCCCGGAAAAGCCGTTTTTCGCGAAAAAGGTCAATTTGTAAAACGTCCAGGGGTTCAGAATAACGATATGGTATAGGGCATTTTTGGCAAAATAGGGCCAATGATTTTGTTTGAAATACGGGCTTTTAAAACATGATTTTGAGCTGTACGGGTTTTGATATAAGATATCTAACTTACAATAAAACACTCAATAAATGTCCAAAACACGTTTGGATCAAAACAGATAACACGTAACACATAGCAGTTATGGTTTAATGACTCAACACATTTAATGACATATAAATGACATATTAATACACATATTTTATTATAAATATGATATCATACAACGTAAATTTCCCGGTCGTTACATTCTCCCCCCCCCCTAATAGGATTCTGTCCTCAGAATCTTCTACGAAAACAAATGAGGGTATTTTTCTAATATTTCACTTTCAAGCTCCCAGGTTGATTCTTCAACCACTGGGTTTCTCCACAACACTCGCACTAAATATACAGACTTATTTCTCAACAATTTCTCTCGCCGATCTAAAATTCTTACCGGCTGCTCTATAAAAGACAAATCTGGTTGGATATCTATCGGTTCATACTCTATTACATGCCTAGAATCAGGATTATATTGCTTAAGCATTGACACGTGAAACACATTGTGAATGTGTTGCATATGAGGCGGTAAAGCTAATTCGTATGCAAGCTTTCCTACTTTCTTCAAAATCTCAAATGGTCCGACATATCGTGGGTTCAATTTACCCTTATTGCCAAATCTAGTCAATCCTTTCCATGGTGATATTTTGAGTAATACGTGTTCTCCTTCCTGATAGTCCATATCCTTCCTTGACTGGTCTGCATATTTGCGTTGCCTGTTTTGCGCTGCATCGAGTCGTTTCCGAATAAGTTCAATCTTTTCTTTCGTCTGCTGAATTAATTCTGGTCCCAAAATTTTACGTTCTCCAACTTCATCCCAATGCACTGGTGATCTGCATTTTCTCCCATATAGTGCATCATACGGTGGCATTCCAATGCTGGCGTGATAGCTGTTATTATAAGAAAATTCCACTAGGGGTAGATGCTCCTCCCAACTGCCTTCAAAATCGATCGCACAAACTCGTAGTATGTCTTCAATCGTTTGAATAGTTCTTTCACTTTGCCCGTCGGTTTGCGGATGATAAGCGGTACTCATGTTTAATTTTATTCCAAGGCATTCTTGAAATTGTCTCCAAAATCTTGAATTGAAGCGAGGATCTCGATCCGATACAATAGATATTGGAACTCCATGTCGCATCACAATTTCCTTAAGATACATATGCACTAATTTGTCGAGCGAAAATCTTTCATTAATTGGTAGAAAATGTGCCGACTTTGTAAGTCTGTCAATGATTACCCATATCGCATCATGATTTGCCCTAGTCCTCGGTAGTCCTACCACAAAATCCATCGTTAGATGTTCCCATTTCCATTCGGGAATGTCTAACGGTTGCAATAACCCGCTCGGACGTTGATGTTCCGCTTTAACTCGCTGGCATGTGTAGCATTTACTCACCCATTTTGCTATTTCCTTCTTCATATTCGGCCACCAAAAGTTTTCCTTCAAATCGCTATACATTTTTGTGCTTCCTGGATGAATGGAATACTTCGAATTGTGCGCATCTCGTATTATTTCTTCTTTTAATTCTGCCACGTTAGGGATCCAGATTCTCGATGCAAAGCGTAAAATTCCTTCATTATCTTTCTGAGTTGTGATCTCTTCTCCTGTTAAGTCGTCATCTTGACTCATTACTTCATTTTGACAACGGCGAATCTTTTCTAATAACTCCGGTTGGAAAGTCATAGCGTAGATAGTTCCTGCAGATTCATTGGGAATGCGAATCTCAATTTCTAATTTGTCAAATTCCTTGGCCAATTCTTCGCATGAAGTTAACCGATTCAATCTTTCTTTTCTGCTTAGCGCATCTGCTACAACATTTGCTTTTCCTGGATGATAACTGATTGTGACATCATAATCTTTAATCAATTCCAGCCATCGACGTTGTCGCATGTTCAGTTCTCTTTGCGTAAAGATATACTTCAGATTTTTATGATCCGTGTAGATTTCGCATTTTTCACCGTAGAGATAATGTCTCCAAAGCTTCAATGCAAATACGATCGCTGCCAATTCCAAATCATGCGTAAGATATTTCTGCTCATGGGGTTTAAGTTGTCTCGAAGCATATGCAATGACATTACCGTGTTGCATCAATACACATCCTAGCCCGTGATACGAAGCGTCACTGTAAATGATGAAATTTCCTTGCTCGTCTGGCAATACCAATACTGGTGCGGTCACCAACCGATTCTTTAACTCTTGAAAACTTTTTTCATATTTATCATTCCATTCAAACTTTTCACTTTTTCGAGTTAACTTAGTCAGCGGCGTTGCTATTTTCGCAAAATCTTTGACAAATCTTCGATAATATCCTGCCAATCCCAAGAAACTTCGAACTTCTGTCGGCGTCTTTGGTCTTTCCCAATTCAACACAGCTTCAATCTTTGCTGGATCAACTTGGATGCCTTCTTTACTAACGATATGCCCTAGAAATTGTACTTCCCTTAACCAGAATTCACATTTTGAGAATTTTGCGTATAATTGCTCTTTCCTCAGAATTTCCAAAACTATTCTCAAGTGTTCTGCATGCTCTTCTTCTGTCTTGGACTAAATCAAGATGTCATCAATGAATACAATCACGAATTTATCCAAATATTTCTTGAATACCCTGTTCATTAAATCCATGAATGCTGCTGGCGCGTTTGTCAAACCGAATGCCATTACCAAAAACTCATAATGCCCATATCTCGTACGAAACGCAGTCTTTGGAATATCTTCCGCTTTAATCTTCAATTGATGATAACTTGAGCGTAAATCTATCTTCGAAAACCATGCAGCTCATTTTAGCTGGTCGAACAAATCGTCAATTCTCGGTAAAGGATACTTGTTCTTGATAGTGAGCTTATTCAATTCCCTATAGTCGATGCACAATCGCATGCTGCCATCCTTCTTCTTCACAAATAACACTGGTGTACCCCATGGGGATACACTAGGTCGTATAATGCCTCGGTCTAGAAGATCTTGCAGTTGCGTTGACAATTCTTTCATTTCGACTAGAGCCATTCGATACGGAGCTTTCGAAACTGGTTCTGTACCTGGTGCTAGATCAATCGTGAACTCGATTTCTCGATCTGGCGGTAACCCTGGAAGCTCGTCTGGAAAGACGTCCAGAAATTCACATACAACTGGAATGTCTTCTATTCTAGGACTTCCTTTTTCAGTATCCAACACATAAGCTATGTACGCCTCACATCCTTGTCGAAGCAATCGTTTGGTCTACACTACAGTGAGAAATTTATTCTGCTGCTTTTCGCCCTTGAATATTACCGTTGCATTTTCCTTAGTTCGCAATTCAACTTTCTTATTCGCGCAATCTATCTGAGCCTTATGACATGCTAACCAATCCATTCCTAAAATGATATCGAATTCTCCTAGCTTAAAAGTAATTAAATCTACAGAAAAATGATGTCCGGCTACTTCTACATCACACGCAGGACATACTCAATCTACCGGAACTTGGTCGTCATTCGCTAATTTTATAATTAACGTCTCGCCCAACCACTCAATTTCACAATGTAACTTATCAAGAAATTCTTCAGAAATAAAGGAACGGGTAGCTCCAGAATCAATTAATACTTTTGAATCTATGGAGTTCACCAAAAGCGTACCTGCAATCACACTTGGATTCTGTACTGCTTCTTTTATGGTCATGTTAAAAGTCCTTGCTCTGGGTTGATTTGGCGGCGGTGGCGGAGGTAATGCCAATACTTTCGGAATACTGGCTGCCATTGTTGGTCCTTTACAATTCCTAGCGATATGCCCTATCCTTCCGCATTGATAGCAAGTGATTTCTACTATTTTTCCTGTCGGACATTCGTTAGAGTAGTGCCCTTTCTGCTTGCATTTGAAATATGTCACCTCTGCTTTAATACATACGCCGGTATGCTTGCGTCCACAAGTTTTGCAATACGGCACTGAAACCTTAACAATTCCCTGCTGGTTGGAGACTTGGAAATGATTACCTACTTTTTGTGTACCCTGTCCTATCCTTTTGAAATTCAGATTTTCCCGGGCTTGAAATCCCGACTTTCTGTTGAAACGGTCTTGGAAACTTCCCTGTCCTCTGTCTCGTTGAGACCTTTCACTTTCCCCTTCGATGATCAAAGCTTTCTGGACCACAGCAGTATAGGTTGCTAATTCAAAAACTGCAACTTGTCCGCGTATCCATGGTCGTAATCCCTCTTGAAATCTCTGCACTCGTTTCCCTTCAGTGTCCACCTATTCCGGAACAAACCTAGCCAATTCATTGAATTTGGCTTCATATTCTGTTACAGACATACTTCCCTGCTTCAGCTCTAAAAACTTTATCTGCATCTGATTCCTTACGTAGCGAGGAAAATGCTTCTCTAAAAATAATTCTTTAAACTTATCCCAAGCAATAACATCTTCACCTTCTAAAGCCTTTTTAGATTCCCACCAATAATTTGCCTCTCCTTTCAACAAGTAACTAGCAAAATCAGTCTTCTGGTCCTCACCTACCTTCACTAGTACAAAAGCTTTCTCTATTTCCGTTAACCAGGTGGTAGCTTTAATAGGATCAGTAGACCCATCAAATTCTGGAGGTTTAACTGACTGAAACTGCTTAAAAGTAACAACAGGTTGAGGCTCAGGACGAGGTGGTTGTTGTAACATTTGTTGTTGTATCTGTTGTTGTTGATGTTGCATCTGCTGCTGCATCATTACCATCTGTTGTTGCATCAGATGGAATATTTGGTTCATGGTTTCATTAGTCTGGCCTTCGGAATTGTTGTTAGAGGTCTCAGCCCTAGTCTTTCTTTTTGATGCCATCTTCTTCTGATAATAAAATATGTGATATTTATTTAACAGTTTAATAAACAATTGACAGTATGTAAGAAAAACAATCGATCCGGTATTAATAACATGATTTATATAAGGAAAATAGTTGCTGAATAGAAAAACTAGAAATATAAGCAGTTAAATAAAATGGTTTTCCTTTTTTATTTTTTTTTCAACAAGAATTATAGTATATAAGACTGTAAAGCAGTAAAATGAAAGTAAATGCTGTAAAACTGGAAAGACTGAAATTTAAATAAAAGAAATTTGAAAAGTTCAGTTTATATATATGACACCAGCCTCAGGTGTAAATGTTTGATACAAAAAGTCTCGCTCCGCTGGAAGTCATCGGGGCTACAAGTCATACTACTACTACAGGTCAAAACCTACTATAGATTAAACTACTAGTACACACATACACACTACTCACTAGGTCATACTACGCTGCCTCTATGTACATCTATACTCTGAAGTCACTGTCTCATCTGTCCCTGACTCAGAACCCTGGTGGCACATGACTCAACTCCTCCTGCAATGCCTCTAGCACTGTCTCGGTAAGTCCCAATACTCTATGATATGGTGTCTCTGCACTAATATCCTGCTGTCTCAGATCCATAAGCTGCTGAGAACTAACTCGGTGAATCTGACGTAATCTCTCCCTCAGTATGTAATCTGATCGTAATGCTCGGACGGGACCATCTGCATGCGTCTCAAACAATCCAAGGATCTCTCTGCACTGGGTCTGCCATCGAACCCTCTCCTCTCTCTCCTCCTGAAAATGCTGATAAGTAACTATATGATGCTCATTTAGATCCGTGCTAGAACCTCGAGAAGGTAACGACCCACCGACTACTATCTCATCCATAAACTCCTGCTGTGGAAACTGATATACTACAGGAATAGGGGCATAAATAGCTAAAGGGGCAGGAAATAAGACTGGCTGCTCCATAGGTGCATACACTGGTGGCTCTGCCTCTGGCTCCATCTGTGGAATATCTGGAATCTCAGGCTGCGGTACTGGAATCTGCAGCTCTAAATCATCCCACTGTGGAAGATCAATCATATCAGGAACATCAAATATCGGAAACTCCAAAGGTGGAAAGTCAGGCATCTCTGGCTCAACATAAGGGAAATAATCAACAAAGTCTGGTACCTCTAGTGGAGGTGGTATCTCTGGTGCTGGTCCAAATGGTAATAGTGGAGGTGGTGGCAATGGAGGAAAAATCGGCACTGATGCTGGGGCTAGTACTGCTGCTGCTACTGGGTCTGACTCAGTCCGCTCTGACGAAGAAGCCATCTAATAATATACCAAAGAAAAGAAAAGGTCACTAAACAATTCTAAGATTTATACTTTCCTATTCTAATCTGACCTAAATCCTAACACTATTTTTCCTAATCTGACTATCCCTATCTTATGTGATCTCTCTATCCTATCTTAATCCTAATGTTCTTGTTTTGAGGGACCAAACCTACAGCTCTGATGCCAAACTGTAACGCCCTCCAGACCCGGGGTATAAGTCTGGGGGTTACGAGCTAATCACCAAACTTGTACAAGCTTATTGATAAATAATAAAGAAATGAAACTAAACCCCTTAGCAACTACCAGGACCTTTTTAGGTTGAAGTATGAAAACAAGAACCACTAACTACTTTTATTACAAACCAACATTCAAAATCTCACAAACTTTCTTTATTACAAACCATTGTCTAACTCATTTTAAACTAAGTTCAGCTTTTATTCAAACACACATACTATCTATCAACACTCCACCTGCTCGGGCAACTCAAAGCTTTCTTCCTGGATTGGGATCAACACCTTGGGTATAAGAGGATCCCGAGGCTTGACCCGCTTCTTTACCACTCGTGTTCTGACGGGTTTCATATTCCTTCTTAACTGAAACAATAAGGTAAATAACAACAAAAAGGGGTGAGCCAAAATTGCTCAACAAGTCTACAAAATATATACAATGTTAAAGCAATATAACTGAATCTGTATCCCAGGTATATCTGCAAAGATATAGCCTCATAAGAATCAAAAGAAGGCCATTGCTGGCGAATACAAACGAACTACACTGGACTCAAGTTCGCAGCTATACCCTGCTGATCAGCCAGGATACAGTGCAGATCTATATCTCACTATATAGATCCCGTCGGGCACCCAGGCACTACGGCCCATCTCAAGGATCCGGTTATATCCCGGTCCTTAGGATTAAGTAACCTTAATCCCCAAAAATAATGTTATCCAGTCCCTGGAATAGCAACCGGAACAATCGGTATACTTTGATATATTCTAATCACCAGAATATATTAATAATTGTGAGTAATAATTGGAATATGAATAATAAATTCAAATGAAAAGAATAATTCAAGAATCGAACTGAGATATGAATAAAGGAAATTAAAGTAATGCAAATGTAATAAGAATTTGAAGAGAATATCACTATTCTAGAAAATAGAATAGAGGAGAAACTTGCCTTCTGTGCGACTTACTGCAATTAAATCACTTCCGTCTATTCCCTACTTGACCTGCCTTGCTGGGTTAGTTTCTGTTAGCAAAATAGATTGGTTAAGTCATTTTGTACTTCGGTTGCACCTTAAATCGACTTCATTTTGTTCCTACTATTTACCCATACGTTTATAACTAACTCGAATATTACATATAAGCAAGTAAGACTCGATTAACCACATAATACACATAAGCACATAAGCACATAATCGTTTTTATAGTTAAAATAATTTTTAGAATCGAAATCGATTCGCTGATTGTTCCGTTGATCACCTTCTGCTTCATTTCCCATTTTTCCGGAATTTTTCGAACTCGTCTCGGCACGCATTTCGACTGATAATCAAGCAATCAATAAAATCAACTAATTTCGAGAAGAAATTAGGTCTTCATATTATTTTTAGTGAAAAGAATTCATTTTTCTGAGTCAACAGGCTTTCGTTTCGCTCAAATCGGACTAACGGTTGAATTATTATCAATTAAACACTGATAATTCAATTTATTATTCAATATAAATAATTATTGCTAATTTTTCAATCCCAAAATAAATTTTAAATAATTATTTAAGAAAAATCAAAGTCAAAAATAATTTTTTTATAATTTTTGGAGTTAAAATGAAGAAGTTATGATTTATCGAAAATTATGTGACTAATTATCGAAATAATTAATCACTTTTTAAATATTTGATAAATAAATAACTAATAAATAATTAATAGATAATTATTTACTAATTTAAAATAATTAATCCCTAATTATTAGGATTAATCACAATTTATTACAAATATTTACAACTCATCGTTATTTATTTGATTAGATCGATTATTTACAAATAATCAATCGATTTAATTAACTGATACGCTATTTATCGAAAAACTATGAATTACTCGAATTATAAACCAACTTAACGCGTAATCACTCGTATAAATACGAGCTACGCACTATTCTCGAATACTACCGAACTAATATATTATTATTGGAATTTAAACGATTCGTTAATCAATTAATTATCGGTATTTAATTATACGATACGAATAATTACTGCAATATTATTCGAATAACTAACGCTCGAATAATAATTCTCATTATCGAATCACTATTCGTAATATTAACTAATTATCGGATCATTAATCGTATTATTTAATCCTTAGTTATTAATTAATTACCTAATTATTAATTAATTACCTAATTATTAATTAATTAGATAACTAATAAATAATTAGATAAATAATTAAATAATTAAATAAATAATTAAATTCGAATTTATAAATTAACAAAATAATTCAGAAATTAATAATATTATTTTTCAAAATTCAAAACTGATATTTATTTAATTTTTAGAATTACTAAAACTAATTTCTGATTTTTAGAAAAATAAAATAAATATATAAAATAACCAGAAACACAAAACAGGGTTTCAGGGTTAGGGTTTTTGGATTAATCCCGGGTCGAAACCGGGTTGCAAACCGAGTCGACGCCGGGTTGAACATGAACACGCCGGCCGGCTGCCTGAACTCGGCACCGGCGGAGAAAACTTCGGCGAACCAAAACAGCGTCCAAACGACACGGTTCCAGGCTGGTTTTGCTCCGATTTCAATCTCCAACACCACAGAAACATCACCCCACCCTTCGATACAACCCTAGACCTCAGCCTCGTCATCTTCGGCGAAGAAACGAACGAAGGCGCCGGCGTCGTTTTTCCGATGACGTCGATACGTTCGACCCAACACTCACCCATCACCATCTAACACTTTACAATCATTATACACCCTAATTAAACCTAGAAACTCAGGAAATCATTCAACATATCACCGGAAAATCAAGAACTCCGGTGGCGGCTAAAAATTCCGACGAGCCTAAATCGGAATCAACAGTTAACAAAACCAACACGAATCGACTGGAAATTGTACGATCTACAACTCTATAACAATCAAATTCATCTCAGCAACTTCTAACAAAAACACCCAAATCAAAATTAAACCCGAAATTACAAAATAAAAATCGAGTAATCAACAGATGAAATTGATAACAGGATCAAAAATTAGATTCAATAAGCTTTATAACGACTACTTTCACGTTCAATTTGGATAACATAATGACCTTCAAACTCAGCTTTGATTCTAAGAACTCCAAACCCTAATTCTGGAAATTTGGGGATTTTTCTGAATTTTCTAATTATATTCTGATTTTTAATGAAAATTAACTGAAAAATTAATAGTAAATCAGGTATTTATAATTATGAAAATAATACCCCTAAATAAAATTAAGTGTCTAATTACACTCCTAATAAAATATTTGGCCCCAATTTTTATAATTTTTGGGTATTAATATTGAATTTTTAAATATCCAATAAATACAAAATTAATGCTAAAAATTCCCAAAAAATGTGATTATTACAAAAATGCAAAGAAAAAAGATATATGATAATTTCATGATCATATAAAAATAAAAATGTGATTTTTGTGGGGTTTTTGGTACCCGGAGGGGCCCGGAAAAGCCGTTTTTCGCGAAAAAGGTCAATTTGTAAAACGTCTAGGGGTTCAGAATAACGATATGGTATAGGGCATTTTTGGCAAAATAGGGCCAATGATTTTGTTTGAAATACGGGCTTTTAAAACATGATTTTGAGCTGTACGGGATTTGATATAAGATATCTAACTTACAATAAAACACTCAATAAATGTCCAAAACACGTTTGGATCAAAATAGATAACACATCACACATAGCAGTTATGGTTTAATGACTCAACACATTTAATCACATATAAATGACATATTAATACACATATTTTATTATAAATATGATATCATACAACGTAAATTTCCCGGTCGTTACACTTACCCTCTTGGCCCGTGCTCCTGGTTGAGAGCTTGTTTCAATAATAACATCCTTTTGGGAGGATGAAACTAGAGTTATGCTAATTTCCTTATTAACTACCACGGTTTGTTGGGAAACTGTGGTGTGGCTAGGGCTTGGGTACACTTACTTCACCAACCTTATCCTATTTAGGTTTGGCTAGGTTTGGTAGATTTTGCAACTGGTTTCTTTTGAGAGAAACCAGAGGGGGCTTTCTTTGTTTTGGATTTTGAAGTTTTTGTTTTGGTAGCTTGGGTAGGCATCTGTTGGGTCATTGACACAGATGCCATAGCTACACTTAAAGGCAAAGAAATTTGTGAGGTTGGAAGAGTAGAGACAGTGGTGCTTACCTCACTTACTTGAGTGCCCTTCATGATTGGAAAGTAGAAGAGGGGCACCTCTTTGTGGTTACTTTCTCTTTTCAAATCAGCAATTATTCTCCTTTTTTGAACCCAATAATCCAGTTTGCTGGTTGGGTTCTTAATAGCAATATTCTCAATAAGAGGTTAGAAAGAATCATAAAGAATCTAGCATAATAGACACTTTTACCTCTCTTATTAATTTCCCCTAACTTGTAACCTAACTCAAACATGATCATGTCACTGAAACTAAAGTACTTATCAATAACTAGCATATAAGCATGTTAAGCATGACAGTGTTAACAGAATCAAAGTTACTTACTTTACCGGAAAACACCTTGGTAACTACATCACACAAATAACACCATTCTTTTTTAAGACCTAGCCTCCTAATCTCACTCAACTTAGAGGTAGGAAGTGCATAGCCAATAGAATTAAGCATGGTAACTAAATTAGCATCTGTGTGTGGAAGAATAGTAGTGTTTTCAGGAATCTTAAAGTATGCTTGAAATGTGTCACTGTTAATGCAGAATTGCTTACCTTTGAGTGTGAAAGTTATGGTTTTGTCTGTAGACTGGTACACAGTAGTTGTCCATATCTCCTCCATAACTTCACAGTAGATTGTGGGTGATTCCAGCATAGCATAACTGAGTTTGCAACCTTTCACAAAATCCATCATTTTGTGAAAATCTTCAGGCGCCGGAATTTCCTTGTTCACAAGAGCTACAAAATTGTTCTTTTCATAGATAAATCCAGACTGAGACATGATTTTGACTACTGGTGCCATTGTTAAAGTAAGGGAATTTGCAGAGAGAAAGAGAGTATTTGATTTGGAGAAGAAGAGAGTTAGAGCAATTGATTTGAGAATGATAAAAGAAAAGAATGAAAATGAATTTTGCTTTTATACTATCTCAGAAATAAACTGTCAAAAGTAATAAAGTGAAATAAAGTAACCAATCAAAATAGCCTAAAATAGCTGTTTAAAATAAATAAACTGTCAAAATTCTGTCAATTATCCGTAGTGATATACTTATAGACTATAAGTATATCTGATGGATAATGTTCAGAATTCTAATGGCTATAATGAAAGCAATTCGACGGATGAGAATAAAATAATTATCCGTCGGGTATAAAATAATCTAAAAAAGTAATTGATTTTTATTAAGCTTTTTAACTTTGACGGATGATCAAACTCGATGGATAATGATCATCCGTCGGCATGTAAATTTTGACTTAGCCAAAATTTCATCTAAGACAGAAAAATTAATTAAGTGTCTGGCTGCATTACAACTTGCAAAAATATCTGAAATGATTTAAGAATAATTAAGCATACCTAACTCACTTACCAACCTTGAAAAGGTGATTTCATCAAGTGGCTTGGTAAAGATATCTGCAAGATGCTTTTCACTTGGAACAAAATGAAGTTCCACGGTACCATTCATCACACGTTCCCTAATGAAGTGGTACTTGATGTCTATGTGCTTTGTTCTTGAATGCTGTACTGGATTTTTAGTGATGGCAATTACACTTGTGTTATCACAAAAAATAGGAATTCTGTCCACTTGTAGACCATAGTTCATCAATTGGTTTTTCATCCATAAAATCTGTACACAACAACTACCAGCAGCAATATATTCAGCTTCAGATGTAGAAGTAGAAACTGAATTTTACTTTTTACTGAACCAGGACACAAGCTTGTTTCCTAAAAATTGACAGGTTCCTGTTGTACTTTTTCTATCAATTTTACAACCTGCATAATTTGCATCTGAATAACCAGTTAGATCAAAACCAGAATCTCTAGGGTACCAAATGCCAAGTTTTGGTGTTCCCTTGAGATATCTGAAAATTCTCTTAATTACTACTAAATGAGATTCTCTAGGATCAGCCTAAAATCTAGCACAAAGACAGGTAGCAAATATTATATCTGGCCTACTAGCTGTTAAGTACAAAAGTGAGCCAACCATGCCCCTATAGCTTGAAATATCCACAGACATTTCAGTAGTGTTTAATTCAAGTTTAGTTGCAGTGATCATGCGAGTTTTTGCAGATGTGCAATCCATTAGATCAAACTTCTTTAAAAGATCATAAATGTATTTGGTTTGAATAATGAATATTGCATCACTAACTTGCTTAACTTGTAAACCAAGAAAGTAAGTTAGTTCTCCCATCATGCTCATTTCATACTTACTTTGCATCAATTTGGCAAACTTTTTGCAAAGTTTTTCATCTGTAGAGCCAAATATAATATCGTCTACATAAATTTAAAAAAGTATACTAGAGCCATTAACATTTCTAAATAATAAAGTTTTATCAACAGTACCTCTTGTGAAGTGGTTTTCCAAAAGAAACTTTGATAAAGTGTCATACCAGGCTCTAGGTGCTTGCTTCAGTCCATAAAAAGCTTTCAAAAGATAGTAGACATATTCTGGAAAATTTAGATCTTCAAAACCAGGAGGTTGACTGAAATAGACTTCCTCCTCCAAATCTCTATTCAAAAAGGCACTTTTGGCATCCATTTGATAGACTTTAAAATTGGTATGGGTTGCATAGGCTAAGGAAATTCTGATGGCTTCAAGTCTTGCAACAAGAGCAAAAGTTTAATCAAAATATATCCCTTCTTGTTGACAATGGCCCTTAGCAATAGATCTAGCTTTGTTCCTGACAACTATGCCATTTTTATCCATCTTATTTCTGAATACCCACTTGGTGTCAATAGGACTCTTTCCTTTAGGCTTGGGTACCAGTTTCCATACCTTGTTCCTTTCAAATTGGTTTAGCTCCTCCTGCATAGCTAAAATCCAATCAGGATCCAATAGAGCTTCTTTTACCTTTTTTGGTTCTTCCTTAGAAAGGAAGCTGCTATACAGACACTCTTCTTGAGTTACTTTCATAGTTTCAACTCTAGAAGATGCATCACCAATAATGAGCTCAAAAGGGTGATATTTAGTCCATTTTCTCTGTTACGGTAGATTAGCACTAGATGAAGTGGCCTCATTGTTGTCTTGATGTGTGACTGTGTTTTGATTATGAGGAACTCCCCCTGAGTTTGTGAATCTTTGATTTGAGGAAGGGGTACAATCTGTAGGTGATCTGTTTTGACTCTCAGCTTCTCTCATTGTTCCGAAGGATGATTCACTTTGTATCTCGATGGATGAAGCTGATTGTCTACTGACGGATGAGGCAGATTGTAACTCGACAGATGTTGAATTATGTGCTTCATTAGTTGTAGATTTTTCTGCATTATCCTTAGCCACTATTTCTTGATCACTATCATCATCACTGTCATCACTAACCATCTCAACATTATCAAACTTGTGGCTTTCATAAAAATCTCCATCTTGCAGTCCTTTAATATTTTTATCATCAAACACAACATATACTGATTCCATAACAATCTTGGTTCTTAGATTATAGACTCCATATGTCTTTCCAATAGCATATCTAACAAAAATTCCTGCACCTGCTTTGGCATCAAACTTCCCATGTTGATCAATTTGATTCCTTAAGATATAACATTTGCAGCCAAAGACATGAAGAAAATTTAGAGTTGGCTTCCTATTCTTGAACAACTGATAAGGAGTCATGCATTTGGCTTGATTAACCAAAGAAATATTCTGAGTGTAGCATGCAATATTCACAACTTCAGCCCAAAAATATGTTGGTAACTTTGATTCTTCAAGCATTGTCCTTGCAGCCACAATTAGAGATCTGTTTTTCCTTTCCACCACTCAATTTTGTTGAGGAGTTCTAGCTGTAGAAAACTCATGCATAATTCCATTTTTTCACAAAATAATCTCATCACAGAATTCTTGAACTCAGTTTCATTGTGACTCCTGATTCTTCTCATTTTGAAGTCAGGATGATTGTTGACTTACCTTATGTGATTGATGATGATTTCACTAGCTTCATCTTTGGACTTTAGAAAATATGTCCAAGAGAACTTTGAGAAATCATCTACAATTACTAGGCAATATCTTTTCCTTGAGATGGACAACACATTGACTGGTCCAAATAAATCCATGTGCAACAGTTGCAAAGGTTCTTCAATTGTTGAATCAAGCTTCTTTCTGAATGATGCTTTAATCTGCTTTTCTTTCTGGCAGGAATCACAAAATCCATCCTTAGTAAACTCCACTTGAGGAATACCTCTAACCAATTCTTTCTTGACAAGCTCATTCATGATCTTGAAGTTTAGATGGGGCAACTTCTTGTGCCATAGCCAACTTTCATCTTGACTTGCTTTACTGAGAAAACAAGTGACTGATTCTGCATTTGATGAGTTGAAGTCAGCTAGATATACATTTCCTTTTCTCACTCCAGTGAGAACCACTTTGTTCCTCTTTTTGTTTATCAAAATACAGGCCTCTGAAATGAAGGTAACTAAGTTGCCCTTATCACAAAGCTGGCTGATACTCAACAAATTATGCTTGAGACCATCCACTAGGGCAAGCTCTTCAATGATGACATTGTCCTTTGAAATCAAGCCATATCCCACAGTATAACCCTTGCTGTCATCTCCAAAAGTAATACTTGGGCCAGCTCTTTCCTTGAACTCAGTGAGCAGGGTAGAATTTCCAGTCATGTGCCTTGAGCAAACACTATCCAAATACCATAGATTCTTTTTGTTTCCCTGCACACATCAAAATCAAATCAAGTTAATTTTGGTACCCAAGTTTCCTTGGGTCCTGCCTTGTTAGCTTTCTTCTTTGGTTTCTTAGGTTTGATCTCATTTGACTTGAGAATTTCAGATTCATCCTTAGTCATTTGAGTTGAACCTTTGAAACCAGACATTAAAACAGAATTATCATGCACATTTTGGTTTACATGAAAAGGCATGCTATTTGCAAACATGTTATTCCAATAAGGCATGCTAAATGGCATTTGAGGCATACTAAATGCAGCATAATAAGGATTAGGTGCAAATGGCATATTAGCAAATTGTGCATTCATATTCTGAGTAGACATATCATTCATAGGCATGGTAGGCATGGCAGTCATGTTGGGAAAAGAAGAGGGTGCAGACATGGGAGTAGGCATGGCAAGCTTGCAATTAACAGACAAATGATTAACACTACCACACTTAACACATATTTTTCTTGGTGCATATTTATTAGGTGTGTAGTTGTTATGTTTGTTAATTGCTACTTTCCCATTTCTATTGTTTTTCTTTTTAGTTTCTATTTTAACATCAATCTTTTCTAATCTGTCATTCAATTGCTTGACAGACAGATGCCCAACATTAACTGTAACATCCGGGACATAGCGTCTAATTATTTTTATTAATAAATGATTATTATGCGATTATTATGTGAATTTTTGATGAATTATCTGATGATTAATAATAATATTTGGATGTTTGTATATAATAAAATGTGAGTATGTTAATTTTATTATGTTCAGAATAAAATATAGATAATTAAGGTACTTTTTTGGTAATTTTTGGAGTGTTACATGATTTTATAATAATATATGAATTTATTAATTATTTTCCGAATAATTACGAAACTATTTTATAAAGCCGGGAATCGCCCAGCTTCAACCGTTTTTACCTTTTTACAACCGGAAACTCTTTCGAAAACTCCTTCATAATCTATTCTGGTAATTTCAGACATTTTCCGTGTTTTGACTTTTTCGATCCGGATTACGTTTTGACCCGTGTGCGTCCCGACACAAGATTTTCGATACGATAATCATTCCGATAAATCCATAAAATCCGTCTTCTCAAAAGATGGGATTATATTGCACTATTTTCGTATAAAATGTTTTATAAAAAGCCCGGTTTGAATAATTATCCTATACGGGTATAAAATCGAATCATTTTTGCAGTTACTTAGCGGCTAAGTAACTAATTTATCGATCCAATATGATTCAAAATAAACCAATATTCCATAATTATAAATAGCCTTTTTCTTATTATTTTATTCGTATAATCATAATTCATCAGTAAAAATATAGAATTTACAGAGAAAAACCCTGATTATTCGTTACGTTCTTGAAAATTAAACCCTCGAATGAAGGCGTTATCGAACTCCGGTTCGGGCGTGCCATATATCAAATCGAAGCTCTCAAAAAGTATTTTCTGAATCAATCAACCATTTTAGTGCAGAAATCAAGGTGATTTTCTTA
This sequence comes from Apium graveolens, assembly GCF_009905375.1. Classification (NCBI taxonomy): domain Eukaryota; kingdom Viridiplantae; phylum Streptophyta; class Magnoliopsida; order Apiales; family Apiaceae; genus Apium; species Apium graveolens. Next base: position 205,154,816 of record NC_133653.1, read on the forward strand.
TTTTTTTATTTTAATTCAAATTATTTGATAATTAAAATAGAAATTTTTGTTCTTGATGTTGTTTATGTGATTTGATGGCTTAATATTGTAAATAATTTTATCATGGTCATTTTGGTATATTATATGATGAATTTGGAGTTCAATAACATGTTCGAATTGATGTTGATTCTCGGATTTTAAAATTAGGGTTTATAACTATGAATGTTCTTGATTGAATTTTGGGACTTTATGTTGGAAGGGTTATTGATTCAATTAATTAGTATCAGTATATAGATCGTGGAACTATTGATACTAGTTAGAAGGCCAGAGGATACCAGATTCGACCTCGCCGGAATAAGGCGGAGAAGTCGCCAGGAAACTTCGGCCGGATTTTCTGAATTATACGAGAATGATTTACGAGTTTTATGGCCATAAACAAGTTCCTGGCATCTCTAAGAGTAATCGCTGTTATTTTGGGCAAATTCTGGGACATTTTCAGGCCGCCGAAAAAGCTCCATGGCGGCGGCTATGGAGTTCCGACTGGCAGTGTCGTCGGGGACGACAACAGGGGTGACAAACTTCAGTTTGGCCCCTGAAGTTGTCCCTGATTTGCAAATATAAAATTCTAGTTTTAATATTTTTCAAAATTAGGATTTATGTTTTGAAAAATTTATAAAAACCGGATTTCTGTTTTGTATATTTTCAAAAATGATATTTTCTTAATTATAAAAAGAAAATATCATTTTTGAAAATATACAAAACAGAAATCCTGTTTTTATAAATTTTTCAAAACATAAATCCTAATTTTGAAAAATAATAAAACTAGAATTTTATATTTGCAAATCAAGGACAACTTCAGGGGCCAAACTGAAGTTTGTCATCCATGTCGTCGTCGACGACACTGCTCGCCGGAACTCTATGGCCGCCGCCATGGAGCTTTTCCGGCGGCCTGAAAATGTCCCAGAATTTGCCCAAAATAACAGCGATTACTCTTAGAGATGCCAGGAGCTTGTTTATGGCCACAAAACTAATAAATTATTCTTGTATAATTCAGAAAATCCGGCCGAAGTTTCCCGGCGACTTCTCCGCCGTGTTCCGGCGAGGTCGAATCCGGTATCCTCTGGCCTTTGAACTAGTATCAATAGGTTCCTTTTTCCACGATCTATATACTGATACTAATTAATTGAATCAATAACCCTTCCAACAGAAAGTCCCAAAATTCAATCAAGAACATTCATAGTTATAAACCCTAATTTTAAAATCCGAGAATCAAACATCAATTTGAACATGTTATTGAACTCCAAATTCATCATACAATATACCAAAATGACCAGGATAATATTATCTACAAGATTAAGCCATCAAATCACATAAACAACATCAAGAACAAAAATTCCTATTTTATTTATCAAATAATTTGAATTAAAATAAATAAAAAGAAAATAAGTTTGTTTAGCCACACGATTGGATAAATATCCATTGAGCCCCATTCAAATGAATTGAAATGTGTTTTTGCTTTAAGAAAATCACTTTGATTTCTGTACTAAAATGGTTGATTGATTCAGAATGTACTTTTCGAGAGCTTCAATTTGATATATGGCACGCCCGAACCAGAGTTCGATAACGCCTTCGTTCGAGGGTACAATTTTCAAGAACGTAACAAATAATCAGGGTTTTTTTTCTGTAAATTCTATATTTTTACTGATGAATTATGATTATACAAATAAAACAAAATAAGAAAAAGGCTATTTATATTTATGGAATATTGGTTCGTTTTGAATCATATTGGATCGATAAATTAGTTACTTAGCCGCTAAATAACAGCAAAAACGATCCAATTTGATACCCGTATGGGATAATTATCCAACCCGGGCATTTTATAAAACATTTTATACAAAAATAATGTAATATTATCCCGTCTTTTGAGAAGACGGGTTTTGTGGATTTATCAGAATGATTATCGTATCGAAAATCTTGTGCCAGGACGCACACGGGTCAAACCGTAATCCAGATCGAAAAAGTCAAAATACGGAAAATGTCCGGAATTACCAGATTAGGTTAGGAAGGAGTTTTCGGAAGAGTTTTGGGTTGTAAAATCATAAAAATGGTTGAAGCTGGGCGATTCCCGGCTTTATAAAATAGTTTCGTAATTATTCAGAAAATAATTAATAAAATCATAAATCATTATAAAATCATGTAACACTCCAAATATTAACAGAAAAATAAATTAATTATCTATATTTTATTCTGGACATATTAAAATTAACATACTCACATTTTATTACATACAAACATCCAAATATTATTATCAATCATCAAATAATTCATCAAAAATTCATATAATAATCATTTATTAATAAAAATAATTAGACGCTATGTTCCGGATGTTATATCCTTCCCCCCTTAGAAGGATTCTGTCCTCAGAATCACACTAAGGAATAAATACTGATACTTTTCAAGCATCTCATTTTCATTTTCTCAGGTGAATCTTTCAACCTTACAACTTTTCATAACTTTAACATACAATACCAATCATTCCTCAACAGCCTCTCGCTAACATCATATTCTATTTGTTGCACGTATAACTCAATTCAATTCTCCATCTTCTGTATATATAATGGAGATAAATTACTCTTTCTAGGTATATATAAACACCCTATGAATCCGCTATACGGGTGGCGATGAAGCCAACTCACTTCTACTTATCTTGCCTAGTTTACTATCTAGGAGGGACCGATATAACACATCTTAATTCTCTTTTTTTCTTTCTAATTCTAGTAATTTGTGCTTATGAACGTTTCCAACCGCATTCGAGGCTCTTTAATCGTTCTCGTAATCTTCTTCTTCATCTGCGAATGATATACTGAGGCCATGGCGTATTTGATTTCTGACGTTCTTGAAGTTACACTAGAGTTAGGAGTTAACGAGAAAATCTCAACTGGGTACAATTGATGCACAAACATATTATCATATCTTATTTCCCTGACTCACAATCGAATAGAGAAAATTTATTAACCTGGAGGTATCACCCGCATATTCTAACGCATATTATCATTTATTTTTGTTCCAAGGAGTTCTCATACAAAGTTAACTACAATGCTATCCCTCGACATCTAGTCACATATAACGTCTATTCTTTTCATTATGTCATATTATCAGAAAGTCTTCTTTGACATCTATGTCCTGTATCATATTCTTGGAATAATGTGAGTCCCTTGAGTCAATGATGTTTAGCCAAATTCCCTTTCTTTAGTTCTGCCTTTCTTAATATTCGTTCATCTAGGAGTGGTATATACTATTCTGGTTCGACATAATTTATCGTATTCTAAATATTTCTATCACATCTCCAATCAAATAGTAACTAGATATTTCTTTTTAGTTTTCAGTACTTAATCATATTCCTGGGATGCATTCCCTATCTCAATTTACATATGTTTCATCAAATTCTTCACTTCACTGTTGTCCAAAAAGATTAATAATATTAATCAGTTCCAAACCACACTTGAATCTGATAGTGTACACAATCTCCTTGTAGCAATATCAACTTATTCCTTAGGTAAAGTATTTGTTAATAAAAGAATGGTTAGGTTTAGTTAACCTATCCTCAATAATTTAAATAACGCTTGCTTCAACTCTGGTTTTTAAATGATTCTCCATATCGCCCCTTAACGAGCTATGCTTATTTTTGAAAAGATTACGGTAATAGGTTCATCCTCTGATGCTAGCTTTAATTCTTCATTTACCTATACGTCCTTCCATTTCCATTCTTATACCATGTCAATCCATACTTTCATTTAAATTTCCATACTTAATCACAATCTTCAATTGAATTTCCTATCTCCAAATATAGGTGTCTCACTCCATGCTTTACATTTGTTTTGGCACGCTAACATTCATAATTTTCTTATATCCTGGATAATCTTATAAAATTTCTTTATCATTCTTTTGATTCCACGTTCCCTTTTAGTCAAGTTCTCCATTCTCATGACTCATTATCTCTTCATAAGCGATTTCTTCTTCCTAATTATACCGATTTGGTTATTACTAGACAAGCCATTCTGTGGCTAATACTGAAATAAAAGCTTTTCATAATTATTTGAATTTTTGTCGACCGAACTATCAAATCCCATTGTCAGCTACTTCCTTAATCTTACACAATTAGTAATCACATAACTTTCATTTTTAATCCACTCCAATTATTCTTTGTCGCATCTTTGGCTTCTTCACATTGAAGATATATTTCAAATTATTGAGGTCTATGCCTGCTGTACTTCGTCTCTCCTGCATAATCAAGAGATCTATTTCTTCAGTTCACATACCAATATTGTCAGCTTATATCAAATACTTGTATTTGCGAGTTCTCCGGTATTTTGGAATAATAATAATTTTTTTTACATCGTCGTTCTATATTGGTATACTTTCAAGTCCTTGAATGAAACCTTACTGCAGATGGTAAAAATATCTTTAATCGTCTAACAGCATCTATACTGGTGTAGTTTCCAATCTCTTCTTTATTCAACCTTTCCTCTTTATTCTCTCCCTTCCTTTTCTTGGCTCTTATTCAGACCTTTAGTTCTTGAAAACGTTCTTCTCACCTGTATGTGCAAATAATATTTTAATTCTCTTATCTATTGCAAAGGGCATATTTATCCAATTAAAGCCTCGTACACTTGCCGTAACATCGCGCTGATTTCGCTAAACTTCTGAATTCTACTGGTGTCCTTACTTCCTCCAAATTTCTCATTGCTTTGACTTTGGATCTGAAAATCCTATCAGAATTTGATTTAATCTAATTGGAATCGATTTCCATCTAACTGACCATAAATTGGTAAAATTAACCAATTAACTCTTTTAATTGATAAATCGAACCAGGTGATGGCTAGCTAAATGAAATCAGAGACCAATTATATAAAGTCAGTTTGGCTACAACCACTTCTTTCTGGTACCGAGATCGTAATCATTTGGAGTATCAACCGGAATATTAATAACACACGAAAGTATACTTTCGACTTTAAAGGTAGGGTATTTCTAAAAATTTGGGCAGCATCTCCTCTATATTATGGCTACCAGTCGGACTCAAGCCGACATCAACCATATCCAAACAACCAATCAACCAAATCAATCCATCATCATGAACTCATAATTTCACCATACTTCAGAACATATAATACTAATATCTATATATACTATTGACTAACATAACATACATCTTTTTATCCAACTAGGGATATAACTATACCTTTCGCTTATTTCTTCAACTATCTCGGAACTTCATTAATAAATATAAAATTATTCTACTATTTCTCAAGCCTTATTCCAGTATTCTTCTAGTTCATCATTAAGTTCTTTAGTTAACAATTTATATCACTTATACATGTTCATAAATCCGTTATATAGAAATCTTTTAACCTTATTTTTCCACGGCTCATACTTGTATATGGATATTTTTAAGAACTTATACTGTATCTTTTATTCGATCAAACCAACCTCTACCCTTGAGAATATGCGCTTCTTTCATTAGTTAACTTGTCTAATTTCTGATAATTAACACATTGTCTCAATTCACACTATCGTAATTTATGAAAACTCATTTGGTTTTAAAGTGTTACTTCTTAAAAGATTTCGCAATTAGATCACCAATTCTTCATCTTCCTTTACGTCTTTTCATTTGGAACCTTCTTCACTGACCCAGTTATAGGTATTGAATTTACCATAACTAACTTACTTGGGTTAGGAGTCTTAACAGTTCCTCGAAGAACACGCTTGAGATTTATCATACTCGAGATTTCTTCAATTTCAAAATTTTATGGCAAACATCTCCTCGTGATTGAAGTATGTCTCGCCTTTTTACGTATTAATCACTTGTCTGGGTTGTTGTTGATAATTTCTTCATCTACTTCTATTGTCCCGTCAATCGATTGCGTCGTCTGGTGTACGCAACTTCACTTGCTTATTTTAATGGTTAATTTACCTCATACAGTTTGCTAACTACTCCCATTCATGCCCAAAATCTCAGACTTGAAACGTATCACGTATACAAATTTTTGCTTTAGATTTGATGTTGTCGTGATACCCGCTTTATTGGCATGGTTATTCTTCTTTGCACGGACATGTCCACCGTTCATTGGCTTGTAATTATCTTTATACTTAACAAGTAATTCTATCCGCTACACGAGGTTATTTTACTTCTTTTAGAACACTTAAAGAGTAAAATTTACACAAGAAGAGAGTTTGTGAATATGATTCTGATTGGAAATCTTTTGTAAAGAATAAGAGTACGAGAAAACAATCGGAAGGGTCCATAAATCAATAAGTCACAATCGAAAAGGAAAGAATGAATGATGATTTAGATATGAATGAGACAACCATATTTGTACTCAAGATGGCCAGTCTTTCATACTATATGACATACAGCTGATGATTAGGTGGCATCCCACCAGACTCTTCGTCATTTTGACAAAGTGTCACATCATAACACTGCTTGTCTCGAGCAAAAAGAAAAATTTAGAGAATGGAAATAATTTGAAAGGGGTACGGTAAATTTTCTTTCCTTCTTGTCTCATATATTTATCACTGAGAGAAGCTCACACGTATCCAACAATCAAGAAAAGTGTATACAGTCGTAGAAAAGAATGGCACCATTGGTCTCCATCTACGTTTCGCATGCATACTTCCAGGGCTCGTTCGAGTAACAGATTCCAGATCCACGTCAGCTGATAGATTCAGAATTTCTTTTCGAAATGCCTTTAACGTTTTAACAACCTGAACATAATTATCTTCTTGTTGAATTTGCCATCTTAACTCCTTGCTTCATCCTTACCATGTAGGTTTCATATTTTTAACGTCATGCTTCCATGTTTAATATTTTAGTAGTTCGACCATAATCGCGTTCTTTCAGAATTTATAATTATAATTTCTAATTTCTTCTATGTCGCGTAACGTAACCGTTGATTCTGTAACACCTCGACTCCGTCGATAGGAATATTATTCTTCTTCAATTGTCTGGAAGATTCCTCCAATTTCTTCAATCATCCTTGGGCTTCTTTTGGGTCAACTAACCTATTTTAAACTTTAATAATTCCATGAATGGGATAAATAACGTTTCTGCATGTTGATTCGATTGTTGATACTATTCGACAAGGTTTGCACTCTTCTTCCGAAGAAATTTTAAACTTCATTGTACTAACGGGTGTACTTGGCCCTTTGTACTAACAATACTAAGTTCAATCAAATATTCTTTTGGGTAATCTAATACTTATAACAACAAGAATTCAAGTAGTGATTCGACAACCAAATTTTAAAAACTTTTCTTGTTTAAAGAACTTTTAAAAATTCTGTTAAGAAAATCTTTTTCTGAAAACTTGTTTTAGAATTTTGAAAATCGCACATCTGGTCGTCCTTACTATATGAATTGGTTGTTGTTCTATTCAACCACAACAAGGTACCTAATCGAGGAAATGACCACCTAAGGTTCATCCACTCCAATATCTCTTCTGCTTTTTATTAAATCCAGTTCGCCTTCAGTAGCCACCGAAAACATCATTTATCGGTGCATACCATTTTATTCATAACTCTAACTCCGATGCTGACATCAGATACTATCTTCGATATTTTCATCGTTGTCCTTGATGTCGTAGTTACCACCGATTGACGCTGTGACGACTGAGAATTTTTGCGAGGTAATTAAGTCAATAAAGTGTGATTTATGTGAAGTTATTATGATTATGTGATTAAGTGATGGTTAATCGTTGTTACTGTATATTAGAATCTAGGAGCATAAATAAAAGCGTTCCAATTTAAAGAGTCAGCTTAGGAGTTAAGCTGTGTTGTCGGGCCGTCAGGTAGAACGGAACCCGTCCTAAAAAGGGGTTAAGATATTTAAAATGTGAAGTATGTGTTTTTATGTGAAATGAAATTTTTAAGTAAAGTATTTCGTCCTAGTGACGTGTCGGTCGATAATGATAATGAGAAGCGTAATTGAAACGCTGAGCGTCGGGCCGTCAGGCTGAACGTGACCCGGAACGCGTAAAAAGGAATAATATTAAGGAAGGATAAATTTTATGATCAGACATGAGTTGAGACGTGTTCGTATGTGTGCTTACTTGTCTGTATGCATGATAACGTGGCCTGTTGACATTTTTATGGATTTAAGGGAATTATTTGATTTAAATAAAGGTTTATTTAACCTTCGCGCATTTTTATAAAATTGTCTGAGTAAGATAAAAGCATGGGATTTGTTCTGTTATCTTCATAATAGTCCTAGAGACTTTCTAAAAATGATGAACGGATTTATTTGGTGGTCATTGCATTTTAAATTGATTTTTATGTGGAAAAATGTTATTATTAAAGCGAACTTGCGAAAATCATATAAAATCAACCGTTCGCTCAAAAGTTTATTATGAGTAATGGTTGGAAAGATAATTTCGAGATCTACGTTTTAAAATTATCAATCGCTATAATTTTCAACTTCCTGAGAGATATATATTTATTATTCCACCAATATTCTATGGGAGTAAAAAGAGAAAGGAAAATCAATTTAAAAAGGGAATTAGAGAAGTACTAAATTGCCCTTGTCCTTATTATTTATAAACTCATCCTCCCCCCCTTCCTTTTCTTTTTCCCCCGTGCACACCATTCTCTCTTTTCTCTCTTTCTTCCTCACACTCTCTCTCTCGGCTACTCTCTCTCTCTCTCTCTCTCTCTCTCTCTCTCTCGGCTCTCTTTTCTCTCTTGGTATACTACTTGTTCCTTTGATAAATCTCACCAATTCTTCTCAAAATCTCTTGATAAACATATATAAGTAGGTATTAGAGTGTGCATGTGTGTATATCCACTTGCATGCAAGCTCGATGTGTGTGTGTGTGTTCATGCTTGATGCGTGTGTACGTATGTATATATGATCCAATATGTGCTTAAGGAGGTGATTTTATGATTGAAAAATGATTTTTAAAGCTAAATGAGTCTTGCATGTGCCTTGTGTGTGCATAAATCGGAGGTTTCAAGGTTGGAAACCCCGAAATGGGGCACCACCGAGAAACCACCGCCACCGGTAATGAACTCCGATGAACCGGTGGTGAGTTGTGATGTTAAAACTGAACTCTAATTCCACAAAACTTGATTTTTGGTGTTTGCATGCTTGGTTTGTTTGAATTTCAAAAAGGGTTTTGATTTCTAAAAGTTAAGTTGATAATTGCTTGATAAGAATGAGTTGTTGAAGATTAAGTCTATAAATTATGATTTGATTTGAATGATTAGATGAATTTAAAACTAAATTAGACCATGCATGTGTTTATTTGATGTAAAAGTCGCATAGGGCCTTGGTTTATCAAAAAGGGATTGATTATAGTTGATAAAAATGATTGTTTGATGGTTGTTTGAAAATGATAAGTTAAATAGAGTGTTTAATGGAATTAGGGATGAGAAATTCGAATATAAATATGAGATTATAGGTTGTCTTGGTTCGAATTTTTATTGATAAAGGAAGAAGAATTAAATTGGTGTGTTGTTCTTGCTTGGATTCATTAGAATTTAGGATTAAGTGAATGTTTGATTGATTATATGTTATATGGATTTGGTATGAAAATTTACTTGATTTTGGGTGATGTTTGTAGAATGGCCGAATGGTTTATAGTAGTTAAAAAGGTCAAATTCTAATTTAAGTGCTTGAATGGATCATGAGGATTAGTTAAGGATTGCATGTGAGATTTTTTTTGCTTAATTTGCTATGTTGGTTCGAATTAAAGTATAAAAGAAAAGGGGATGATTGATTTGTGTTAACTATGGTTGTCGTTTTGGTTTAAAGATGACTTTAGGATCGTAATTGTAAGTTTTGTCATTTGATTATTCGTATAAAAATTTCAAGTATAAAGAGCTATATGTACTAATATAAAGTATGATTTGACTTCAAGTTGAGATAAGGATGTTTATAAGTTAATTTTCGAGTTTATATAAAGGTGTAAAGGTTAGGAATAAAGTATATGACGTGTGATGTGCTGTGTGCTTATGTGTATAAGCTATACTCGTATATTCGAGTCAAGGGTATAATCGAGCTATCGTATTGAGTAATCGTTCCGAGAACGAGATTTGAGAAACTGATTAAGATTTTGGTTTTGTATAGATTCGGAGCGTGAGGGCATTCAGGCTAGGAAAGGAAAGGGTATACTAGGTGGCAGTAGTTCAACCTTCAGGAAAGCGAATTCAGGCAAGTAACTCTCATTACTTGTGAGAATAGTTATAGAGAGGTTATTGTTCATACCATGTAGAGTATGGAACTGTTAATGATTTGAGATACCCTGTTTTTGATCTTGATAAACTGTTATTGATAAGCTTACTGATTCAACCCTTTGGTAACATGTCCTGTCCTTTCTGTTCAAGTTATTTGTTAAGCCATGAATTGTATTGAACCCTATAATTACCTTTACGAACCTTTTTTTTATGATACCTTATTTCTTGATCACCCTATTGATCCTTGAAACAGATATTGATCCTTTTGATTTAAGTACCTTGTTATCCCATATTCAAAATCCTTAGAGTTGTTCCTTGCTTGTCTTTGAATCACTTCCTTAACTTTGTTTTCTTGAAATTTGACTTAAGAATGAGTTTCGAATCGAAAGAGTCTGAATGATTTCATATTCTTGGTAATGATAAAATGAATTTAGAAAAACCTACTTCTTTTTCCAACTCAAGGTTTTCCAAACGAATTCCTGATGGATTGGATTGGGACGTAAGAGGCTAGTGGGACTTGTCCAGTCATGGTAAGAGGCTAGCGGGGCTAGTCCAATTTAAGGCTAAATTATGCCGATTGGTACCTTAAAGACCGGATGGAGGTCGTTACGGGCTGATCACCCGTATTATAATGAAATAGAAAGATAAAGTGATCCAATCAAGGGTTCTATATTGATTATTTAAAATAGAACGGAAACATCCTGTTCAGTAATTGATTCTTGAAAATGAAAATAGTTTATATCGCTTTGAAAAGAGTTGATTGTGATATTGTGAAGCTTAAAGCTCGTGAACCCTGATCTTAATCTGTTGATCATATAATTGGTTTCATATAGTGAAATACTGTTGTTTTCCTTTCTGAAAGATCTGTTCTGATCCTTTAATGATTTGTGATGGATGTCGGCTTTCACCCCGCTTTGAGCCTTGTTCCTTAAAAGCCCCACATTTTTCCCTCATAACCCTTCCTTAACCCAAAAGATGGAAATCTGCCACCTAGAACAAATATAGTAGAATGCCCTGAGATTGGTAAAGTATATTATGGATTTCATATCGTAGAACTGCTATATAGTTACTTGCTGAGTTTTATACTCATATGTTTTGTTTTAATCTAACCATGACAGTTAAGCAAGAAGGTGGCCAGGCTTAGGCGCACTGCTCGTAAGAGCGTACCTGGTGGTCCCTATCGTGTTGAGGGCTTCCGGTTGCCAGAGCAGGTAGTGGTATTTCTGAGTGAGCAAGCGCTTAGAAGGAAAATTGTAAAGATACAATGGGTTATCTGTCGGTTCCAAGCCGGAATTGATTATGTTTATTTAAAATTATTTTGGGGTTGTAAGTTATATTTTATGATTGGTAGTTGTAATCTTGTCTCATACTTTATCCTGTTTGATCCTGTTAGTAGTTAATCGGGTTTATGCTTATTTAATTATTAGATTAAGGGTGTGTGGGTCCTCATTTCCTAACCCCAAGATTGAGGGCGTCATAGACGCAATTCGATGTTCTGTCCGTACATAGGGTCGTCTCTTTTTGTTAATTTTTAGTATATCCCATATGGTAAATATCGTTCCTTACGCGGCGCCTGAAAAGTGCTAAAAATCTCCTCACCATAGTGGTGCCTTTAAACTTGCAACGTTGGCTCTTTGTTAGCTTCAATCAACGCGTTGCCTCCAGCCTGGTGCTTAACCGGTTACACAATTCTAAGTTGGCTCATACTAGAACTTTCCCGTCTTCCCAAAATTCTCATAGAATTCAATCGCATTTTCCTCTAAGATCATATAAAAGCAGGTTAACTTACCAATCTCCGTCGAGCTGTCAATTCCTCACAACTATAGGATCTAGGAACTCAATATATCTATAGCGTTAATATATTCACCTTTTACTTCTCTTAACAATGTCTTGTCTTACTAATCCATATCGGATATGCTATTCTTAATGCACACTCAACTCGAACTCAAAATGAGTGTACCTAGGATCTTTCTTATCTTATATAACCTGTCCATCCTATCTTACTTTCACCTATTCTTATTTCAGGGACCAATAACCTGTAGCTCTGATACCAACTGTAACACCCCCAAATTCGGGGTCAGGATTGGGTGTCACTACACAACTTTACACAATATAAACCTGTATATTATAACAAATATACAGACAACCCCTCATTATTCAGGATCGCTTACGGGTTATGGTATGAAACAAGAATCCAACTTTCTAAAATTACAATGTATAAATACAATTTCATTACCTCATTACTAATTTCCTCGTATTGATAACTCTGACACCTCCAAATTTTCTTCAACTGGAGTCTCTCCACTTTTGATGTCTATTAAAAGCTATTCACTTTTGTTCTTATTTGATATTGAATGAAATAAGAGTTCACAAAGCAAGAGTGAGCCAAAAATGTAATATCTGGGTTATATCTTGTAATTATTTTTGCTAATAAATAAATATTATGCATGTTCAGTATTTATTCTGTGAATTAATTGTTAAGTGGTATATGTATTTGGATGTTTAAAAATAATATCAATTGAGTATTTTAATTTTTATATGTCCAAAATAAAATATAGATAATTGTCATATCTTCCTATTTATTTTTATGTTGATTTATGATTTTATAGGAAATTTATGGATTTTATAAAATCTTTTTTTTTCGAGTATCTATAAACTATTTTATATAATCGGGAACCAACCGACGTCAACCGTTTTTACATTTTTATAACCCGAAACTCTTCCGAGAACTCCTTCTTAACCTAATTGCAATATTCCGAGCATTTTCCATGTTTCGACTTTTTCGATCCGGCATACGGTTTGTCCTGTGCGGGTCCCGACGCAATATTTTCGATACATTATTCGTTTCGGTAATTCAATAAAACTTGTATTTTTGATAAACAGGATCTTTTTATTAAACTGTTATAATTATCACCTCGTAATACGTGTAACCAGGCGCTGAGACCAAGATCGCAGTACAAATTGTACTGATTTGGATAATTATCTTGAAAACCGGTACCGTTTGGATCTGTTTTTATAAATTAACGTACCATTTTGTATCCGGAATGATCCAACGGGATACTAATTTTTCGTAATTATAAATAGCCTTTACCGTATTTTATTTCGTACCGAAAATCATTTGCAAACAGTAATTATAGAATTTTCCAGAGAAAAACCCTAATTTCATAAAACCTACCGAGAATCAAACCTCAATTTCAAGGTGTTACCGGAATTCGTTGGTGAAGCTCGAGTTCTCAAATCAAAGCTCTTGAAATATACTATCAGAATATGTGCTTCATATCACTGCAGAATCAAAGGTTTATTTTCTGTAATTTTATTTATTTTTGAATTATTTTGATTAAAAATATGAATTTTTGTACGGATGATTGTTTGAATGATTTGATGCTTGCATGTTGTAGATCTTGTTCTCATGATGATTTTGATATGTCATATGACTGATTTGGAGTTCAATAACATGTTCAAAATTGAGTTTAATTTTCGAATTTTAAAATTAGGGTTTATAACCCGTATGAATGTTCTTAATTGAAAATTAGGGCTTTTTGTTCTAGGGGTTATTAGCTGTTGAAATATAGTGGGTTGTGTTCCTTATGAAATTTGCAATCGATTGGTATATAGCTCGTTAACAGAGGATCCCTGAATCGAAGGGAGGTATGTTTTGAAGTTTACGTCGGGTCGCCGGAAACCGGCGAACTTCTCGGCCAATTTTCGGCCAACCCAGGGGTTATTGATGTGTTTTGATTGCATGGTTAAATTCCTGGAGTTTAGAAGATGTAATCTGGAGGAGATGGTGGTGTGAGGATGCCGGGAACGTGTTCTTCGACCATCCCCGTAATTTTCCGCCGACTGAACTGCAAAATTGCAGTTTAGTCCCTTAACTTTTGGGGACGATGAAGTTTAGTCCCTGTAGTTTATAAAGTTTGCAAAAATAGGATTCCTGTTTATAAATTATTTAAAAATAATATTTCCTATTTATTTTAATTATAAAAATTAGTTTTTAATTTCTGAAAATTCCAAAAATTATTTTTAATTCAAAAATAAATCTGAATTAATTTGTTAATTAATTTTAGTTAATAATTAATTGATTAATTGGTCAATTAATTTGAAAATTAATTGATTAATTGATTTAATTAATTATTAATTGATTTTAATTAATTATTTAATTAGATTTAATTATTTGAAAATGATTTAAAAATTCCGAAGAATAGTTTTGAGCTTTAAAATATTATTTTAAATTGTTTTCAAGGCTAGATAATTACTAGAAAATTATTTTTAAGCCAGATGTGGCCAACCGAACCCTGTTTATTGCTTTAAAATTGATCCAACGACCCGTTTTAATTCCGAAAAATGTTTTAAAAATTATATTAAATACCGGAAAGCTTGTTTATGACCCAAGACTCCTTTATAAATGATATATCATTGATTGTTTGACGTGTTACGTGTTATATGTGACTTGTCGTTTGATTGTCGGTCTATATGTTCGGTGTTTACTTGTTTATAGCATAACTTTCAATCCGTTAGTCGGATTTGGGTAAAATGAAGGGTAGATAGAAGTGTATACCGAATAGAATCGTATAAGTTGAGTATTGATAGATGTTTATGATATATGAGCAGAAGAGGCAAGGCGTATGAAAGGGAAACAGATAGTCGAGGAGTAGGAAATTGTGATTGGAAGTTAGAGAAGTATAGCAAGCTAATATCAGGCAAATGTTCTGAACTTTCTCGAGATATATTATAGTTGATTGATAGTCTTGTTTTATATTGCAAGTACTCTAAAGCACTGAACCCTAAACCTTGATTCCAGTTATTGATCTTTGAGCCGTAAATCTTATTCTTTCTGAACCATTGATTGTTGTATACCTGAATACGAATCACAGCTATATAATACTACTCCACAAATACATACAAACTAAATGCCAAACACTAACTCAAATTGCTTACATACTCAAACCATTGTACCTTATGCTTTGAAAGACCAAATCCTTGCAACCTTGAAACTTTGATTCCTTTATTATCCAATTCTTTCATTACCTAACAGCCATTCTTTGAAATTGACATATTGATCCTTTGTGAAGATTGAAACCATTTTATTATTGAATATCCAATGTTGCTTATGATTTTGTTTATTGCTTTACATTATTTATTCTGTTATTATGTTAGAATTGGATTGTTTTATAAAATTATGGACCAGATTCATGGTCAGACCAGATTGGTGGTCAAGTTCGGCCAATGTGTGCCTTGGATCCAGTAATTAGAGCAGAGTTGTTGTAACACCCCCAAATTCGGGGTCGGGGATCCGGGTTGTCATGAGTTCCATTTCCCTTAATAACACTCAATCTTAATAAACAACCAACTACTACGTACTGTGACCCCACAATGTACACACACACCGCAAGTTATAGTCTCATAGATGAATACCAAAAATAACACAAGTCATTTTATTCCACAATTATAAAACATTACACCTTAAATGGGTTTCTAAATAAATTTACATTTTCTTTGCCATTATTACAGTTCATAAATATCATAAGTCTGGTACGTCAACAATTGAAAACATAGCCTATTGGAAGTTCCTACCTCAGCTATAGCGGCATCAACGCCTACAGGAAACTGCGGAACATTTCCTATCCGCTCGCGAATTAGGAGCTTGGTCCTGTTCATCTTGTCTAGCTATTGTTGTGTGATGAAAGAATAAAGCAAGGGTGAGCAACAAGCCCACCGAAATAATATGTATAATAATTAACAATATATGAGCATTCTCATAGTACTCATGAAAGTCTTGGTCAAGAAGAAATGAACCAAGTTTGATATCTTACTGCGACGAAGTCACAAAATATTCAGTATATATACATATATACTTCTCAAAATCTTTGAAATCTTCTGACATGCATAATGTACACAGAGTTCTAGTTTATAACTGTATAAAATATCGTTGCAAGGTGATCTTATATATCTAACCTTGTCTCAACGTTTTTTTGAAAATCTTTGTCGTGCACAAGATAATCATTAACTAGATATAAGTTGAAAAGATGAAGTTACAAGATACTCCAATATACTTATATCTTTTTCGAATACTACTTGAACTACCACCGTTCAAGGTATAAATAGTTCATCCCATAGATGAAGCTACAAGACAAACTTGTAGAGAATCAATCTTTGAAATATCATCAAAATGAAATGAAGTTACGAGATACTTCATTTGATGAAAACATCATTTTGAAAACTCGACCCTGCCAACACTCAACAATCGCCCAGCCGTAGCCTTTCTATCGAAGTGCTTTGGGTAGTGTTGCAGAAATATCCAACTGGATGATGAACTAATTACGAGAGTTTTCCGTGCCAGGAAGACCACTCACGATGATCGGTCGCAGTAGTACAACCCCACCATTTTCTACATGTAGAGGAGAACTGTCGGATTTACTTGTCAACTGAACACTGGACTCCTAAGGAATGGACCGTCTTAGCGGAACTTCCGGGCCATTTGGGCCAATATAATAAGGCTGGGCCGGCGTCACTCGACCACTTACGCCACTCCTAGTTGATATGAAATCCATGACTCTGAAACGTAAAGCTCATCCCCTCTTACTCCAAGTAGAAACTTGTTGATACGGCTCCACCAAGAAGTCGTATCTAGTTGGAATGGAAAACTCACCGATATTTCCCAGGCGATGCCTGTTAGTGGATTAACTTATTCCAAGAATTTTACTTCCCGGGTGTTGGGTAAGTAATCAAAAACTCTTTTATCAAAACAGTAACCTTGTTGCGAATATAAAAATACATCACGAAGCCAGATCCCTCATATTTTTGAGCGAGTATTTAAATCCCCTTGGAAAGGAAGATCTTAAATTTAAAAACAAGTTTTTTGATCTGCTCTAACCTTCCAAAAATAGTTTTGATAAAGTTTGAAAATAACTCTGGAAAATATTTAAAGTAAGAATGATTTGATAGTATCAATTATTTTCCGAATACTTGGAAATTATCAAAACATTATTCTTTAATAAAATAAAGAATATTATTTAATAAAATAAGCGAAATCATAAGTCCTCGAATGAATATTCAAAATAATATTCATTAAATAAAATAAGCGGAGTCATAAGTCCTCGAATGAATATTCAAGATAATATTCATTAAATAAAATAAGCGGAGTCATAAGTCCTCGAATGAATATTTAAAATAATGTTCATTAAATAAAATAAGCGGAGTCATAAGTCCTCGAATGAATATTCATAATAATATTCATTAAATAAAATAAAATTATCGAATAAACCTTATTTGATTAATAGTTTTGAAAACTATATCTATATATATATTATACTCGGGAACATCGACTCTCGGTTTAGAAAATGTTCAACTCTGGGTCCCCTATACAAAGGGTATACGCAAGTACTGCTTATCTCTAGCATATGTATTATGCTGTCTATAAACAATTGAATTGATAACAAGATATCAAGATTACGAAACAGGCATGCATATATATATATATCATATCAACATGCTCCAATATATCGCAAGACTTGCTAATAACAACCATGCACTTATCACAAGATAATGCATAAACAAATATATACATCACAACAACAGTATAACGAGTAGAAACTTGCCTGAGTGTTCCGGGATAGACCTAAGCTTAGACTGGGTCCGGTAACCTATGAACAACAACATAATCCGGAATTAGACCACGGTCGCTTAAGAAACTAGTCAAAACTCACTCATACCCTAACGGTCGCTTACGGTCGCTTATACACTTAACGATTTGCGTTAATCGCTCGCGTACCCTCGACTCCACCAATTTTAATAAATTAACCGTTACGAATTTTATGGAGACTCTTTCGCGAGTACTTTACCAACTGCCTAATCCACCTTACATAATTGTTTCGTGTTTCGATTAATCATTTACAGGTCTCAATTATGGTCTCAAAGTTACTCGAGGTTTCGGGGTTCGCTCACGAAATGCCATTACTTAAAATGGTCATTTCTCCTAAACCGTAAATCGGATCTAAGCGAACAACATATCAAAAGGAAGCTTGAATCACAAACTTTCTAATCATGGTAATAGTCAATTCATGGCAGTGAGGGTTCGGGAGCAAAAGTCATGCACAAAACAGTCTAAGGAAAATTGGGCATTACGACGACTATAACTTAGCGATTCCAAAATTTTACCAAATCAATTCAATACCAAACCACCACCAATCAACACCATTCCACCATCATTCAACCAAAATACAAGATCATTCAACCACCAACATTTTATCATTACCTAATCCACCAATTACTAGGTTAAACATTCAAGATTCATAACTTTAATCATTAAGCAATAACTTGACTAACAAATGGCAATAACCAAGCATAAACTCATCCAAATCATATCACTAATCATACCAATTCTTAGCATACTCCCACAACTATCATAATATTCTTAAAAACATATTAAACCCACTGATTTATATGGGTTCAAGGGCTTTATACCTTCCTTGGAGAGTGGGGATTCACTTACAAGCTTCAAGGGGTGCTTATATGGCCTTAGGAAGCTTGGATTTTCAATGGAACCTAAGAAAACCAAAACACAACTAACTTGGTTACTATTCACCCTCCACTAAAATGATTTGTTTGAGATAGAAAACCTTTGATTCAAGTACTCAAACTACTTGCTCTTCTTAGTTATGAAATATAGGATCCAAAGAAACAAACCTTATAATTTTCCATAGAGTATAGCTTGAGTTTTGAATTTCCAAATCCCCATTTCCATGAAAACTCGAAGTGAAGAAGATAAAATGGGTGGGGGGAGAAGCTTGCTTTATTTTATGGATCTTTGTGCATAAAAATGCTTGGTTGATATCAATCCTTGGCTAAATATCTTGCAAATTGCTTGCATCATCTTGCCTACCTCATCAACTTGCCACTTGTCCAATCCTCATGGTGTGATGATGTCACCTTCTCTTTTAACCACATGTTTTAGCTTCTCTTGGAAGCTTCCTTCCCATTCTACTTGTATGTGCTTGTCCCTTGGTTGTTTATTTGTTTTACGGTTCCCTTAACTCTCGTTCTCGTTAATCATTTGAGGGATCATATCCGGGATCTTATTACTTGGGCTTCCCCAAACCTTCCTTAATAATATATATTCCTTAAAATAATCCTCTCTTATAATACTTGAATTGAAATCTTTTTCATCATCTTACCTTATACTTAATTATGTCGGTATCTGGTGGATTTTCGGGAAAAATCAAAGTGTCCGGATTCGAATTCCAACGACCTTTACATACACTCATTTACTTTATGGAATACTAATACGATCTTAGAATTTCCATAACAGTACTCCTATATAGCGTGGTCTGATAATTTTCCTTAATCAGCATCATCAACAAAAGTTACTATTCATCCGTCTTTCAAAAATTCCAAAAATTGGGGTTATTACAGTCTCCCCTCCTTAAAAGGATTCCGTCCCGGAATCAGATAGAAAATGAATAGGGATACTTTCTTAGCATTGCACTTTCTAACTCTCAAGTCAATTTTCCACATTGTGGTTCTACCACTAAACTCTGACCAGTTTGATAACCCTTCTTCTAAGCACTTGTTCCTTTTCGATCTATAACCCTTCCTGGTTGCTCCATATAGGTTACGTCTGGTTGCATGTCTATGCGCTCATATGCCCCTATATATCTAGCATCCGGATTACACTTCCATAACATTGATACGTGGAACACGTTATAAACTTGCTACAGGTTCGGGGGTAGGGCTAGCTCATATGCTAACTTCCCAATATGTCTTAATACCTCAAAAGGTCCAACAATTCGTGGGCTTAGATTTCCTTTCTTTCCGAACCTCATCCATCCTTTCCAAGGGAATACCTATAACAGCACTAGGTTCCCTATTTCATACTCTTTGTCCTCTCGTGTTAAATCAACATACTTCTTATGTCCATCTTGGGCTACTACCAGTCGTCCTCTGATTAGATCTATTATATCCCTGGTCCTTTGGACCACTACTGGTCCGAGCATCTTGCGCTCTGCAACTTCATCCTAACATAAGGGAGATCGACATTGTGTTCCCTCAAGGATCTCATAAGGCGACATCTCGATATTGACATACGATCTATTATCGTAAGAAAACTCAATCCGCGTTAAGTGATCATTCCAAATTCTTTCAAGTCTATTGCACAGACTCTCATCATAGCTTCTAGCATTATAGCTTTTGCTTCTCAATACCCACTCTTTTCCAGTTCGTAATTGTTACTATCTTTCGTACCTAATATTATATTGGTTACACTTTTGCTCGTTAGCTATCTATAACCTTTTAATAACCGCGTCAACCTTAGTAACACGAACGCGTTAGATTCGGAATACCACCGTACTAATACCACTTCATCTCTAGATGCCTCCATCTTCCAAAGTTTCATCAATCATATAAAAGTAAAAGAATTTATTGAGAGATCACTATGATCATGAACACTTGTTACATCGCATAGTTAGTACAGAAGGTGGCCAGCCTTTAGTACTTGACAAGCAATTAAACAATAGATGGTATCCTACTAGGCTTCTATCACACAGATAGATAGTCATTCGGCAATACCTCCCCTTCTGAAAGGGTTGTTCTTTTCAGCTTATACAAAATGACAAGGAGAGAAAAGAACGAATTTAAGAGCATTATATAAAAAATATACTGCCACAAAATATCTGGCTTAGAATCTACCTCTGAAATATAGAGGTTTATCAAAGGAGAATGAAACATAAGTATCTATATCAATATCCAGTATTATCGCATCGCAATTCACGTGCCTGAATATTTTTGCTATTCCGTCCATCATTCTATGAATCCATGCTCTTGCTCGAGTTTGTAAACAATCACCATTGAAACTCCCTCGACAACAAAAATCGAATCTGGGATTTCATTCTAGACATCATCGTTACTAGAATCCATTTCTATACCGCAACCTTCTTCATATAGTAATACTACTCTTTATCGATAACAAGGAATAAATATATCATAGGTAGATAATCGACTTAATTAGTCTATCAATGATGACTTATATATCACCACGACCCGATTAGTGGTACTCAATCTCAACATCCATTACAATACAACTCTCACGGTTGTAATCGTCTCATTATTCAAAGAATCGTTGATGTATTACTATAGTCCACCATGGACCTATGGTAGTCATTAATTTTCCATGAAATCTTAATAGCTAACCATACGGAGTCCATACATGTCGTATAGAATTCTTCTAAGGAGGTAACATAATCACCATTCATGATTCATGAGGAACATTCCAGATCCTGACATACATACATGACATGAAGCAGGTAAAATTGCAGAAGAGTTTCAATCAAGCAACGATAGCAGGTTAATACCATTCTTAACTATATGTCTTTATTAGGAAACATGAAGCTTAAAGGTTCATTTAGTCCTCTCGTAACATGGTCCTGGTTTATCTCAAGATAGGACCGTCTAAGATAGATAGCCCGCTTACGGTGATTACATGAATTAAATCTTTACCAAACTACTAATACGGTTGAGTATCGCACAATCATCAGAAGGAATGTCAATCTTGTTGGATTTTTAATTGCAGCGGAGGCATGGCAAAACACTTTTACACATATAAAATCCAAATAAAAACATATAAAACATGGTAAAAACATAGGGATCGAATCTAACCTTTAAAATAATTCGGAGACAACGATCAGAGATCCTTAGCAGTTGCTCCTCAAGTGTGAAGCACTCCACCGGTATCCACCAAGAAAACGATGTTAAGGAGGAGGAAGGAGGTGGAGAGAATTGGGTTTTCCAAACTTTTTGGGTTTTTGGGGTACGAATAAAAATAGGGTCTATAATAGTATATTTATAGGCAAAATTTTCAGCTGAAATTTTCCCATAAATATTATTATTATTATCCCATTTATTATTCTCATTAATAATTAAAACACCTTTTAATTATTAATCCTTTTTCTAAACACTTTAGAACTAATTCTCTCTCTTGATTTAATTTCCAAAAATTAAATCCTTAATTAATAATATTAAGAACTTTTCTTAATTAATTTATAATCAATTAAATCTCATTTAATCAATTATTAAATTTGCCAATTAATTATTTATTTCACAAATAAATAATTATTAGCCATTATTAATTAATTCCTCCACCATTAAATCATTCTCTTTTTATGGTGTGACCCTGTAGGTTCAATATTAAGCCGGTAGTAGAAATAAATAATAATAAAACTATTTTATCATTATTTATATAAATTCTCTAATTTATTAAATATGATTAATTAATTAATCACATTTATTCTACATCGTGAGGGATACTTCTCAGCATATCGCGACTATCCGGATAATATGAATTCACTGCTTAGAATACCAAGAACCTATTCAGTGAATAGTTACCGTACAATAAACTCCTTCTACCCTACAATGTCCCGATTAAATACAAGGCATGGATCTCATGTCAAGCCTATCTAATTCAATCACTTGCTTACCATTTACTATGCTTAGTTCTATGCAAATTAGAAACTTCTTTCTAATTTCATTCACTCTGGCCAGAGATTCCTGAACTAGCATAAGTGGATCAGCCTTGAACATTCGCTTCCTTCACTGGAAGGGGTAGATCCTTTATTGATCATACACTATCTTCGTGTACAAATTCCTATACCCAGTAGAGCCCTAATAATTGTCCCTGGAGATTAAGAACTAAACCAAAGCATAGTTCAGTGTACACAAGATGACTATGATGACCTCAAGTCTAAGGATACTTGTACAACTATCACTATGTGAACAACTGCTGACACGTGAGTGAACTCCATCAGTTGTTTAGCTGGGCGAATCATGTTCAGTGAACTTATTCTATAATAAGCACCTACATACTAGCTATAGTGTCACCACACAAATGTCTATGAGAACAGACATCTTTCATAATGAAGCAAGCATAGTATGTACCGATCTTTGCGGATTATTAATTACCAGTTAGTAATCCTACGACCAGGAACTATTTAAGTTTAGAGTTATCATCTTTTAGGTCTCACTATTATGATCTCATCATAATCCATAAAAAGCTTTACTCTAAACTATGGTATATCTTATTTAAACACTTAAATAGATAAAGCCCGTTATAAAAAACAAAACAAGTCTTTTATTAATATCAATGAAATCAAAACAGATTACACAGGAAGTTATTCCTAAATCCTAATACATGATTGGACTTAGGACATATTCCTTTCAATCTCCCACTTGTACTAAAGTCAATCACTTTGGTATCTAATACCCATCTTGTCTTTATGACGATCAAAGTGACTTTCATAAAGTAGCTTTGTGAGTGGGTCTGCTATGTTGTTATGTGTGTCAACTCTAATTCAATACAATACAAGAAATGTTACCGCGCTCCCACTAACCCTTTTGTAGACGCATGGTTCATCTTCGTTTTTGATAAAATCAAACTTTTTAATTGTCTCATCAAAACGAATGTTCCATCTTTCGAGAAGCTTGCTTTAAACCACATATGGTTCGCAACAGCTTACACACTAGGTTTTCATTTCTCTTGGAAAGAAAACCATCTGGCTATTTGCCAGATCTCATAGTCGTAGTAAGCAGCAATCGCAAGCAAAATCCGAACTGATTATAACAGGGCTACAGGTAAAAGGTTTCATCAAAGTCAATCCATTGCCTTTGTTTGAATCCTTTTGCCACAAGCCTGGCCTTATAGGTCTCCACCTGGCCATCTGCTATAATCTATCTTTTGTATACTGTATACATAGATTCCATTCTGGATTTCATGGCACTTTGCCATTTCTCTGAGTCAACACTACTCATAGCCTCATTATAGGTCACAGGGTCGTCATCATCAATGATCGACAACTCATTGTCATTCTCAATGACAAGGCCATATTTCCTCTCAGGTTGGCGAGACACTCTCCCTGTTCTATGAATGAGCTGTTCCATAAAAGGTTGTTCAGTCAGAACAGGTGTTTCCACTTGATCCGTAGTATTTTGTGCTTCTTGAACTTCATCAAGTTCAATTTTGCTCCCACTGTTTCCTTCAAGGATAAACTCCTTTTCCAAGAAGGTAGCATGTCTGGAGACAAACACCCGATGATCGGTGTAAAAGTAATACCCTAAAGTCTCTTTAGGATATCCCACAAAACTACATTTTACGGATCGATATTCCATCTTATCTGGGTCAACTTACTTGACATAAGCTGGACATCCCCAAATCTTAACGTATTTAAGACTCGGTTTCCTTTCTTTCCATATCTCATACGGAGTTTGAGGAACAGATTTTGGAAAGCACCTTATTCAGTAAATATGCTGAGGTTTCCAATGCATAACCCCTTAGGAATACTTGAAGATTTGCATAGCTCATCATGGACCGAACTATGTCTAACAAAGTTCGATTTCTCCTTTCAGATACCAATCTGGAGGCGTCCACTGGGAGACTATACCATTTACTTTGAGATAATCTAGAAACACTCCATTAAAGTATTCACCACCTCGATCTAATCGAAGAATTATAATACTCTGTTTGGTTTGTTTCTCCACTTCATACTTATACTCTTTGAACTTTTCAAAGGCTTCAGACTTGTGTTTCATCAAACACATATCCGAATCTAGATCTATCATCTATGAAAGTAATGAAGTTTGAAAATCCACCCATGGCTTGCTTAGACATTGGTCCACATACATCTGTGTGTACCATTCCTAGCAAATTTGCAGTCCTCTCTCCATGTCTACTAAATGGAGACTGCAGTGCCACTATGAAGTGAGATTTTCATCATCCCTTTTCTTTTATTAGTTTGTTCAATCTGAAGTAAATTATGTCACATTTATACAGACCATTATTTAAAGTACCACGTCCATAAAGAATATTATCTCTAAGAATAGAACATTCATTATTCTCAATAATAAATGAAAATCCATCCAAGTCTAACATGGGAATAATATTCCTCACAATCGAGGGAACAAAATAACAATTATTTAAAACAATAGTCTTGCCCGTAGGCATATGTAAATGAAATGATTCTACATCTTCAGCAGCAACTCCTGCTCCATTTCCCATCAGTAGAATCACTTCCTCTTCCTCAAGAGTCCTACTTCTCCTTGGTCCCTGCAATAAATTGCAGATTTGAGAACCACAGGCGGTATCTAATACCCAAGTAGAAATTTGATTTAATGACATATTCACTTCTATCATGAACATACCTGAATCAGAAGCGGTAGTCTCACTACCCTTCTTCTTCTTCAATTCTGCAAGGTAAACCTTGCAGTTCCTCTTCCAGTGCCTCACCTTGTTACAGTGAATGCAAACAACTTTGCTCTTGGGGTCTTCAGCTTTTGGTGGAACCGGCTTTTCTTCACCTACTTTCTTCTTCTTGGAAGAGTTCCTCTTCCTTTTCTTAGGATTGGAACCTTCACCAATTAGAAGAACAGAACTCTTCTTAGGGGGAAAATTCGATTCCGCAGTCTTCAACATGTTGTGGAGTTCAGGCAGGCTGACATCCAACTTATTCATGTGAAAGTTCACAACAAACTGCGAGAACGAACTCAGAAGCGATTGCAAGACCAAGTCTTGGCTCAGCTCCCCATCCATGGCAAAACCAAGTTGTCCAAGACGTTCAATCAAATTGATCATCTTAAGTACATGGTCATTCACAGATGATCCCTCAGACATCCTACAACCAAACAGCTCCTTCGATATCTCATATCGAGCTGTCCTCCCCGCCACATCATACAAGTCTTGTAGATGCATTAGGATAGTGTGAGCATCCATATGCTCATGTTGCTTCTGTAGCTCAATGTTCATGGAAGCTAGCATGATGCATTGAGCAACATTTGCATCATCTATCCACTTACGATACACAACATGTTCATCATTATGTGCATCACTAGCAGGTTCAGTAGGCTTAGGTGAGTCAATCACGTATTCTAGCTTCTCAATCCTGAGAACAATTCTCAAGTTTCGAAGCCAGTCAGCATAATTAGGACCAATCAATTTGTGAGCATCCAGTATGCTCCTGAGTGATAGTGCAGAAGACATAATGTATATTATAAATCTGTAAATGATAAACACATAACAACACTTAGCAAATATTCGATTTCATTTTAAAACACTATATGAATCGGGTCTTTATTCATAAGTGGCTCCCACTAGTTTATCTAATTTATTCAACCCCCTACGTGAAAAATTAAGCATTCATAATGCTAGTGGGAATAGGGATCCTACATTCCATTACACAACCCCGGCTGTGGCACGAAATGCCATGTAATGTTCAATAGGCAGACAACTCTTGTCAATTACATCTAATGTTATTCCCTAATCAAACTTTAGCCTCTTGAATAATTGAGTCACGGCTGTGGCACGACAAACTCAATATTCTAAGTCAAGTCTAACCCAACATTCCGTACAATCGAATCAGTCCCCAAAGGCCCACGGCTGTGGCACGTAACGACCTTTAGATTCTTATTCAATGTACACATCTCTATGTAATAGACAAGTATTTCTTACTTCGAAATCAAAGCCCTCGGCTGTGGCACGAAACGACAATGATTTAAAAATAAGAACTACTTTTCTATCATGTTGGAAGGCTATGACCGACACAAGCCCGTTGTGTCATTGGCCAATTACTACTTGAGATTATTTAATTTTAGAGGGATTATATTACGTTACAATCATAATCATATTATAAAGAGATTCTTCCTTTTAAATTAAATATTTCAAATCAATAATCAATAATCAGATGATTCCCAGATCGGGTGGAGCATTGTCAAGAGGCGTCACTTAATAACCCTTTCTTACAGATAGAAATCTGTTGTTGACAAAATCATCCTTTCTCTCATATCGAAAATTCATATTCAATTACGTGTTTCATAAACACAAGAATCTCATGATTGTATTCATAATATTATTATTAAGGTTATGAAACAATTTCACTATACTAGGTTGTCTAACAAACGCCTTATGTTCATTTAAGTTCACCTAAATATATCATCGCATGATAAACTAAGCATATATCACATATATAAACATGAATAAACATCAAGGTAGGCATGTTATATCATCTAGCATATTAGTCTAAGCATTATACATCTCTATGTATCACATGAAGCATTTAAAAGCAGTTAAAACAGTTAAAAAATAGCTTTAAAACACTTCTGGAAATATAAACAGTTCAAAACTTTTATATAAACTAAAATTGATCACTCCATTAGATCCGTCTCGGAAAAACGAATCCAACGGTATATTGCACGCCCAAAACGGAGTTACGAAACTCCTAGAAAATTAATTTTAATGTGGACGGTCAGGCTGTAACGCATTACAGGAACGCGTTACAAGCCCTGTAACGCATTCCGGTGATGCGTTACAACCCTTTTAACCAATTAAAAGGTGTAACGCATTCCGTGAATGTGCCACAGGATGTAACGCATTCCTGGAATGCGCGACACCCCCCCTTTTTTTTTTGCAGCAGCCGCCGTCTTTTTCTCGAAAAACGAGCCTGACATATGTGAACGCCGTACATGTTCTTTGCTTTGCTTTCCATGCAACACAGCAGACAACAGACAATACAGATGTATATACAAATATATATATATATATATATAATATATACATATATTTACTTATTTAATTACGAATTTAATTTTAAGAACTTCAAAAATTCATAATAAAAAATCTATACACCATAAAATTATGAAAAAAATACCCAGACGATCTACAACACTTGTAGAACCCAGATCAACATTCAAAATAATTCTGAGAAACGATTTCTCATCAGAAAAAATTAATCCATGATATAACTTGTAAAAATCATAATTAATTCATACAAGCACATAAAATTCTGAATTTTTTACCACAGATCTATATGCATACAACCTATGCTCTGATACCATTGTTGGATTTTTAATCGTAGCGGAGGCATGGCAAAACACTTTTACACATATAAAATCTAAATAAAAGCATATAAATCGTGGTAAAAATATAGGGATCGAATCTAACCTTTAAAATAATTCGGAGACAACGATCAGAGATCCTTAGCAGTTGCTCCTCAAGTGTGAAGCACTCCACCGGTATCCACCAAGAAAATGATGTTAAGGAGGAGGAAGGAGGTGGAGAGAATTGGGTTTTCCAAACTTTTTGGGTTTTGGGGTACGAATAAAAATAGGGTCTATAATAGTATATTTATAGGCAAAATTTTCAGCTGAAATTTTTCCATAAATATTATTATTATTATCCCATTTATTATTCTTATTAATAATTAAAACACCTTTTAATTATTAATCCTTTTTCTAAACACTTTAGAAATAATTCTCTCTCTTGATTTAATTTCCAAAAATTAAATCCTTAATTAATAATATTAAGAACTTTTCTTAATTAATTTATAATCAATTAAATCTCATTTAATCAATTATTAAATTTGCCAATTAATTATTTATTTCACAAATAAATAATTATTAGCCATTATTAATTAATTCCTCCACCATTAAATCATTCTCTTTTTATGGTGTGACCCTGTAGGTTCAATATTAAGCCGGTAGTAGAAATAAATAATAATAAAACTATTTTATCATTATTTATATAAATTCTCTAATTTATTAAATATGATTAATTAATTAATCACATTTATTCTACATCGTGAGGGATACTTCTCAGCATATCGCGACTATCCGGATAATATGAATTCACTGCTTAGAATACCAAGAACCTATTCAGTGAATAGTTACCGTACAATAAACTCCTTCTACCCTACAATGTCCCGATTAAATACAAGGCATGAATCTCGTGTCAAGCCTATCTAATTCAATCACTTGCTTACCATTTACTATGCTTAGTTCTATGCAAATTAGAAACTCCTTTCTAATTTCATTCACTCTGGCCAGAGATTCCTGAACTAGCATAAGTGGATCAGCCTTGAACATTCGCCTCCTTCACTGGAAGGGGCAGATCCTTTATTGATCATACACTATCTTCGTATACAAATTCCTATACCCAGTAGAGCCTTAATAATTATCCCTGGAGACTAAGAACTAAACCAAAGCATAGTTCAGTGTACACAAGATGACTATGATGACCTCAAGTCTAAGGATACTTGTACAACTATCACTATGTGAGCAACTGCTGACATATGAGTGAACTCCATCAGTTGTTCAGCTGGGCGAGTCATGTTCAGTGAACTTATTCTATAATAAGCACCTACATACTAGTTATAGTGTCACCACACAAATGTCTATGAGAACAGATATCCTTCATAATGAAGCAAGCATAGTATGTACCGATCTTTGCGGATTATTAATTTCCAGTTAGTAATCCTACGACCAGGAACTATTTAAGTTTAGAGTTATCATCTTTTAGGTCTCACTATTATGATCTCATCATAATCCATAAAAAGCTTTACTCTAAACTATGGTATATCTTATTTAAACACTTAAATAGATAAAGCCCGTTATAAAAAACAAAACAAGTCTTTTATTAATATCAATGAAATCAAAACAGATTACACAGGAAGTTATTCCTAAATCCTAATAGATTGGACTTAGGACATATTCCTTTCAAATCTTTCACACCATAATACAACCTTCACGGCTTTAACCATCATCACCATATTCCTCTGGCACGAGCACCTATAATTGTTCTCTTACACTTAGAGTGTCAGCCACCTCATGGGCCTTTCCTAATAGTAATAGTTCCTTATAATCAATGCCTTTTGAACGATCTTCAACTAAATTTTCTACCTCATTTCCAATCACTACTTGTACGAAAATGCTCTTCCTTAAGCTTTGGTGAGAAAAAAAAATATAACCATTTTTCCATAAGTTATTGCCTCGGTCTTTAGAGGATAACATTGTCACGACCGACTCTCGATCATACTTAGGACACCTCTTATCTTGGGTCTTTCTTGTTTTCTCCAATCTCGACCTTCATTGGATCGATCTATACTTTCTTATGGTCCAACACGTGCCCACCTAGCATTATTATAATTACGTCATATTTTCTTTATCAAAATTTCTATTCTTCAGAACTTTGAAAATTACCTTTCTCCTTGTAAAACCTCTAAGGTTATCCTTGTCCGCCTTTGTTCTGGCTCTAAAGCTTTTACACTATCTCCTTATCCTTGGGAAGTACTTTCCCGAAAATAATTGACTGAACTTTAATCAGTTAATTATAACCTCTGGCTCCGTTCCTTCCTTGGCCTTTCACCAGCGGGTGGCCTCTCTCTTAGGAAGGTAAGTGGCAAAAACTGCCTTTTGCACTTCGTCAATTATTTAGAATCTCAAATGATTCCTCTATTTCCTTTAGCCAGGCTCTTGCCTCGCTGGGTCAACTTGTTCATTGGAACTCTGAGAGCTTAGCGACTTAAAGGTCCTGAAAGAATTTCCCACCGTTGGGGATAAAAGTATAAGTTTTGTTTAGGAAGGTCCATAAATTGCCCAATAGGAGTACCATCCTGGTTCTCCCTATCTTGCTCGACTTCTGTTTTCTCAGTATGAAATGTTTCATCCTTCTCCCATAATTGGGGTTATCTTATACGTTAAAATCCTTGTTTTCCACTTCATTATGTTATGGGTTCCTTCTTTCTTGATGGCGACCTCCCTGACTATCACATTAAGGGTTTGCCCTAAATCTTATTCCTCGAACTATAGATTTCATCCAAGATCCAGTCCTTAAGCTCTTAAACATTTAGAACCCAAATTCTGTAGGAATACCTCATTATTCCCTTATCATCTTTCTCGGTATTAATCTCTTCTCCGTTTATTGGCTCTCTGCCTTCATTAATCACTTTTTCTTGGCACAATATGATCTTTTCCAATAATTCTGGCTGTATTACAATCTCAAACAGCTTTTCGGTACCGGCTCCGGTTACCTTCACTTCTATTTCCATTTTCTCACAATCTCTTATCAACTCTCCCAAAGATATTTTCATCTTGAGTCTCTCTTTTATACTAAGGGCATTAGCCACCATTTTGGCTTTCCCTGGATGATAAAGAATCTCATAATCGTAATCCTTGATTAGCTCTAACCACCTCCTCTAGCGCATGTTGAGCTCTTTCAGCGTGAAAATGCACTAGAGCACTTATGGCTTATGTAAATCTCGCACTTCTTTCCATACAAGTAGTGCCTCCAATCTTTAGGGCAAAACTATTGCCACGAGCCCAAGCTCATGGGTGGGGATATCGAATTTTATATTCCCTTAATTTTCTTGACGCGTACGCGATTACCTTGCTGTGCTGTATAAGAAGCACCCTAATTCCTTATGCGAAACGTTACTACACATCACAAAATCTCCTTTTCCATCCGGCAACGCCAACATAGGGGCCGTCACCAATCTTTGCTTCAGTTCTTAAAAGCTATTCTCGTATTTCTCTGTCGATTCGAACTTCTCAGTCTTACGAGTAAGCCGCGTTAAAGGGGCTACTATCTTTACAAACTTGAACGAACCTCCGGTAGTGACTGGCCAATCCTACCTCTGGTAGTCGCCCTAACCATGGTCATCAATTCCTCAGTGGTCCTTTATTCATTCTTGTCAGGATCCTCCACGGGATCCTCCTCAGCAACAATCCCTTCTGGGATAACATCATCAACCGCTACATCCTTAATATGAACATCATCTAGTCCCTCATTAGGGTGCTCCATTGGATCCACATTCTGATCCCCAGTATGTAGTAAAACATCATCATATTATTGCTCTTGAACTTCAGGGTTCGGAGTCCCACTACCATATACGATAACGAACTACGCTTCTATCACAATATTTATAAGGGTTCCCATAAGGGTTTTAACTGTCAGTACTACGTTAGGTAGTCCAACTATGAACTTGGCAAAAGTTCTTATTATCTTAGTGAACTTATTATTTTAACGACGCATCATCTCTGAGGTTTATAATGCTTAGCTCTGATACCATTTCTGTAACACCCCCAAATCCGGGGTCGGGGATCCGGGTTGTCACGAGTTCCATTTCCCTTAATAACACTCAATCTTAATAAACAACCAACTACTGCATACTGTGACCCCACAATATACACACACACCACAAGTTATAGTCTCATAGATGAATACCAAAAATACAAAAGTCATTTTATTCCATAATTATAAACCATTACACCTTAAATGGGTTTCTGCATAAATTTACATTTTCTTTGCCATTATTACAGTTCATAAATATACATAAGTCTGGTACATCAACAGTTGAAAACCTAGCCTATTGGTAGTTCCTACCTTAGCTACAGCGGCATCAACGCCTACAGGAAACTGTGGAACATTTCCTATCCGCTCGCGAATTGGGAGCTTGGTCCTGTTCATCTTGTCTAGCTGTTGTTGTGTGATGAAAGAATAAAGTAAGGGTGAGCAACAAGCCCACCGAAATAATATGTATAATAATTAACAATATATGAGCATTCTCATAGTACTTATGAAAGTCTTGGTCAAGAAGAAATGAACCAAGTTTGATATCTTATTGTGACGAAGTCGTAAAATATTCAGTATATATACATATATACTTCTCAAAATCTTTGAAATCTTCTGACATGCATAATGTACACAGAGTTCCAGTTTATAACTGTATAAAATATCTTTGCAAGGTGATCTTATATATCTAACCTTGTCTCAACGTTTTTCTGAAAATCTTTGTCGTGCACAAGATAATCATTAACTAGATATAAGCTGAAAAGATGAAGTTACAAGATACTCCAATATATTTATATCTTTTTTGAATACTACTTGAACTACCACCGTTCAAGGTATAAATAGTTCATCCCATAGATGAAGCTACAAGACAAACTTGTAGAGAATCAATCTTTGAAATATCATCAAAATGAAATGAAGTTACGAGATACTTCATTTGATGAAAATATCATTTTGAAAACTTGACCCTACCAACACTCAACAATCGCCCAGCCGTAGCCTTTCTATCGAAGTGCTTTGGGTAGTGTTGCAGAAATATCCAACTGGATGATGAACTCATTACGGGAGTTTTCCGCGCCAGGATGACCACTCACGATGATCAGTCGTAGTAGTGCAACCCCACCATTTTCTACATGTAGAGGAGAACAGTCGGATTTACTTGTCAACTGAATACTGGACTCCTAAGGAATGGACCATCTTAGCGGAACTTCCGGGCTATTTGGGCCAATATAATAAGGTTGGGTCGGCGCCACTCGACCACTTACGCCACTCCTAGTTCAGATGAAATCCATGACTCTGAAACGTAAAGCTCGTCCCCTCTTTCCCCAAGTAGAAACTTGTTGATACGGCTCCACCAAGAAGTCGTATCTAGTTGGAAAGGAAAAGTCACCGATATTTCCCAGGTGATGCCTGTTAATGGATTAAGTTATTCCAAGAATTTTACTTCCCGGGTGTTGGGTAAGTAATCAAAAATTCTTTTATCAAAACAGCAACCTTGTTGCGAATATAAAAATACATCACGGAGCCGGATCCCTCAGATTTTTGAGCGAGTATTGAAATCCCCTTGGAAAGGAAGATCTTAAATATGAAAACAAGTTTTGGGATCCGCTCTAACCTTCCAAAAATAGTTTTGATAAAGTTTGAAAATAATCTCTGGAAAATATTTAAAGTAAGAATGATTTGATAGTATCAATTATTTTCCGAATACTTGGAAATTATCGAAACATTATTCTTTAATAAAATAAGGAATATTATTTAATAAAATAAGCGGAATCGTAAGTCCTCAAATGAATATTCAAAATAATATTCATTAAATAAAATAAGCGGAGTCATAAGTCCTCGAATAAATATTCAAAATAATATTCATTAAATAAAATAAGCGGAGTCATAAGTCCTCGAATGAATATTCAAAATAATGTTCTTTAAATAAAATAAGCGAAGTCATAAGTCCTCAAATGAATATTCGTTAAATAAAATAAAGTTATCGAATAAACCTTATTTGATTAATAGTTTTGAAAACTATATCTATATATATATATAAATAAATAAATATATATATATATTATAGTCGGGAACATCGACTCCCGGTTTAGAAAATGTTCAACTCTGGGTCCCCTATACTAAGGGTATACGCAAGTACTGCTTATCTCTAGCATAGGTATTATGCAGTTTATAAATAATTGAATTGATAACAAGATATCAAGATTACGAAACAGGCATGCATATATATATATCATATCAACATGCTCCAATATATCGCAAGACTTGCTAATAACAACCATGCACTTATCACAAGATAATGCATAAACAAATATATACATCACAACAACAGTATAACGGGTAGAAACTTGCCTGAGTGTTCCGGGATAGAATTAAGCTTGGACTGGGTCCGGTAACCTATGAACAACAACATAATCCGGAATTAGACCACGGTCGCTTAAGAAACTAGTAAAAACTCACTCATACCCTAACGGTCGCTTACGGTCGCTTATACACTTAACGATTTGCGTTAATCGCTCGCGTACCCTCGACTCCACCAATTTTAATAAATTAACCGTTATGAATTTTAAGGAGACTCTTTCGCGAGTACTTTACCAACTGCCTAATCCACCTTACATAATTGTTTCGTGTTTCGATTAATCATTTATGGGTCTCAATTATGGTCTCAAAGTTACTCGAGATTTCGGGGTTTGCTCACGAAACGCCATTACTTAAAATTGTCGTTTCTCCTAAACCGTAAATCGGATCTAAGCGAACAACATATCAAAATGAAGCTTGAATCACAAAATTTCTAAGCATGGTAATGGTCAATTCATGGCAGTGAGTGTTCGGGAGCAAAAGTCATGCACAAAACAGTCTAAGGAAAATTGGGCATTACGCCGGCTATAACTTAGCGATTCCCAAATTTTACCAAATCAATTCAATACCAAACCACCACCAATCAACACCATTCCACCATCATTCAACCAAAATACAAGATCATTCAACCACCAACATTTTATCATAACCTAATCCACCAATTTCTAGGTTAAACATTCAAGATTCATAACTTTAATCATTAAGCAATAACTTGACTAACTAATGGCAATAACCAAGCATAAACTCATCCAAATCTTATTACTAATCATACCAATTCTTAGCATACTCCCACAACTATCATAATATTCTTAAAAACATATTAAACCCACTGATTTATAAGGGTTCAAGGGCTTTATAACTTCCTTGGAGAGTGGGGATTCACTTACAAGCTTCAAGGGGTGCTTATATGGCCTTAGGAAGCTTGGATCTTCAATGGAACCTAAGAAAACCAAAACACAACTAACTTGGTTACTATTCACCCTCCACTAAAATGATTTGTTTGAGATAGAAAACCTTTGATTCAAGTACTCAAACTACTTGCTCTTCTTAGTTATGAAATATAGGATCCAAAGAAACAAACCTTATAATTTTCCATGTAGTATAGCTTGAGTTTTGAATTTCCAAATATCCATTTCCATGAAAACTCAAAGTGAAGAAGATAAAATGGGTGGGGGGAGAAGCTTGCTTTATTTTATGGATCTTTGTGCATAAAAATGCTTGGTTGATATCAATCCTTGGCTAAATATCTTGCAAATTGCTTGCATCATCTTGCCTACCTCATCAACTGGCCACTTGTCCAATCCTCATGGTGTGATGATGTCACCTTCTCTTTTAACCACATGTTTTAGCTTCTCTTGGAAGCTTCCTTCCCATTCTACTTGTATGTGCTTGTCCCTTGGTCGTTTATTTGTTATACGGTTCGCTTAACTCTCGTTCTCGTTAATCGTTTGAGGGATCATATCCGGGATCTTATTACTTGCGCTTCCCAAACCTTTCTTAATATTTTATATTCCTTAAATGATTCTCTCTTATAATCCTTGAATTGAAATCTTTTTCATCATCTTACCTTATACTTAATTATGTCGGTATCTGGTGGATTTTCGGGAAAAATCAAAGTGTCTGGATTCGAATTCTAACGACCTTTACATACACTCATTTACTTTATGGAATACTAATACGATCTTAGAATTTCCATAACAGTACTCCTATATAGCGTGGTCTGATAATTTTCCTTAATCAGCATCTTCAGCAAAAGTTACTATTCATCCGTCTTTCAAAAATTCCAATAATTGGGGTTATTACAGCTGTGTTCCTTGCTCGGGGTTAGTGCGTGACTGATCAGTAGCCTAACCTTGGTTTATAGAATAAAAATATAATATCCAATTCTAAATCATTAATCATTGTTCACTTGATACCTTAATCCTTTTCACTTGATGATCATTATTCTCAGTCTTGTCATTGTGATTTGTTGAGCTAGTTAGCTCATTTGTGCGATGTTGTTTATGTTCTTTTCCAGTTAAGACGGAACCAGTTGGTAGCAAGGATCCCCAATCCAGTGCGAGAGCTAGGGGTCCAGGTTGATCGAGTTAAGCTAGCTGGTAGCTTTTAAGATAGTTTAAGTTTGTAAAAGTTTGTAATAATGTTTAATGTTTCGTTCTAAGTTTGAATAGTTGGGATCTGGACGTTTGTAACATAAGTGTGTGTGTGGCTTGTGGACATACTTTAACCTGGTGCGGTCCGTGGTAGTTGGTAAGTATGGTCACTGCATATTATTATTATCTTTATTATTGTTATAAGCAGGTTATAAATAAGGTGTGTGTGTGTGGACCCCAAACTTCTGAACCGGGTTTGGAGGGCGCCACAGGTTTGGTATCAGAGCTACAGGTTATAAGTCACTGATACAAGCCTAGGTTGACGGGAATGGGTAGAGGGTTAGGATTAGAAGTAAGGAATTAGAAAAAAATAGAACGTCGAGAGGATGAGTGCAACAGTATAACAGGTATTAGTATAATTCGCGTTGTGGTTCGAGATTCTTATATTGCGATATGATTTCAGATAGTAGCGATGGCCGACTCTTTCATCTCCGTACTAGCTGATCACTCAGAGCCCTCGGTTGGAGGACCATTTTCGGATCCATGACCTGTTATTCCACCAGTGTTGGCTATTTTACCTCCACCTGTGTTGCAGCCCTTACCACTGCAGGCTATTCCACCCCCAAGTATGAGGCTACCTATCAGAGGACCTTCACCAGCTGATTCAGATTCCACTGGGCATTCAGTTGCGGGTGCCCCATTCCAGTCTACATTGCATCCTGTTCCTTATTACCGGTATGAGGCTCTTTTATTGGAGCGTGATTCCTTGTTGGCACAGATCCGAGAGCTGCAGTATATCATCAGGACTACAGATGTTGATCGTGGTGTGAAGGAGCTTCGAGAGGCTAGGTTACATGGAGCTACATTACCTGGTCGAGGCTCCAATGCACTTATGGGATGGGCTAGTGAGGTGATGGAAGACTTTGAGAGGCTGGGAGGACCAGAGTTTCCTTGGAGTTAGATCCAGAGATGGAGATGCTGATCAGTGCTGTTGTGGTTATTTAGTATGTACAATAGTGTGTAGTATGTATCAGTAGACTTTTGGGTTGTATTTATGGACTAGATCTGCTGACTAGTGAGTAGGTTTGTTGTACCCTTTTGCTTTTTCTTCCGAAGCGTTTTTACGCTTGTACTACCTAAAATTTTTGATCTATATATATCAGTATCTTTTCCTTTCCAACATTGTCATTTACATTACTGCACCTATTTTACTTTACATTATTTATTGTACTAGTTATACCCCTGTGATACCATGTACCCTATTCCCTTAACTGTTTATATTCTATAAAGAAGCATGCAATTTACTTAGTTCAACTGTTACAATTATTTTCAAAAAGAGATATTTTTGTTTTACAAAAATTTTCTTTTATGTAAAGGATTTGATTTAAAAGCTAAATAAGTTGTTTGATTCTTTACAAAAAATGCCTCCCAGAAGAAATACCCGCACCAACACCCAGAATAAAGAAACCAACAACAACACTAACAACCAAGATGGTACTAACCAGAATGCAAACCCAGGACCCATAGACCCAGCAATAGCCCAGATTCTTCAAATCTTGGCTCAACAAACAGTTCACCTGACACAACAGCAACAAAGACAAACCAATCCCCAGGTAACTTTCAAAACTTTTCAGGCATTAAACCCACCCGAATTCAAGGGTTCCCTAGATCTGATTGAAGCGAATGTTTGGTTAAAGGAAATAGAGAAGTCGTTTGCTTTAGTTAGAGTGAAGGAAGAACAGAAGGTTGAGTTTGCAAGTTATTATTTGAAGAATGAGGCCACCTATTGGTGGGAGACTGTGAAAACATTGGAAGGTACATATGTTATTACTTGGGAGAGGTTTAAGGAATTGTTTTTAGAAAAATATTTTCCCCAGTTTGTTCAGGATCAGATGGAGCTGAAGTTTTTAGAGTTAAAGCAAGGAAATATGTCGGTAGCTAATTATGAAAGTAAGTTTGAAGAGTTGTCAAGGTATGTACCGTCATATGTAGATACTGACAGGAAGAAGGCTAAGAGATTCCAGCAAAGTCTGAAGCCATGGATCAGAGGGAAGGTAGCCATCTTTGAATTGGATACCTATGTAGGAGTTGTACAAAAGGCCATGATTGTAGAGATAGAGAGCGAGATGTCACAGAAGGAAAAGGAAAGTAAGAAGAGGAAGTTTGAAGGGAATGAAGGTCAGTCACAACCAAGGAAGTTTCCAAATTTTAAGAAGGGCAATTTTCAGCCAGGGAGAAATTTTAATTTCAGAAAGAAAAATACAGGTGACGGAGGTCAAAGCAACCGTCCAGTCAACGTGAATCAGCCGAATCAGTTAAGGCTAACTTTTCCAGATTGTCAGGTATGTGGGAAGAAACATGGAGGAGTCTGTAATAAGTTGAATGTAGTTTGTTTCAAGTGTAATCAGAAAGGGCACTATTCGAGGGAATGCCGCAATCAGCCATCGAGAGAGCCAGCAAACAAGGATCAGCCTATCTGGAATCCAGTGGTTAAGGTTCCAGCTATTGGATTTACATGCTTTAAGTGTGGGAAGCCAGGACATATAGCCAGGGATTGCAAGATACCATCCCCAGTCAGTAATGCATTGAGAATTATGGGATCTACCCCAGCAGTAAATAAGACTCCAAGGGCTAGAGTTTTTGATATGTCTGTGAAGCAATCTATCCAAGATATTGATGTCATGGCATGTATGTTTAATGTGAATCTTTATGTGCCAAAGTGTTAATAGATTTGGGAGCAACTCGATCATTTATTTCTCAAGATTTTGTTAGTAAGTTAAATTGTCCGGTTGAGTATTTAAATGAAATAATGACTATGGAATTAGAAAATCAAGAACGTATATCTGTTAATCAAGTTTGTGGGAATTGTGAGATTGAGATTTCTGGTAATAAGTTTTGTGTAGATTTGATACCATTTAAGCTTGGAGAGTTTGACATTATCTTAAGGATGGATTGGTTATCTAAGCACGATGCCCATATAGATTGTCGAAATAAAAAGGTAATGGTAAAGACGTCAGACGAGAGGATAGTAACGTTTAAGGGTCAAAAGCAAGCAAAGAAGTTCTTAACAATGATTCAAGCTAAAAAGTTACTACTGCAAGGATGCGAGAATTTCGTTGCTTATGTGATTGATAGAAATCAGGAGCCAGTAAAACTTGAAGATATTCCAGTAGTCAATGAATTTCCAGACGTGTTTCCATATGAGTTTCCAGAACTTCCTCTAGACAGAGAAATTGAGTTTGCAATCGAATTAGCACCTGGAACGGAACCAGTATCCAAGTCCCCGTACAGAATGGCGCCCGTTGAGATGAAGGAACTAGCAAGGCAATTGCAAGAGTTGTTAGAGAAATGAGTAATCAGACCCAGTATATCCCCGTGGGGTGCACCAGTACTATTTTTCAAGAAGAAGGATGGAAGCATGAGACTGTGCATTGACTATCGGGAGCTCAATAAGCTTACAATCAAGAACAAGTATCCGTTACCCAGAATTGATGATTTTTTTGACCAATTGAAGGGAGCCAAGTATTTCTCCAAGATCGATTTGAGATCGGGATATCATCAACTAAAGATTAAGCCAGAGGATATACCAAAGACAACTTTCAGAACAAGGTATGGACATTATGAATTTTTAGTGATGTCTTTTGGATTAACCAATTCCCCGGCAGCATTCATGGACCTGATGAACAGAATTTTCAAGGAATACTTGGACAAGTTTGTTATTGTGTTTATAGATGATATTTTGATTTATTCAAAGACAGAAGAGGATCATGCAGAACATTTGAGGACAACTTTGGAGGTTTTGAGAAAGAAAAAGTTATACGCTAAATTTTCAAAGTGTGAGTTTTGGTTACAGGAAGTTCAGTTCTTAGGACACATAGTCAGTAATGAAGGGATCAAAGTGGACCCAGCAAAGATTGAAGCAATTACAAATTGGGAAAGACCGAGAACACCAACAGAGGTAAGAAGTTTCTTGGGATTAGCGGAATATTATCGCCGATTTGTTCAAAATTTCTCAAGGATTGCAACACCATTGATGAAGCTTACACGGAAGAATGAAAAGTTCATATGGAACGATAAATGTGATGAAAGTTTTCAGAAATTGAAGCGAAGATTAATTACGACACCTGTTCTGTCACTTCCAGATTATCAAGGGAATTTTGTAATCTATAGCAATGCTTCTCATAAAGGACTCGGATGTGTTCTGATGCAGCATGATAAGGTTATTGCGTATGCGTCAAGGCAATTAAAACCCCACGAGCAAAAGTATCCTACCCATGATTTGGAGCTAGCAGCCATAGTATTCGCTTTGAAGATTTGGAGACATTATCTATATGGAGAGAAATGCGAGATTTATACGGATCACAAAAGCTTGTAGTACATATTCACGCAGAAGGAGCTTAATTTGAGACAAAGAAGATGGTTAGAGTTGATTAAGGATTATGACTGCACGATTAATATCATCCCGGTAAATCAAACATCGTGGCAGCTGCGTTAAGTCGGAAAGAAAAGTTGAATGTGTTATCAGTACCCGAAGAGATATAGAAGGAATTTCAGAAATTGGAATTGGAGATTAGAATTTGCAAGCCTGATGAAGCAAAAGTGTATAGTATGACTTTCCAGCCGGAGTTGTTAGAAAAGATAAGAAAGTGTCAAGTAGAGATAATGGATCAGGACATTAATCGTTTGGTAGGAGAGGAATTATGCACGCAAAAGGACGATCAAGGTATTCTTAGGTTTTCTTCTAGAATTTGGATTCCATCAGTAACGGAGTTGAAGAATGAAATTTTACAGGAAGCTCATAATTCAAGGTATTCAATCCATCCAGGAAGTACCAAGATGTACAGAGATTTGAAGGAAAATTATTGGTGGCCAGATATGAAGAGGGAAATTGTGGAATGGATTAGCAGATGTTATACATGTCAAAGAGTTAAAGCAGAGCATCGGAAACCAAGTGGATTGTTGCAACCATTGGAGATTCCAGAGTGGAAGTGGGAGCATATTGCCATGGATTTCATAGTCGGATTACCAAGGACGAAAGCCAATCATGATGCCATTTGGGTTATAGTGGACAGACTTACCAAGTCAGCTCATTTTCTGCCTATAAATGAAAAAATTTCACGGGACAAGTTAGTCCATATGTACCTGAAAGAAATCGTAGTTCGTCATGGAGTCCCTGTGTCTATCGTATCCGATCGAGATCCGAGATTTAATTCGAGGTTTTGGAAAAGTTTTTAAGAATGTTTGGGAACGAGACTGAATATGAGTACGGCTTACCATCTACATACGGACGACCAAAGCCAAAGGACAATCCAGACGATCGAAGACATGTTACGTGTTTGTGACATTGATTTCAAAGGAAGTTGGGACAAATATTTACCCTTGGTAGAATTTGCTTACAACAACAGTTATCATACCAGTATTGGGATGCGACCCTATGAAGCTCTTTATGGATGCAAATGTCGATCTCTCGTGTA
Source organism: Apium graveolens (assembly GCF_009905375.1). Lineage (NCBI taxonomy): Eukaryota > Viridiplantae > Streptophyta > Magnoliopsida > Apiales > Apiaceae > Apium > Apium graveolens. Next base: position 205,196,815 of record NC_133653.1, read on the forward strand.
TTGGGATGAAGTAGAAGAACGTAAAATACTTGGACCTGAATTGGTGCAACAGACGAAGGAAGTTATTGAAGTTATCTAGAAGAGATTGATAGCATCACAAGACCGTCAAAGGAAATATGCATATCAATCAAGGAAAGATATGGAATTTGAAGATGGAAATCTGGTGTTACTAAAAGTATCGCCGTGGAAAGGATTGACACGATTTGGAAAGAAAGGAAAACTGAGCAAAGATATGTCGGACCTTTTGAGATTTTAAAGCGTGTTGGCAAAGTAGCTTACGAGTTGGCGTTACCTCCGCACATGGAGCACATTCATAATATTTTTCACGTATCGATGCTTAAGAAGTATAATCCAGACTCCAGGCATGTAATCGAATATGAGCCAGTAGAACTTCAAGCAGATTTATCATATGTAGAGAGTCCGATAGAGATTCTAGAAGAAAGAGAGAAAGTGTTAAGATATAAAGTCGTAAAGTTAGTAAGAGTATTGTGGAGAAACCCAAGGGTTGAAGAGTCAACCTGGGAGTTAGAAAGTGATATGAGAGAAAAGTACCCTCATTTATTTCCTTTGGAGATTCTGAGGACAGAATCCTTTTAAGGGGGGAAGGATGTAATATCTAGGACATATCGTGTAATTATTTTTGCTAATAAATAAATATTATGCATGTTCAGTATTTATTCTGTGAATTAATTGCTAAGTGGTATATGTATTTGGATGTTTAAAAATAATATCAATTGAGTATTTTAATTTTTATATGTCCAAAATAAAATATAGATAATTTTCATATCTTCCTATTTATTTTTATGTTGATTTATGATTTTATAGGAAATTTATGGATTTTATAAAATCTTTTTTTTCCGAGTATCTATAAACTATTTTATATAATCGGGAACCAACCGATGTCACCCGTTTTTATGTTTTTATAACCCGAAACTCTTCCGAGAACTCCTTCCTAACCCAATTGCAATATTCCGAGCACTTTCCATGTTTCGACTTTTTCGATCCGGCGTACGGTTTGTCTTGTGCAGGTCCCAGCGCAATTTTTTCGATATATTATTCATTTCGGTAATTCAATAAAACTCATATTTTTGATAAACGGGATCTTTTTATTAAACTATTACAATTATCACCTCGTAATACGTGTAAATAGGTGCTGAGACCAAGACCGCAGTACAAATTGTACTGATTTGGTTAATTATCCCGAAAACCGGTACCGTTTGGATATGTTTTTATAAATAAACGTACCATTTTGTATCCGGAATGATCCAACGGGATACTAATTTTCCGTAATTATAAATAGCCTTTACCGTATTTTATTTCGTACCGAAAATCATTTGCAAACAGTAATTATAGAATTTTCCAGAGATAAACCCTAATTTCATAAAACCTACCGAGAATCAAACCTCAATTTCAAGGTGTTACCGGAATCCGTTGCTGAAGCTCGAGTACTCAAATCAAAGCTCTTGAAATATACTATCAGAATCTGTGCTTCATATCACTGCAGAATCAAAGGTTTATTTTCTGTAATTTTATTTATTTTTGAATTATTTTGATTAAAAATATGGATTTTTGTACGGATGATTGTTTGAATGATTTGATGCTTGCATGTTGTAAAGCTTGTTCTTCTGATGATTTTCATATGTCATATGACTGATTTGGAGTTCAATAACATGTTCAAAATTGAGTTTAATTTTTGAATTTTAAAATTTGGGTTTATAACCCGTATGAATGTTCTTAATTGAAAATTAAGGCTTTTTGTTCTAGGGGTTATTAGCTGTTGAAATATAGTGGGTTGTGTTCCTTACGAAATTTACAATCGATTGGTATATAGCTCGTTAACAGAGGATCCCTGAATCGAAGGGAGTTGTGTTTTGAAGTTTACGTCGGGTCGCCGGAAACCGGCGAACTTCTCGGCCAATTTTCGGCCAACCCAGGGGTTATTGATGTGTTTTGATTGCATGGTTAAATTCCTGGTGTTTAGAAGATGTAATCTGGAGGAGATGGTGGTGTGAGGATGCCGGGAACGTGTTCTCTGGCCATCCCCGTAATTTTCCGGCGACTGAACTGCAAAATTGCAGTTTAGTCCCTGAACTTTTGGGGACGATGAAGTTTAGTCCCCGTAGTTTGCAAAGTTTGCAAAAATAGGATTCCTGTTTATAAATTATTTAAAAATCATATTTCCTATTTATTGTTAGATATATTTGATAATGTTATGGCTAATATGATTTATGTTTAGTTTTCAGATCTTACTTAAACATGATAAATCAGTACTTACTGGAAGTCAGGACTTAAGGATATCAGTACTTATATTATCAGGAGATAATCATCAGATGATGGATGTCAAAACTTAAGTGCTGAAGTACATTCAGATATGGACAGTAGCTGATTAAAGGAAAGAAGATCGAGATAAATATAAGAAGAGATGCATGAAGAAGGAATTCTATGAAGAATAGAATACTTGGAAGAAAAGATATCTGATTGATATATTTTAGGAAGCAGAATTATATTCCATATCAATTAGTGATTATCTTGTAACTGTGTAGTATATAAACACAGACATAGGGTTTACACTATAAGTGTTATCATATTCGAGAAGCTTATTCATTGTAACCCTAGCAGCTCTCGTGATATTTGTTCATCACTGAGAGGTAACAGTTCCATACTATAACAGAGTTTATTGTTTCAATAAAATTTGTTTTCTGTTACTTGAGATATTAAAGTTCGATTTGATTGTACTTTACACTGTATTCACCCCCTCTACAGTGTGTGTGACCTAACAAGTGGTATCAGAGCCAATCTGTTAACGCACATACAGTTAAAGATCCAAACACAATCATGTCTGACACAGAAACTCCAACTAAGCCTACCAAAACTGAAGAACCACCAAAGACACAAATTCAAAGTCGGTATGAGACCATCAGAGTTCCCATACTAAGACCATCTGAATATCCCATATGGAAGGTGAGGATGACCATGTTCCTAGAACCAACAGATCCAGAATATCTTGAAAGAATCAAGGAAGGGCCTCACAAACCAACCAAGCTCGCAGTTGCAGTTGCAGGTGAAGCAACAAAGACCATACCAAAGGAGAAGAGTGATTATACTGCTGAAGATATCACATCAATTTCTAAGGATGCTAAGATACGACACTTACTGCATAGTGCCATTGATAATGTAATGTCAAACAGGGTAATTAACTGCAAGACTGCTAAGGAGATATGGGATGCTCTGGAAACAAGGTGTCAGGGAACTGATACAATTAAGAAGAACAGGAAGACAATACTCACTCAAGAGTATGAACACTTTGACTCAAAGGCTAATGAGTTATTGACTGATTTATATGATAGATTTGTCAAACTCTTGAATGATTTGTCATTGGTTGATTAGGAGTATGATCTTGAAGATTCAAACCTTAAATTCCTGTTAGCTCTTCCTGAATGCTGGGATTTAAAGGCAACAACAATAAGAGACAACTACAATCTTGATGAAATAACTCTTGATGAAATTTATAGAATGCTCAAGACACATGAACTTGAGATGGAACAAAGAAGCAAGAGGAAAGGTAAAATGAGAAATCAGAAGTTAAAGAGGAATTAACTTCTGACAAACTAAAACAGGAAAAGACAGTTGAAGTAAACATAGGCTTAATGACTAAGAAGCAGCTTAAGCATAAGCTGAAAGATGTTAAGAATGCAAACAAGGTAAAATCACCTAGGAAAAATAGGAATGGAAAGGAAGGTGTGAATAAAAGCAATGATTATAAGCCTGTTCCTGATGCTCCTAGGAAAATGTGTCATAACTGTGGAAGTTCTAACCATCTGGCTTCTTTTTTCAGGAAGAATAAGAACATAAACTCCTTACCTTCAAAATCAGGAGTTAAGAGTCAGTCTGTTAGATATAAACCATAAAATCCTTGTTTTCATTATGGTAGTTTATGGCATTCCATTTATACTTGTAAGGAATATCATAGTTTGTACTATGATTATTATCAAATAAAACTTTCTTTGAAGAAAGTTTTCATTGTTCCTTCTAGTGTAAATTCTGATTCAAAGTCTGATAGTGTAAGTTCTGATAAGAAAAATGTTAACATAAACTCTGATGCTAAATCCGCTGCAAATGTTAACAAACTTGATAAGACCAAAGGATCCAAGCAAGTCTGGGTCCTCAAAAACTAATCATTAGTGGTCTTTGTGATTGCAGGGCAATAGGAAAAATATTCTAGTTTTGGACAGTGGATGTTCAGGACATATGACTGGAAATAAAGCCCTGCTATCAGACTTTGTGGAGAAAGCTGGCCCAAGTGTTTCTTATGGAGATGGCAACATTGGAAAAACATTGGGATATGGCAATATTAATCTTGGGAATGTCATCATTAAAGAAGTAGCTCTGGTCTCAGGACTTAAACACAATCTGCTGAGTATAAGTCAAATCTGTGACAAAGGTTATCATGTTGATTTCTTTGAAGAACACTGTGAAGTTGTGAGTAAATCCAAAGGCAAAGTTGTTCTGAAAGGATACATGCGTGGTAACATTTATGAAGCTAAGCTTTCAACAAGTATTGATGGTTCTGCAATCTTTCTGATGAGTAGAGCATCAATTGAAGAAAGCTGGAATTGGCACAAGAAACTCTCTCATTTAAATTTTAACAATATAAATGAACTAGTCAAGAAAGATCTTGTGAGAGGACTGCCAAATTCAGTATTTGCTCCTGATGGCCTTTGTGATTCTTGTCAGAAGGCCAAACAAAGAAAATCTTCATTCAAGAGCAAGACTGAATCATCAATTCTTGAGCCTTATCATCTACTACATGTTGATCTATTTGGTCCAGTGAATGTCATGTCTATTGCAAAGAAGAAATATGCGTTGGTCATAGCGGATGAGTTCACCAGATACACATGGGTGTATTTCTTGCACACAAAAAGTGAAACTGCATCTATCTTGATTGATCATGTTAAACATTAGGATAAATTGGTCAAAGATTCTGTGAAAACCATAAGGAATGATAATGGCACTGAGTTCAAGAATTTGATAATGGAAGAGTTCTGCAAAAACCATGGAATTAAACAGGAATTTTCTGCTCCTGGAACTCCACAACAAAATGGAGTTGTTGAAAGGAAGAATAGAACTCTCATTGAAGCTGCACGTACAATGCTTGAAGAAGCAAAACTTCCAACCTACTTCTGGGCTGAAGCTGTGCAGACTGCTTGTTTTACTCAAAATGCAACACTCATTAACAAGCAAGGAAAAACACCATATGAAATGGTGAAGAAAAAGAATCCAAATCTGAAGTACTTTCATGTATTTGGATGCAAGTGTTTTGTTCTCAAGACTCATCCTGAACAGCTATCCAAATTTGATCTAAAAGCTAATGAAGGAATCTTTGTTGGATATCCACTTTCCACAAAAGCCTTCAGAGTCTATAATTTGAGAACAAGAGTGGTCATGAAATCTATCAATGTCTCTTTTGATGACAAGAAAATTACTGGTCTTGAAGATTTTATTGATCATGAATAGATGAGATTTGAAAATAAAGACTCAAATTCTGATTCGGAAAATCCTGACAGTCTACGTCCTGATACTGTAAACTCTGATGGATTAATCTCTGATGTTATTGAAACTGTGGTAAGTACGCCAAAGGAAGATGCACCTATGCAGGGGGAGCATACTCAAGATCTTACCACATCTCAAGAAGCATCAGAACATACATCTGGCTCTTCAAGTTCTGATTCATCAAGTTCTGATAAGCCAAGTTCTGATAGTTCTGAAAATCTAAATTCTGAAGAATCCAACTCAGAGAGCATAGTTTCAGAGGGAGCATCAGAAAATGAAAATGAAGACAACATGGATCATGGGGGAGCATCCAGTTCTAGAGAAAACCTTCCATCTGCAAGGAAGTGGACTAAATCACATACACCTGATTTGATAATTGGAAATCCTGATGCAGGTGTCAGAACTAGAACAGGTACTTCAAACGAATGTCTTTACAATTCTTTTCTCTCTCAGACTGAGCCAAAGAAAGTGGAAGAAGCTCTTCAAGATGTTGATTGGGTGCAAGCAATGCAGGAAGAGGTAAATGAATTTAAAAGAAACAAAATCTGGACCCTAGTGCCAAGACCAAAGAATAGATCTGTTGTTGGTACAAAGTGGGTATTCAGAAACAAAACTGACAGTGATGGCATAATTACAAGGAATAAGGCAATGCTGGTTGCAAAAGGATATTCTCAACAGAAGGGAATTGATTATGATGAAACATTTGCACCAGTTGCTAGGTTAGAAGCCATAAGGATATTTTTGGCTTATGCTGCTCACAAAAAGTTTACTGTCTTTCAAATGGATGTGAAAAGTGCTTTTCTCAATGGAGAATTGGAGGAGGAAGTATATGTTGAACAACCTCCAGGCTTTGTAGATTCCAAACATCCAGATTATGTCTACAGGCTTGATAAAGCACTTTATGGACTTAAGCAAGCTCCCAGAGCATGGTATGAGACATTAGCTCAGTTTTTTCTGGAAAGTGGATTTGACAGAGGAACTATAGACAAAACACTGTTCTACCTCAACCATGGAAAAGACTTACTTCTAGTCCAGATTTATGTTGATAATATCATTTTTGGGTCTACAAATGACAGACTGTGCAAAAAGTTTGCTAAACCGATGCAGTCAAGGTATCAGATGAGTATGATGGGGGAACTTAGCTATTTTCTGGGTCTTCAAGTCAAGCAGAATGAAGAAGGAACTTTTATTTGTCAAACTAAGTACACCAGAAATTTGCTGAAGAAATTTGGAATACAAGATTATTCAAGTGCATCCACTCCCATGGCCACTGCAATAAAACTGGATAAGGATACTGGTAAATCAGTAGATATTATTGATTACAGAGGTATGATTGGCTCTCTACTCTATCTAACTGCTAGTAGACCTGATATCATGTATGCTACCTGTCTTTGTGCAAGATTTCAAGCAGATCCAAGAGAACCTCACTTAACAGCTGTGAAAAGAATTTTCAAGTATCTTAAAGGCACAGCTGATCTGGGATTGTGGTATCCCAGAGAATCAGATTTTAAACTAATAGGTTACTCAGATGCAGATTTTGCAGGTTGCAAAATTGACAGGAAAAGCACAAGTGGAAGCTGCCAATTTCATGGAGGCAGATTGGTTTCTTGGTTTAGTAAGAAACAAAAGTCAATTTCCACATCAACTGCAGAAGCAAAATATATTGCTGCAGGAAGCTGTTGTGCACAGATTCTCTGGATGAAGAATCAGTTACTGGATTATGGGTTAACATATTTCAAAATCCCTATTTACTGTGATAATCAAAGTGCTATTGCTATGACAGGTAATCTAGTTCAGCACTCTATGACAAAGCACATCAGCATCAGGTACCACTTCATCAGGGAACATGTGAATGAAGGTACAGTGGAATTGCACTTTGTTCCAACAGATCAACAACTAGCAGATATCTTCACAAAACCATTGTGTGAAGCTACTTTTACAAGATTGGTAAATGAACTTGGAATGGTTTCAGGTTCTTTCTCTAAATCTGCTTAATTTTGTTCTGATGCATCAGACTTTATGATCAGTATTTACAGAATTTAATCTCTTTGTGTATTCTGTGCTTAATTGAAAAATGTGTTTAAGTACTGACTGTTGTCTGATAAATGTTTCCTAACTCTGATAGTGATATGTCTGTTTAGGTAACTATTCAATCCTATGAGGATAACTGTGCTAGATGCTGACCTAGTAGTCTTCAATAAACAAGGGATCCCATGTAAGAAGTAATTATTTCTGTGGAAGTCTATTGACACAAGCAAATTCTGATAATTGAGCTTAGTTGAGTTTACTTGGTCTATCTTATTACTAAGTCACAAGCTAGAATATTGCTTCTTATCTGTTAAGTTCTGATGCTAGTAAATCTGTTGACTGTACTAAGTATTGATAAACCTCTCTTATCAAAAGAAAAAGAAAATAATCATGGATTAAAATCAGGTACTCCTTTGAGATCTAGAGTACAAATGTGGAAGGGAAGACCCAAGTACATTGCTGGTATTAAGTAAATATGCATTAGAAAAGCAAAACATTTTTTTGGTGACTTTTCACACTCTATGATTACTGGAGAAATACTCTGATAATAACATAAATTCTGATAAGCAGTCGTGAATCACTTACACTGAGAAGCCACTGTAAAATGGAATTTAAAAAGATGCACAAAATTAGCACAAAATAGTTGAGGTGGACTCAAGAATGAACTCATTCAACAGTAGGTTTCAGAATAATGACAGCTCTTTAGCAAAGTTTTAGTTATGCCTTATTTTTAAGATGTACTGAAGTGAATCAGACTTTACTCCTTGTCTGATATTTAGCTTAATGCACACACTAACCACTCCATATGAATGATGAAAATCACTGTGGAGATCTATGTTATTTTAGATGAACAGTCATTGTGTCATATTGCACAAATTCTGAGGACAAGTTCTGATTGCATGTTCTGATGATTAAGTTCTGAAGAATATATATCAGAATTTGTGTGAGGACTTACTAAAATAGTCATTCCTTTTTCGAGTTAAGAAATTATGTTCTGATGACTGTTAAGTTCTGATATAAGTCTAAGTTCTGATATTACAGACTGATTTTTTACTTGACTTATTTGTGGATAAAATTTGACACCAGTCTCAGATTAAACCAGAATATGTTGAAGTGGAAGATTAATAGTCACTATAGTTAGGGATAGTGGTACTCGTACATGAACAGTCAACTTTTACTTGCTTCATGTGCGCATTAAACCATGTTTTCTCTTTCTAATGAATATTTTTCTTTTTCCAAGTCAGGGGAAACGAGGTAGAATTAATTCTACCTGTCAGCATTAAATTTATTTGCGTCTCCTGGCATTCTCTTGCCTATATAAGCAACCACTTCACATCAGCCTTCCCATCAAACTTTTATCACAAACTCACTCTCGTTTTACATTTACCACCACAAATGGCTGTATTTGGCTGGTTCTACAATTATGACGATGAGACTGTAAATGTCTTTTTGAATGGGTTTCCAACTCCATACCCTATCGCCAACATCCCTCACAATCTCTGGATTCAATTTCCAGAGGTTATTAAACGTAATCTGGTGGCAGTTCGAAGAGAACTTCACCTTCGTCGCCTTCGAAAGCAGGAGCAAATAATACGATTTGCTATTCTCTTTATTGAGAGTAGGAAGAAGAAATAATTTCTTTTCTTCTTCCTATTCTTCTTCATCATCAGCTTTGTCAGGCTTCTTAGCTTAGGACATTAGCTGTTGACGTTAGGTTTAGCAGCTTAGGGAAATCTTGTACAAGTTCTGATGTAATTTAAATTTCATGAATGTATTCTCTTGATATATTAATGAAATTTGTTTTTTTCAAGATCTTTGTCTCTGAGATATTTTGTAATTCATTGATAAATCCTGATACATATTCATATTCTGATGACCATATAAATTCTGTTTTAATTTAAGTTCTGATTTTAATTTATCAGTACTTGCTCGTCTGATTTATTATGGTCATTTTCACTCGAATTTTTTTCCAGAATATTGATGTTGCAGTGAAAAATAATTAAATAAGTGGGAACAGTTTCAATTTTGAATTAAAACTGTTTCACCTTAATTAATGGAATAACTTGGTAAGTGAAACGGTTTTTCCTTGAAAAACTGCAAGTGGGTAAGTAATGATTACTGTTTTCTCGTGCCCATTAACTAGTCATTTTTACTGCATGTCTGACAGGTGTCCAACGGTTACATTTTTTTTAAAGTATAAGTAAGACAGAGAGAGGATTTTTTAATCTTTTATTTTCTTTCACACTTTTTCTCTCTATTTGTTTTTACTCTCTTTCTTCTTCTAACGTTGGTTTTTCATATAGACATTCTATCAAACACCTCACAGGCACTTATACATCTCGATTAATTGCATGGCACCTAAGGATTTAATCATTGATGGAGCTAAATTTGTTCCGAACAACTATGCTGCAATTCTTGATAATGCTGAAGCACCGTCTGAATTGCATTTTGTGCAAGATCTTCTTGCACACAGTGAAATCGGGTATGCATTGACCCAACCTTCAGTATTCTCAAGCCAACAAGTTCTGACACTTTGGAGGACTGGAAACTTTGATAATGGTGGTCAAAATGGTACTCCTAGTATTGTTTTTGAAGTGGGTGATTCTTCATATGCAGTCACTCCTGGTACAATCCGCTAGGCTCTACATCTCCCAGAAGGATGTACTTTTTCAATTCCAGAGGAATCAGCTCTTCAGGAGTTAATGGCCAGTTTGGGGTATGAACAGAGTTTGGCAAAGCTTGGGCAGTTGAAACGGGCTCATATCAGAAGGGAATGGAGTATCTTCTTCGATTGCATCACTAAAGCTTTTGGGAACAAGTGTTCGAATTTTGATGCCATCACCATAATGAGTCAGCACATCGGGTATGCCATTATAAACCAAACTCATTTTGATTTTGCAACTGCTATAATAGGTTTTATTGGGGATAGGATGACAGAGGATAGGAATGTTGTTTACATTGCTAGATTATGTCAACTTATATATACTTTTTGTACTGATGAACCTCGACTAACCAGTACCTTAACTCCACCTTTCAAAGTTGCAAAACGTTACTTTAATGACCTGGTAAATGCTGACACTAAGAAACCAGTGGTTAGACCTTTACAGATTCCTCATTCTGTAAAACAGATCTTAGTAAATGCTGATCCTGATTCCTATAGATCTGTTTATCCTGATGTTCAACCAAACACCACCTCCCAAACACCACAACAACCATCAGAACATACCACTCATACTACTCAACCAACCCTCAGGCAATATATCAAATCCTATCTCTCCACCTCACAGAGAGTTCAACCCTCATCCTCAGCACCTACTGTGAAGCCTTCATCTTCCAAGCCTATGAGGATAAAGACTATTCCTCAAACACCTCAAAAGAGAAGGAGGATTGCTTTGAGAGATGAGTCTGAAAGTGAGGAACAGGTTTCTACATCAGAACCTGTTGTCAAAGAAGCTGAGAAAGTGACTTCTCAGAAGGATTCTGGAATTGGGGGATCTAGGCTTCTCAAGAGGCTTAGAAGAATGATTGTCCCTGACACTCCCAAGGAATCCATATCTACAAAGAGATACAAGAAACAGAGGGCAAAATGGCCAGTTTCAGATGATGAAGAAGCAGCAGCTAAGGAAGAAGATCAGGAATCTCTGATCTCACAAGAAAAAGAATTTGCTAAAGTCACTACTTCTCCATCAACTCCAACTCAGGATGCTATTCCTGAACAGGCCAACACACCATCTGTGTCTCCTGTTCAAAAGTCTGTATCTCCTGTTAATATAGGCACAAGTGCTGATATTGATATCCAGACCTTGGTTGTGCCTGAAGTAATTCTTTTAGAAGCTCCAACAGCAACTAATCCATCAACAACACCTGTTACTGATGCTGCTCAAAATCCAGACTTCTCTCCTACACCTTCTCTACATCTCGATGCTGATGATCAGAATATAGGTGAGCATCAGGATATGGTTGTTGATCAGAACTTAGAACCAGATCAGCAATTAGAGGATGCTGAAGCCTCCATTGCTACTCACACTGTTGTTTTATCAGAAGATACTGATTCTGTAAGTTCTGATGCTGCAAATGCTGGAGATACTGGTGATGCTGCTCCAAATACAGATGTTGATGAAGCAGGTCCTTCAGGACATGCTCCTCAACAAACTATTCTTAAATCTGAACTTGTTAAGAAGTTTGTTACCAGAGAAGCACCAGTGCCTTGGAGTGAAACTCCTGCAGGACAGGAGTGGACTAAGGAATGGAACTCAGTTTCCTGTGTTCCAAATGCAAAGCATCTTGCTGAGCACTTGACTAAAGCTGATGAGATGTTACTTACTGATGATTTCAAAACACAGCTTAGAGTCACTGCATTGAGTACTAAACATCTACAAGGTCTCCATTCAACTACTTATACAGAGTTACACAAGATTCAGGAAGAATTCATCAAACAGGAACAAATTCAGAAAATTGACAAGAAAAAGTTCTTCCAACCTACCTTTGACAGGATTGCTTATATTGAGAAGACTCAAGAGAAACAACAAGCTCAGATTGATGATATTCTGAAAAATCAAGCTTCTCAGCAATCTCAACTTCATGAAATCCAAGCCTCAGTGGAATTGCTTGTCTCTCTTCTACTACCAGCTGATGCCAAAAAGGGGGAGAAAGTAATTAAGTCCAAATGCAAGACTACTGACAAGACACTGAAAGGGAAGGATGATGAAAAGGATGATCAAGGAAACTCTGGAATGGGTAGAGGTCATAGTCAAGGTAGAGGTTTCTCATCAAGAAAAGCTGAAATCACAAGTCATAGGACAAGTTCTGATACTGGAAAAAGAATTAGTTCTGCTACTGGTAAAAGGATAAATTCTGATGAACTTTTAGATCTTGATGAAGAAATGTCAAGACAGTTATTTCTTCAGGAAAATCCAGGAATGGACTTGGAGAGTTTAATGGAAGAAGAAGCCAGACTTAAATCAGAGAAAGTCACATGTAAATCTGAAGCTTCTGGTAAAAAGACACTTCTAAAACTCAAAGGCATTGTGATAAAAGAAAGGACAAATACTGAAGCAACATTGGCTAAGTCACAACCGCAGATAGATCCAAGATCCAAAGGTAAAGAAAAGGTTGGTGAACCTATCAAGGTTTATGTGCCTCCTGAGAATGAAGAAATCACTGATGAAAAGGATGATCTTGCTCTGACTTCAAGAAAAGTTCTTAAAACAACCTCTGACATGGCTCAAGTTGTTCAGAGTCAAGAGACAGTAAGTTCTGATATTCCAAAGAAGCAAGTAACCTCTGACATAGCTCAAGTTAACTTGATATCAGAAAATAGATCAAAGACACTCCTACCAGGATTCACTAAAGCAAAACAGACTCAACCTTTGAAGACTGCTGCAAGTGGTTTCGAAGCAAGAGTAGTTACTGGAAAGGAAGGAAGAGATAAAACTGGATTGGGAAGTGCTGATGAAAGAAGAATACAGAACACTACCAATGATCCAACTTCCTTGAGTGAACCAGGTATTGGAGCAACTCCTGAGAGATTGAATCAACTGGAATCTGTACAAATGGTTTACCATACCTACTTGAAAGAACACATCTTGTTGAACTTCATGACAGATGGTAGGGTTTATCATATAAGGCAAAATGCCATTCCATTGAAGTATTTTGAAGAATTGGAGCATGTACTATTCTTACTTCAAGTGGATGACAGATTGACATGAAGTGCTGCAAACTATTTGAAGGATCAGATTCAGAGACAGAAAAGGCTTTATTCTGTTAAGTCTGACAGCACATATGTTCCAAAGTACAGAGATCACAAGGGTGATATAGTTGAAATGAAGCCCAACACTGCTAAAATTATAACTACCTTTCTGGGTTACAGGGCTGTGGAATTCAATCTTGAGTCTGATAAAGCTTATTTGATCAGACTGGATCAGGATATAAGAAAAGCAAAGATTAATGATCTCAGGGCTGCAATCTTTCAAATTGGTGAAGATAATGCAGAGATTAAAGATGCTAAAAGGAGGATGATTAATGAACTTAGATATGCTGAGAGATGTTTGTTGAAGAACTATCTTAGAACAACTCCTGACATCAGAGAGATCAGAAGATGAAGCCAAGTCAAGATCTACAACTGATTAAATTCTGATATTTGTACAGACTGAAGCTGTTATCAGAAGTTAAAAATTGGTAAAGCTCTAAGGACTGTAAGTTGTAGTTATCTAGTCTAATTCTCATGCATCTGTACTTAAATGTTTTTGACATCATCAAATATCTATTAAACTTGTATATTATGCTAATTTACAAGTTGGGGGGAGATTGTTAGATATATTTGATAATGTCATGGCTAATATGATTTATGTTTAGTTTTCAGATCTTACTTAAATAGGATAAATCAGTACTTACTAGAAGTCATGACTTAAGGATATCAGTACTTATATTATCAGGAGATAATCATCAGAAGATGGATATCAGAACTTAAGTGCTGAAGTACATTCAGATAAGGACAGTAGCTGATTAAAGGAAAGAAGATCGAGATAAACATAAGAAGATATGCATGAAGAAGGAATTCTATGAAGAATAGAATACTTGGAAGAAAAGATATCTGATTGATATATTTTAGGAAGCAGAATTATATTCCATATCAATTAGTGATTATCTTGTAACTGTGTAGTATATAAATACAGACATAGGGTTTTACACTATAAGTGTTATCATATTCGAGAAGATTATTCATTGTAACCCTAGCAGCTCTCGTGATATTTGTTCATCACTGAGAGGTAACAGTTCCATACTGTAACAGATTGTTTCAATAAAGTTTGTTTTCTGTTACTTGAGATATTAAAGTTAGATTTGATTGTACTTTACACTGTATTCACCCCCTCTACAGTGTGTGTGACCTAACATTTATTTTAATTGTAAAAATTCGTTTTTAATTTCTGAAAATTCTAAAAATTATTTTTAATTCAAAAAAATCTGAATTAATTAGTTAATTAATTTTAGTTAATAATTAATTGATTAATTGGTCAATTAATTCGAAAATTAATTGATTAATTAATTATTAATTGATTTTAATTAATTATTAATTGATTTTAATTAATTATTTATTAGATTTAATTATTTAAAAATGATCTAAAAATTCTGAAAAATAGTTTTGAGCTTTAAAATATTATTTTAAATTGTTTTCAAGGCTCGATAATTACTATAAAATTATTTTAAAGCCAGATGTGGCCAACCGAACCCTGTTTATTGCTTTAAAATTGATCCAACGACACGTTTTAATTCTGAAAAATGTTTTAAAAATCACATTAAATACCCGAAAGCTTGTTTATGACCCAAGACTCCTTTATAAATGATATATCATTGATTGTTTGACGTGTTATGTGTTATATGTGACTTGTCGTTTGATTGTCGGTCTATATGTTCGGTGTTTACTTGTTTATAGCATAACTTTCAATCCGTTAGTCGGATTTGGGTAAAACGAAGGGTAGATAGAAGTGTATACCGAATAGAATTGTATGAGTTGAGTATTGATAGATGTTTATGATATGTGAACAGAAGAGGCAAGGCGTTAGAAAGGGAAACAGATAGTTGAGGAGTAGGAGATTGTGATTGGAAGTTAGAGAAGTATAGCAAGCTAATATCAGGCAAGTGTTCTGAACTTTCTCGAGATATATTATGGTTGATTGATAGTCCTGTTTTATATTGCAAGTGCTCTAAAGCACTGAACCCTAAACCTTGATTCCATTTGTTGATCTTTGAGCCGTAAACCTTATTCTTTATGAACCATTGATTGTTGTATACCCGAATACGAATCACAGATATACGATACTACTCCACAAATACATACAAACTAAATGCCAAACACCGAATCAAATTGCTTACATACTCAAACCATTGTACCTTATGCTTTGAAAGACCAAATCCTTGCAACCTTTAAACTTTGATTCCTTTTTTATCCAATTCTTTCATTACCTAACAGCCATTCTTTGAAATTGACATATTTATCCTTTGTGAAGATTAAAACCATTTCATTATTGAATATCCAACGTTGCTTATGATTTTGTTTATTGCTTTACATTGTTTATTTTGTTATTATGTTAGAATTGGATTGTTTTATAAAATTGTGGACCAGATTCGTGGTCAGACCAGATTGGTGGTCAAGTTAGGCCAATGTGTGCCTTGGATCCGGTAATTAGAGCAGAGCTGTGTGCCTTGCTCGGGATTAGTGCGTGACTAATCAGCAGCCTAACCTTGGTTTTTAGAATAAAAATATAATATCCAATTCTAAATCATTAATCATTATTCACTTGATATCTTAATCCTTTTCACTTGATGATCATTATTCTCAGTCTTGTCATTGTGACTTGTTGAGCTAGTAAGCTCATTTGTGCGATATTGTTGATGTTCTTTTCCAGTTAAGAAGGAACCAGTTGGTAGCGAGGATCCCCAGTCCAGTGCGAGAGCTAGCGGTCCAGGTTGATCGAGTTAAGCTAGCTGGTAGATTTTGAGATATTTTAAGTTTGTAAAAGTTTGTAATAATATTTAATGTTCAGTTCTAAGTTTGAATAGTTGGGATTTGGATGTTTGTAACATAAGTGTGTGTGTGTGTGGCTTGTGGACATACTTTAACCTGTTGCGGTCCGTGGTAGTTGGTAAGTAGGGTCACTGCATATTATTATTATCTTTATTATTATTATAAGCAGGTTATAAATAAGGTGTGTGTATGTGTGGACCCCAAACTTCTGACTCGGGTTTGGAGGGCGCCACAAAAAATGCCCAGCAGGTATCATAAATGGTTTCCAGGTATCAGATCAAAGAAATTCATGGAAACGATTGTTGAATGATTTCAAAACATCTTTATATATTTAAACAGTTGAGTGAACAAAACATCGGCCCTTATTGGCCTTTAATCATAAATCATATTTTTCTATAAAAGAACAGTAAATATTTCAATATTTCACCCCTTTGAATCAAATCTTTATTTGATTTTTTAATTATGAACTATTCAAGAAGGAATGCCGTTAATGGCGATCAACAATAAATTAGTTTGGACACTGGAAACCAACATATGCACTATAACCTGCTGATCAGTCAGGATATAGTGTGGATCTATACCCAACTGCATAGACCCAACCAACATATGGGGTACCCAGGCAACTATGGCCTAATAATCAAGGGACCAGCCATCTCTGACCCTTAGGGTCCAGTTCATCACTGGCCCTCATCGTAACCATCCAGTCCGTGGAGTATTTTGATGTCAAATCATTTTGATTTCAAAATATCCCAATTCAGGGTTCGCAAATAACCCGAAAGAATAGGTATTTGCTCAAGAGATCAATCGATAATCAAGGAACAAGATCAAAAGGCACTTACATAAATAAGAGTAATTGCAGCGAATATAAAAACATGCATTTACTATTCTGAACTTAGAATAGGAACGAAGAAATATTTGCAGTATTTTGGAAGAAAGGTTAGGAATACTTGGCTCAATTGATAAATCTCTGATCTTTAACTATCTGCCATATCACTCAGTCCTGATATGTCTGCATTTCCATTGACAGGCTACTTAACTTTCTTATCATTGACCATCTTAGGTTTATCTCTATTCCGAATCCGCTCATTTCATGACTACACGTAATCAGGCTTTACTTTTACAATCTCTGTCTGGCTTTGAATGCTTCAAACTATGTGTATCTATCATAAATAATACCATTCAATGAACTAACAATATATAATTGTCTAGTCTATATGTTTATCCTTATTGTCTACCTGCCCGATTATAACAGATAAGGATCACATCTCAATCAGATAACGTTTAAAAGACACGTTGACTCATTATCTACATAACACGTACACATAAGGCATGTAATCATATTATTCACATAACACATAATCACATAATTCATGTAGCACATAAGTTGAATCGTCAAAAGATAGGTCTCAATACGTTTAGAATTGAAATCGGGTCAAAAAGAGTATTTTATCGATCAATAACTGACTCAAAATGATTAATAAGACAAACGCCCTTTTGATACAAAAGAATTTAGGTCACAAAAATATTTTTAATGAAAGCAGAATATTTTTCTGAGTCTAGAGGTGTTCGTTTCGTATTAAACGGAGGAACGGTTTATTTAATACAAATTTTTCAACATTTTTCGAAGTTAAAACGGGTCTCCGAATCATTTTATAATTAAATAATAGGGTTCGAATACCCGAATATGACTTTAAAATAATTTTATAATAATAATCGAGCCTTTAAAATAATTTAAAATAATATTTTAAAGCTCGAAACAATTTTTCGGGATTTTTAAATCAAAAATAAATAATTAAATCTAATTAAATTATCAATTAAAATTAATTAATAACTAATTAAATTAATTTATCAATTAATATTTAAATTAATTGAGTAATTAAATAATTAATTATCAACTAAAATTAATTACCTAATTAATTAAGATTTATTTTAGAATTAAAAATAATTTTCAGAATTAAAAATATTGATTTATAAAATTTTAAAATAATTAAAACAATTTTTGAAATTAATTATAAAAAGAAAATATCATTTTTGAAAATATACAAAACAGAAATCATGTGTTTATAAATTTTTCAAAACATAAATCCTAATTTTGAAAAATATTAAAACTATAATTTTATATTTGCAAATCAGGGACAACTACAGGGGCCAAACTGAAGTTTGTCACCCCTGTTGTCGTCCCCGACGACACTGCCGGCCGGAACTCCATGGTCGCGACCATGGAGCTTTTCCGGCGGCCTGAAAATATCCCAGAATTTGCCCAAAATAATAGAGATGCCAGGAGCTTGTTTATAGCCACAAAACTCTTAAATCATTCTCGTATAATTCATAAAATCCGGCCGAAGTTTCCCAGCGACTTCTCCGCCGTGTTCCGGAGAGGTCGAATCTGGCATCCTCTGGCCTTCTAACTGGTATCAATAGGTTCATTTTTCCACGATTGATATACTGATACTAATTAATTGAATCAATAACCCTTCCAACAGAAAGTCCCAAAATCCAATCAAGAACATTCATAGTTATAAACCCTAATTTTAAAATCCGAGAATCAAACATCAATTTGAACATGTTATTGAACTCCAAATTCATCATATAATATACCAAAATGACCAGGATAAAATTATCTACAAGATTAAGCCATCAAATCACATAAAAAACATGAAGAACAAAAATTTCTATTTTAATTATCAAATAATTCGAATTAAAATAAATACATAAGAAAATCACATTGATTTATGCACTAAAATGGTTGATTGATTCAGAAAGTACTTTTCGAGAGCTTCGATTTGATATATGGTACGCCCGAACCAGAGTTCGATAATGCCTTCGTTCGAGGGTTTGATTTTCAAGAACGTAACGAATAATCAGGGTTTTTCTCTGTAAATTCTTTATTTTTACTGATAAATTATGGTTATACGAATAAAACAAAATAAGAAAAAGGCTATTTATATTTATGGAATATTGGTTTATTTTGAATCATATTGGATCGATAAATTAGTTACTTAGCCGCTAAGTAACTGCCAAAACGATCCGATTTGATAACCATATGGGATAATTATCCAAACCGGGCTTTTTATAAAACATTTTATACGAAAATAATGTAATATTATCCCAACTTTTGAGAAGACGGGTTTTGTGGATTTATCGGAATAATTATCGTATCGAAAATCTTGCTCCGGGACACACACGGGTCAGACCGTAATCCAGATCGAAAAAGTCAAAATACGGAAAATGTTCGGAATTACCAGATTAGGTTAGGAAGGAGTTTTCAGAAGAGTTTCGGGTTGTAAAAATGGTTGAAGCTGGGTGATTCCCGGCTTTATAAAATAGTTCCGTAATTATTCATAAATTAATTAATTAATTCATAAATCATTATAAAATCATGTAACACTCCAAAAATTACCAAAAAATACCTTAATTATCTATATTTTATTCTGGACATATTAAAATTAACATACTCACATTTTATTATATACAAACATCCAAATATTATTATCAATCATCAGATAATTCATCAAAAATTCACATAATAATCGCATAATAATCATTTATCAATAAAACTAATTAGACGCTATATCCCGGATGTTACATACACTACTACTGAGAAGGAACTCTTAGCCATTGTCTATGGTTTTGAGAAGTTTCAATCTTATTTGCTTGGGATGAATGTGACAATTTCACTAATCACGCTGTGATTCGCTATCTCGTCTCGAAAAAGGACTTGAAGCCTAGATTGATTAGATGGGTTCTTTTACTACAAGAGTTTGAACTGGAGATCAAGGATAGGAAAAGTACTGAGAATCAAGTTGCAGATCATCTCTCTCATTTAGAAGATCCAAGTACAGCTTCACATGACAAGATACTGATAAATGAGTCTTTTCTCGACGAGCAGTTGTTTGGGGTGCAAGAAGAAGAACCGTGGTTGGCAGACATTGTGAACTATCTTGTGAGCAACATTATGCCCCCGGACTTGACTTATGCTCAAAGGAAGAAGTTTCTTCACGAGGTGAAGTGGTACATGTGGGATGAGCCATTTTTGTTTCGGCAAGGAGCTGATCAAATCATCAGGAGATGTATTTCGTACATCGAAACGGAGGGTATCTTTCAAGACTGCCATTCAACTATTTATGGAGGCCACTATGGTAGAGAAAGGACAAAAGCTGATAGGGATAAATAAATCCTGATTGTATAATTAAATATTGCATTAATTGTACAAGGTATGGTCTGCTAGGCCCAATAAGAAGATGTATGACATTCAGACCAGAAAGGTTAACATATCGATCAGGCCTGATGGACCAGATCAGGCCTGATGGAACAAAGAAGGTCCAAAAACCCTGATTATTTATTAATTTCGTAATTAATAAATAAGGGAGAAAAACAGCTATTAAGATAAGTCCTAGTGAGGATATAAATCCTTGTAGACTGGCCTCTGTTAGGAATATATGTGCATTAGTTTGATGATATGTTTAACAAAACACTTAAGTAGAAATCTAGTGTTTGTAGCCTCAACGGATAAGACCACTTTGGCTATCCGTTGATGGTGTAGCTTTACTTAGAAATAAGTCTAGTATTGTAGCACATTTCAGTCTCTGAATTTGAGATATAATTCTTAAATGTTGAGGGAAATTATAAGTCATGTTGACTACTAAAGGATATGCAGATAGGAAGGTCAATTGTAAATATCTCATGCCTTGTAATTTTGTATAAATGAAATGGTGTCAACGGATAACTTAAAGACCTTCAACGGATGAGAAACAAAGCTTCAACGGATGTCTCTAAAGCTTCAACGGATAACATCCTTCAACGGATGAGTGCATCAACGGATAGAGCTTCAACTGCTAACACATCAACGGATAAAGCCATCAACGGATGAAGGCTTCAACGGATGTTCTGTTAAATAGCAGTTGACAAGTGGTAGTTGTACCTACAAACAGAGGCACATGGGTTGACAGAGACAACTGAGATGTGGTAGCCTATTTCAGGAACATCAGAAAAAGCAGCCGTTCTACTCTAGTATAAAGAGGCAATAGTCAACAATGCACTGGAGTAAAATGGAGAAGAAACAAGTGGAGAACTTATTTTATTATTGTACTTTTTATCTTTGTCTTCACTTGTAAACTTGGTGTTATATAAACCAAGTAGCAGCTAGTAATTAGACAGAATTTTTCCAGAGCTGTTTAGAAAAATCTTGAGAAAAATTATCTAGTTTGTACTAGGATGCAGCTGTGATCAACTTCTTGAATCACAGATTTTCTGAAATACCATCTCTGGTGGAACAACAAATCCACTAGCAAAGTTTTTAAGGTCTGTGGTGTTCTGTACTTTTATGCTTGAATATATATCTGTCTGTATTAGCTTAAAGCAATTCACACACTTGTTTATCTTAAACACACAGCCTTTAAAACTGCTCAAAACTTGAAAAAGTTTTGAGATTTACATTCAACCCCCCTTCTGTAAATCTCATTGTTAGTTCACTAGGAATAACAATTGGTATCAGAGCAGGCTCTTGACACACAAAGAGTTTAAAGTTCTTGGAAACTAACAAAGATGAGTAAGAAGGATATTGGAGTAAAAATCCCAGTTCTTGACAAAGATAGTTATCACCATTGGAAGGTGAAAATGCACCTTCATCTACTCTCCCAAGATGAAGGTTATGTAAACTGCATTGAGAATGGTCTTCACATTCCCCACAAAGTAGCCACAGTTGCTACAGCCACAATTGTTGTTGGTCAATCCATTCCAAAACCTAGAGCAGAATGGACAATGGAAGACACAGAAGAAGTGCACAAGGATAAGAAGGCTATGAACATTTTGTTTAATGGTCTTGACAAGGATATGTTTGATAATGTGATAAATTGCACAACTGCCAAAGAGGTTTGGGACACAGTTCAGCTACTGTGTGAAGGTACAGAACAAGTAAAAGAAAACAAAATGCAGCTTCTCATTCAACAGTATGAGTATTTTCATTTTGAAGAAAATGAATCTTTAAATGACACATTCAATAGATTCCAAAAGCTGTTGAATGGACTGAAGCTGTATGGTAGAGTGTACCAGGTGAAGGATTCAAATATTAAATTTTTAAGATTCTTGCCAAAGGAATGGAAACCCATGACTGTCTCCTTGAGAAACTCTCAAGATTATAAGGACTTCACTCTTGAAAGATTATATGGAATCTTGAAGACTTATGAACTAGAGCTGGAACAGGATGAGGTATTGGAAAAAGGAAGAAAGAAAGGAGGTTCAGTTGCCTTGGTAGCTGAAAATGAGAAAGAATGCAGACAAGAAACTGTGAGATCAACATTAAACTCCAAAGATGGCACAAGCAAATCAGAATCAAGCAAGGGTAAGGAGCAAGTTGCTGAGAATGAAGACAACTCCAGCCAAGATGACTCTGATGGTATTGATGAGCATCTTGCATTTCTGTCCAGAAGATTTGCAAAGATGAAATTTAAGAAAAACACTAGAGCCACTAAACCTCATAAGAACATGGTGGACAAATCCAAGTTCAAGTGTTTCAATTGTGGTATAAGTGGACACTTTGCAAGTGAGTGCAGAAAGCCAACTTCTGAAAAGAAGAAATTTGACCAAGTAGATTACAAAAAGAAATATTTTGATCTGCTCAAGCAAAAGGAGAAGGCTTTCATTACTCAAGAAAAAGACTGGGCAGCTGATGGAGAAGAAGAGGATGAAGATGTGGAATATGTCAACTTGGCTCTCATGGCTGATTCTGAGGAAAATGAAGTTAGTTCATCAAGGAACCAGGTAATCACTACTGATTTAACACAGCTTACTAAAGAAGAGTGCAATGATGCTTTTAATGACATGTCTACTGAATTGTATCACTTGCGTGTGTCTCTTAAATCTCTTGCTAAAGAAAATAGTAGGATTAAAGAGAACAATCTGTTCTTAAGTAATAGAAATGCTGTGTTAGAAGATAAGTTGATTGACCTAGAGAAAACTAAGCTACATTGTATATCTGTTGAAAATGAACTAGCTGAATCTGTTAAGAAAGTAGAAATACTTTCTAATCAATTAGAGAGAGAGCAAGAGGTGATTAAAGCCTGGAAGACATCTAGGGATGTTAGTGCTCAAATTGTCAAGGTCCAAGGAATTGAATCATTTTGTGAGACTGCCTGGGATAAAAACAAAAAGAAAATGGAATTAATTGATGGGCTGTCAACGGATGTGGAATCAACGGATGATGAAAATTATCCGTTGAAGGAAGAAAAGGAGCATCCGTTGAAGGTTCCTCAATTAAAACAGGCAGATGTTTCTAAAAGTGAAAATCTAAAGAAACTCAACAAAAAGTTTGGTTCAACTTCCAAGAACTTTGTCAAAGAAGAAGCAAGCACATCCAAAGATTTCAGTAAGGTGAATATAGGACACATGACCTTAGAATAGTTAAAGAATAGGCTCAAAGTGGTTGAGGATAAAAAGGAAACTAAAAGGAAATCTAATAGAAATGGGAAGGTAGGGGTTAACAAACATAACAATTACACACCTGATAAGTATGCTCCTAGAAAAAGCTGTGTGCATTGTAATAGTGTTAATCATCTATCTGCTAATTGCAAATCTATTAAGAAAACTCCCATACCTGTACCCTCTTCCATGCCTAATATGTCTGCATCACCTCTGCATGCTATGCCTGTTATGTCTCAACAGAATCCTTATGCACATTTTGCAAACATGCCATAATTTAACAATCCTTATGTTGCTGCATTTAGTATGCCTCAAATGCCATACAATATGCCTATGTGGAATAACATGTTTGCACAATCCATGCCTTATCAAATTCCAAATGTGCTAAATGATTCTGTGACTAACCCTACACCTCAACCAACTACATCTAAGATCAAGGTTGACTCAAAGTTACCTAAGTCTAAAGATGCAGGAGGAATGAAGTCTAGGAGAAAGGCTAACATGAATGGACCCAAGGAAACTTGGGTACCAAAATCAACTTGATTGATTTTATGGTGTGCAGGGAAACAGAAGAAATCTATGGTACTTGGACAGTGGCTGTTCAAGACACATGACAGGAGATTTCTCCCTGCTCACAGAGTTTAAGGAGAGAGCTGGCCCTAGCATAACCTTTGGAGATGACAGCAAAGGGTTTACTATGGGATATGGCTTGATTTCAACAAGGAATGTCATCATTGATGAAGTTGCATTAGTTGATGGTCTCAAGCACAACTTACTGAGCATCA
This sequence comes from Apium graveolens, assembly GCF_009905375.1. Taxonomy (NCBI): domain Eukaryota; kingdom Viridiplantae; phylum Streptophyta; class Magnoliopsida; order Apiales; family Apiaceae; genus Apium; species Apium graveolens. Next base: position 205,221,118 of record NC_133653.1, read on the forward strand.
GTCAACTATGTGATAGAGGGAATACAATTTCCTTCAATTCTGAAGCCTGTGTTGTCACCAGTAAGAAAGACAACAAAGTGGTTCTAACTGGAGTTAGAAAAGGAAATGTGTACTTAGCTGACTTCAACTCTACTGATGCAGAATCTATTACTTGTCTCTTCAGCAAAGCAAGTCCAGTTGAAAGTTGGCTATGGCACAAGAAGCTATCTCATTTGAATTTCAAGACAATGAATGATCTAGTCAAAAAGGACTTAGTTAGAGGAATTCCTCTTGTTGAATTCTCAAGGGATGGTTTGTGTGATGCTTGTCAGAAAGGCAAACAAAGGAAAGCATCATTCAAAAAGAAGCTTGAAACAACAATTGATGAACCATTACAGCTGCTACATATGGATTTGTTTGGACCAGTCAATGTATTGTCAATTGCAAGAAAAAGATATTGCTTAGTGATTGTAGATGATTTCTCAAAGTTTTCATCGGTCTATTTTCTTGGATCAAAGGATGAAGCAAGTGAAATCATTATCAATCACATCAGGCAAGTCAATAATCATCCTGACTTGAAGGTTAGGAATATCAGGAGTGACAATGGAACTGAGTTCAAGAATTTGACAATGAGGCTGTTCTGTGAAGAAAATGGAATCATGCATGAGTTCTCAGCTCCAAGAACACCTCAGCAAAATGGGGTAGTTGAAAGAAAGAACAGATCTTTAATTGAGGCTGCTAGAACAATGCTTGAAGAATCAAAGTTACCAACATATTTCTGGTCTGAAGCTGTTAATTGTGCCTGCTACACTCAGAATATTTCTTTGATCAATCAAGCTAAAGGCATGACTCCTTATCAGTTGTTCAAGAGAAGAAAACCAACTCTAAACTTTCTTCATGTCTTTGGATGTAAATGCTTTATACTGAGAAATCAATCTGACCATAAAGGGAAGTTTGATGCAAAGGCTGATGAAGGGATATTTGTTGGTTACTCAGCTGGAAAATCTTATAGGGTCTACAATCTAAGAACCAACATTGTTATGGAATCTGTGCATGTTGTGTTTGATGATAAAAAGATTGATGGACTAACAGATGAGGGACACCATGAGAGACTCAAATTTGACAACATTGAGATATATTGTGATAATAGTGAAGAGGAGACTGATGGAGATGACACTTTAAAAGGGATTCAAAACATGCCCTTGGATAATGCATAAAATTCTGCATCCGTTGATAGAGGCAATGCAGTATCCGTTGAAAGACATAATGCATCATCCGTTGAAGTACAAAATGAAGCATCCGTTGATCATAGTTCATCAACGGATAATCGATTTACATCATCAGTTGATAGAACTCCAAGTTCCCTGCAAAGGACCAACAACTCAGGGGGAGTTTCAACTAATCAACACTCTGTCTCACATCATGACAATACTGAGGCCACCTCATCTAGAGTATATCTTCCACCTCAAAGGAAATGGACCAAGAATCATCCCTTTGAACTGATCATTGGTGATGCATCATCTAAAGTGCAAACAAGAAAAGCTACTCAAGATGAATGTCTGTATAGTAGTTTTCTATCTCAGGAGGAACCTAAGAAAGTGGAAGAAGCTTTATTGGATCCAGATTGGATATTAGCTATGCAGGAAGAGCTGAACCAATTTGAGAGAAACAAAGTTTGGAAGCTGGTACCCAAACCAAAGAACAAGAGTCCTATTGACACAAAATGGGTATTCAGAAACAAGATGGATGAAAATGGCATTGTCATAAGGAATAAAGCCAGATTGGTTGCTAAAGGCTATTCTCAACAAGAGGGAATAGATTTTGATGAGACATATGCTCCTGTTGCAAGACTTGAAGCCATCAGAATTTTTCTAGCCTATGCAGCCCATGCCAATTTCAAAGTCTATCAAATGGATGTTAAGAGTGCATTTCTAAATGGGAAATTGGAGGAAGAAGTTTATGTAAGTCAACCTCCAGGGTTTGAAGATCCAAATTTTCCAGACTATGTGTATCATCTGTTGAAAGCACTCTATGGACTGAAGCAAGCACCTAGAGCCTGGTATGAAACCTTATCAAAATTCCTTTTGGAGAATCACTTCACTAGAGGTACTGTTGATAAAACTCTCTTCTTTAGGAATGTTAATGGCTCTAGTATACTTGTTCAAATTTATGTAGATGACATAATATTTGGATCTACAGATGATAAGCTTTGTAAAAAGTTTGCTAAGCTAATGCAAAGTAATTATGAAATGAGCATGATGGGAGAACTAACCTATTTTCTTGGTTTACAAGTTAAACAAGTTAGTGATGGAATTTTCATTAGTCAAACTAAATATATTTATGATCTTTTAAAGAAGTTTGACTTAATAGAATGTTCATCTGCAAAAACTCCCATGGCCACTGCCACCAAACTTGAATTAAATAAGACTGAAAGGTCTGTGGACATTACAAGTTATAGAGGCATGGTTGGTTCACTTTTATATTTAACTGCCAGTAGACCAGATATAATGTTTTCTACATGTCTCTGTGCTAGATTTCAAGCTGACCCTAAAGAATCTCACTTAGTAGCTATTAAAAGAATTTTCAGATATCTCAAGGGGACTCCAAATCTAGGAATTTGGTACCCTAGAGAGTCTGGTTTTGATCTAATTGGCTACTCAGATGCAGACTATGCAGGTTGCAAAATAGACAGGAAAAGTACAACAGGCTCCTGCCAATTCCTGGGAAACAAGCTTGTATCATGGTTTAGCAAAAAGCAAAATTCAGTCTCTACTTCTACAGCTGAGGCTGAATACATTGCTGCTGGAAGTTGCTGCTCTCAAGTGTTATGGATGAGGAATCAACTCCTTGATTATGGACTACATGTTGATAGAATTCCTATTTTTTGTGACAATACAAGTGCCATAGCCATAACAGAGAATCCTGTGCAGCACTCAAGGACCAAGCACATTGATATCAAGTACCACTTCATTAGGGAACATGTGATGAAAGGTACAGTGGAACTTCATTTTGTTCCAAGTAAACAACAAATTGCAGACATATTAACCAAGCCACTTGATGAATCAACATTCACAAGATTGGTAAGTGAGCTAGGTATGCTTAATTACTCTTAAAATTCATGTCCTTATTGCAATTTCAATTGAAGCCTGAAATGTATTAGCTGCAAGAACAAATTTGATTTTTAACATAGATTATTCCATCAACGGATATTCCCTATCCGTTGAAAGTCAAAATAGTTCTGTCAACGGATGTTCATTATCCGTTGAAAGTCATATACATTTCTGGAATTTTTATCCGTCAACGGATAAAACTGAAGTGCTCTTCAACGGATGACAGTTTACCTTATCCGTTGAAATATCACATCAGTCGATTCAAGTGTTTCACAGCCGTTGATTCTATTGTCTTAACCGTTGATACTCATACATACAGCTGTATGTATTTGTTTTAAAGGTAGTTTTCAGAATACTTACAGTTTATTCTTAAACGGCTGAAATTCACTTACACATATTTATTGTTTAATCTCTTATTTATGTTTTTTTTATTTGAGAAAGTATATAAGCCCTTCTGATTTTTCATTTTTACTTTACGCTTTCTTGAAATTTCAAAGCTTTTACAATTTTCTCTCTGCAAAACCTTCAAGTTATTCTCTGCAATTTCTACTCACAACAATGGCACCAGTAGTAAAGATTATGTCTCAATCTGGGTTCATCTATGAGAAGAACAATTTCATAGCTTTGGTAGAAAAGAATGAAGCCCACTCAGATTATCACAAAATGATGGACTTCATCAAAAACTGTAAACTTAGCTATGCAATGCTGGAAGCCCCAACGATTTACTGTGAAGTAGTTGAGGAGATTTGGACAACTGCTGAGTTCAACTCCATAGATATGACTATCTCCTTCACTCTCAAAGGTAAAAATCACTGTGTTAACTGTGATGACTTACTAGCATGTTTTAAATTACCTGAGAACAATGCCATGACACCACACACTGATAATGATGTATCCAGCATGTTAGATTCCATAGGTTATTCTCTTAACTCTGCTAGTTTAGGGAGTATTAGAAGAAAAGGCCTTAGGAAAGAATGGAGTTTTCTTGGGGATGCCTTTATCAAGGTTTTCTCTGGGAAAATTAGCAATTTTGATGCCATAACTTCATCTCTTGTTAATATGCTCTATATGCTTGTTTCTGATAGGTATTTTAATTTTAGCAACTATATTATGCTAGAATTGGGTACTAGATTAGGTAACAAAGCTAATAGACCTAATAACATCTATTATGCTAGATTCTTTATGTTATTGGCTAACCATGTTGCTGAAGGTTTGGTCATTACGAATGAGAATAATAAACTCAAGTGCTGGGCACAAGAGAAAAGAGTTCTTGCAGATTTATTGAGAATGGATCTCAACAACAGTGTGCCATTGGTATATTTACCAATCATGAATGCACCACAGGTAGGTGAGGTAATTGCTTCTACAACTCCTACTTCTTCCAACCCCTCTATTTCTTTATCTTCTAGTGTGGCCATGGAATCTGTGACAATGCCCCAACAGATTCCTACCAAGGTCACCAAAACTAAACTTTCAAAATCAAAGACAAAGACAAAGAAAACCACCTCTGTTGTTTCTCAAAAGACAACAGTTGTAACACCTACCATTAACCCTGAGGGGAGTGAACAGGGTGTGAGTGGTGAGGGGAGGGGTGAACATCAAAGAAACCCCCAGGATAAGGAAGGAGAGAAAAGTGCTTCCCAAGCTAGCCAAGCCACAGTTTCTCAAAAAGCTGTGGTGGTTGAAAAGGTTACTAGCATATCCCTAGCTGCATCCTCCCAAAAGGATGTAACTATTGAAAATAGTTCCCAACCAGGAACACACAAACGAGGGAGGGACACTAAAGCCAAACACTCACCAACAAAAGCCTTTATTAGAAGAAAGAGAGCTAGAACCCAATCTTCTACACAGGGTGCACACACTGCACAGATACATCCATCTGTATCTATGCCTTCTCAAACTCAGTTTGATGTGGCTCCAACAAATGTGGAGTCACAGCCCCATTCTCTCACAATTAACACACATCAATCACCACACACTTCCTCACCATCTCTAGATGTGGATATGTTATTCCCATCAATTCCTGATTCTCCCTCTTTACAACTCAGGGAGGAGCCCCACTCAAATACAGGTGATCATCATCTTTTAGATGATTTGTTGGATCACCCGCAAATTCTTTCAGATGTAATTGAAGGATCTGTGTCACCAAAACTCATATCAATCTACACAGATTCAACAGTTATATCACTTTCAATTTCTACTTCTTTTCCTTCTTCAACGGATATCACTCATCCGTTGACAAGTGGTTGTTCTTCAACGGATAAGCTTAACAGCAGTTATCCGTTGATACCATCAGTTTCACCTTCAACGGCTATTCCTCATCCGTTGATGGTCTCTACACACACAACTGAAACAATTCCAAGTGTAGAAGACTTGATTACTGTACAATCACTTCTAGGACTGAGGGAAGGGAGTGATAATTTGAGTGAGAGGCTGGGTTGCTCCCAGGCAAAAGGAGAGATTGAGAGCTCAAATATGCATGCTATTTCTTCCAGCATGGCAAAAGTAAGTGAGAAGAGTACCACCTTAGTAGGTGAAGGTGAGGGAGTGAGTTGTGTGAGCCAGGGGGAGCCCCTGATGCAAGAACATAGAGAAAATGAGAGAAAGGCAGGTACAGCAGATATAAGGATGGATCCAGCCATTGCTAGTGAGTCAATGATTGTGAATGATGCTGAAAAGGAAAGACAATTTCAGCAACATTACAAAGCTGTAATTGATAACATTTCCTTGGATGCTGACACTTTTACTCATCCTGTTTCAGCCTATCAAGTATTGGCTGCACAGGGCAATGTGGAGGCAGAAAAGACACTACATCTAGTACATACAACAACATCTCTTCAAAGGGACAAAACTGCTATTAACAAGATGCCTTCAACAGCTGGTGAGTCATTTGAAGAATTTGGAGTAAATTCTGATGATGATGACTTTGTTTCTTCTGATGGAAGCATGAACTTAGGGGGAGATGAAGGCCCTAGTTCTATTCCAAATCTACCTGAATGGGCCTTCACAAAGGAGTCTACAACAGGGCAATTCAATGTCTCCTTAGTCAAACAAATCAGTTCTATCAAACAGGCCATTCAGAAAACTTCTCATGCTGGTACAAAGGCTATCCTTACAGCTCACTTGGACTCACTGCATCTCATGAAGTTGCAGCAAGTAAGACAGAATCTGAGTGTGGATGAACTCAGAAAGGATATTGCTGACTTGAAATCCTACAATTCTGAAAAATTGGATTCAGTCATGCCCTTTGGTACAATGCAGAACATTTTGTTGAGATTGAAAAAGGAATCACATACTGAAAAGAGGCTGGCCAAATTGGAAGACAGAGTTCAAGTTATTGAAGATTCTGTGGCCACCATTCTTCACAACCAACAATCTCAAACAAATCTACTTGTGTAGCTGGCAAAAACACAGGGCTTGACCCCTCTCCTTGATGATAACAAAATGGGGGAGAGTAAAAGGGAAGGGGAAGGAGAGCCATCTACAAAAATCCAAATATCTAAAGTGCTAGTTCCTGCCATCACTACTTCTCCAATCATTCAAATCAAAGGAAAGCCTGATGGAATTGATTTAATCCAGCTAGAAGCAGCTAAAATTCAAGTGAAAGAGCAAAGGAGGAGAATTGATGAAAGGATGCAACAGCTGTTTGGCTCAACACAAGATAAATCAATATCTGTGAAACATAGCACAAAGGTTGAACCAATCAATATGGAGCACAAGCCAGAAAGGAGAAATAAGGTTGGAGAGACTTCTTTCAAGAATCTAAAACCTATGGTTCTCAAGCCCAACACCAGATCTAGCAAGGACTCCACAAAGAACCCTCTAGACTTTTCTCAGATGAAAGAAGTGGACTTTCCTCTTCCAAAGCCTGATGAAGACAAAGTTTTGAGTACTAGCATCATAAAACACAAGGAGACCATGGATGAGGCAGTAAGGAGAAACATGGCTATTATCTTTAGAGAGGGAAAGAGCATATGTGTGATGCAAGGACATCCCAAATTCTCAATAGCCAAGAGGGAAGAAACCAAAAGGTTAAAGAAAGAAGCTGAAAAACTCAAGGCTGACAAAAGAGCACAAGCAAAGCTTGAACAAAAGCTAAAGTCAAGTCTAGTTGAAAATGAGAAAGGAATTGAAGTCAGGGGTGAAGACAAGATTGCAAACTTAGATGAGGTTTTTGGGAGTATATTTGGTGAAAGCATGGAGGAAAAAGAGAAATGGCAGAAGGGAAACAGAAGAAAGGCCAAGGCACATAGAAGGAGTGAAGGAAACACTAAAGAAACTAAATCTCTACCTTCCATACCTGAACCCTTTGTTGCTGATCCCACTATAAACATCCATGGTGAACCAATCATCCCAAAAGAGGAACCTATTGATTGGGACACCATCAATTTGCCTACCTTTTTAACCACTCTTCCACTACCAAAGAAACAGAAAAGAAAATCCAAATCTACACCTCCCCTAAACTCTAAGAAATTCACTCAAAAACACAAACCTAACCCTAAGCCACCCATTTCTAAAGATGATTATGTTCACATCTGTGACATAAAAGAAATTTCAGACATTGAACTCTATCTGGATGAGCTGGAGGATGTAAGGGGAATTGCTGCTTACAGACAGCTACCAAAGAGATTGGTGTTCAGATACAAAGGAGCTGGGGAAAGAACATGGCCTCTCTACAGGATTCTGAATGAAGGCTACTCTACCTTGATCAGAGTCTTTTCAGCCATACAAAAGGATTCTGGCTTTACCAGGACTGCCAAGACTGAAATTCTCAACAAGATTGCCAACATAAGGAAAACTTGGAGGGAGCCCAATGCTTTGCCCAGAACCTTACTCATTCAAGAAAGGGGAACTACAATTCATAAATCACCTCATTGGTTGATGGAATTCAGAGATGCTAAAGGAGTCAGAAGATTTTTCAGACTTGAAGACCAACTCAAGATTGCCAGCAATGAAACTCTCAAAGAAATGCAATCTAAGTTGGATATCAGTGATGAAGATGAAGCTGAATTCTTCAGACAACTCCCACTCCAAATTGAGGAAAATGACAAAGGGCTAGGAAAGAAAACCAGGGATCAAAGAAGAAAAAGATGATTTGCTCAGGCTAGAGGAGCATCCTTGGAAACACTGTAAATCTTCAATTACCTTCTAGTACATACACTTTTGCAGCACTTTTAAATTTCTACTTAGTTTCAGTTCATATATTTGTTAAGTGTTTTGTTATCATCAAGTTAACCTTGAATTTATGTCTACAATTCTTATAGACATAAATAGGGGGAGATTGTTAGGAATATATGTGCATTAGTTTGATGATATGTTTAACAAAACACTTAAGTAGAAATCTAGTGTTTGTAGCCTCAACGGATAAGACCACTTTGGCTATCCGTTGATGGTGTAGCTTTACTTAGAAATAAGTCTAGTATTGTAGCACATTTCAGTCTCTGAATTTGAGATATAATTCTTAAATGTTGAGGGAAATTATAAGTCATGTTGACTACTAAAGGATATGCAGATAGGAAGGTCAATTGTAAATATCTCATGCCTTGTAATTTTGTATAAATGAAATGGTGTCAACGGATAACTTAAAGACCTTCAACGGATGAGAAACAAAGCTTCAACGGATGTCTCTAAAGCTTCAACGGATAACATCCTTCAACGGATGAGTGCATCAACGGATAGAGCTTCAACTGCTAACACATCAACGGATAAAGCCATCAACGGATGAAGGCTTCAACGGATGTTCTGTTAAATAGCAGTTGACAAGTGGTAGTTGTACCTACAAACAGAGGCACATGGGTTGACAGAGACAACTGAGATGTGGTAGCCTATTTCAGGAACATCAGAAAAAGCAGCCGTTCTACTCTAGTATAAAGAGGCAATAGTCAACAATGCACTGGAGTAAAATGGAGAAGAAACAAGTGGAGAACTTATTTTATTATTGTACTTTTTATCTTTGTCTTCACTTGTAAACTTGGTGTTATATAAACCAAGTAGCAGCTAGTAATTAGACAGAATTTTTCCAGAGCTGTTTAGAAAAATCTTGAGAAAAATTATCTAGTTTGTACTAGGATGCAGCTGTGATCAACTTCTTGAATCACAGATTTTCTGAAATACCATCTCTGGTGGAATAACAAATCCACCAGAAAAGTTTTTAAGGTCTGTGGTGTTCTGTACTTTTGTGCTTGAATATATATCTGTCTGTATTAGCTTAAAGCAATTCACACACTTGTTTATCTTAAACACACAGCCTTTGAAACTGCTCAAAACTTGAAAAAGTTTTGAGATTTACATTCAACCCCCCTTCTGTAAATCTCATTGTTAGTTCACTAGGAATAAAAGCCTCCAAGGAACCTCATGGGATAAGGAATCAGCTTCCTACTCCTTAGGACTCCTAAGTCTATCCTAAATCAGAGACTTGACCACCAAGTCTCCTATACCAAGTCCAATTCAAGGACTCCCAACATCTATATAAGGGGTCTCACCCCACAGATCAGAACTACATTTTTTAACTTGATCCTTGGCAATCAGCAAGGTACGTAGGCATCTTGTTAAGGCAGATTGAGTCACGAAACACAAGAGCAGTCAAAATCGAGCCTTGAAGCTCACGTTTCTTATTATTAGATACAACAATTATATATATTAGTTTTAATCCATAACATTTGGCGCCGTCTGTGGGACACGCACAACAACAACCATGGCGAGAACACGGAGAACAACTAGAGCTCTGGAGGAAGGAACACCATTGGGAATAACCCAGATGATTTCGTCCACCGTGGAGATACCTCCCTACTCAACTTATGCATCTACTCAAGCGGAAACCCATATAGGGGCAACTCAACCTCAGCCACAAGGGACGACTCCCCCGACTATTCAAGGTACGAATCCTCAAGTTTAACAAGTACATATACCTGTGAATTCCTGACCCGTCGGGTATGAATACTCAACTGTTGTTACTACTGACCCCCCCTTATAGGATGCCCCTTCACCCCGAGGTTGGAGGAAGTGGATATGCTGGGCGAAGTGAAGCACGAGGGCAATCGCTCCCCTATATACGAGGTTTGGCTCCTATCCCCTAGGATCGGGAATTTTCTGGTCCTTACACTGAGAGAGACTCTGAATCTTCGGATGATGAAGTGGCCCCGAGAAGGAGGCGTCCTGGCAAAGAGCCAATGGCCGATGGAAGGCAACGCCCTCAAAACACCCCAGGGGCGAATCCCCAAGAAGTGCAGGAAAGGATCAGGGCTCATGAGGCTGAGATCCAAAGGCTGAGGCGTGATTTGGAGGCTCACCAGACCCCAGATACCTCCTAGGGGGAAAAATCCTCCTCCTGTCATAGACCTGGATGGTCCAGTACGAAGAAGGGCTGTCGTCCCAAGAACTGATCCAAGCAATCTCCTTCCCCTTGGAGATCCTGATGATCCAACTCCACCCTTCACAGAAGAGATAATGAATGCCCATATCTCAAGGAAATTCAAGATGCCCACTATCAAAGCCTATGATGGCATGGGAGACCCCGCTAATCATGTTAGGACATCCTCTAATGCACTGCTGCTGCAACCCATGAATGATGCTATAAAGTGTCGGGCCTTCCCTCAAACCCTGTCGGGTATGGCTCAAAGATGGTACAGTCGCTTGCCCCCAAACTCTATTGGATCGTTCAGAGAATTAAGTCAGGCTTTTATTAAGCAGTTCATCAGTGAGAGAGTCCATGAGAAAAGTTCAGCATCTCTTATGAGTATTATGCAGGGAGTTAAGGAGTCTTTGAGAGATTACCTGAATCGTTTTACAAAGGAGGCTTTAAAAGTCCCAGACCTTGATGATAAGGTAGCCATGATAGCACTGCAACAAGGAACTAGGGATGAGTTTTTCAAGATGTCCTTGGCCAAACGTCCCCCTGAAAGCATGTTGCAGCTCCAAGAGAGGGCAGGGAAGTATATCAAGGTTGAAGAAAGCATGAAGAAGACTGTAGTAAGTAATGAGTCCACTGGAGGCAAGAAGCGAAAAACTGATCTGGAGTATATCGCCAAGGACAAGTATCCTAGAACCGAACAAAACCCTAATTCAACCCCCAAGAAGGGAGGACCTGGGCAAAAGTTCACCGAATATGTTAAGCTGAATGCTCCTAGAAGCCAGATCTTGATGGAAATCGAGAAAGATCGAGATATTCATTGGCCTAAGCCCTTGAAGGCTGATCCCGCCAAACTAGATAAGAGCAAGTATTGCAGATTCCACAAAGATGTTGGCCATGACACCGATGAGTGTAGGCAATTGAAAGACGAAATTGAGTTTTTGATTCGAAAAGAAAGATTGAACAAGTATACTGGAGAAGGAGGGGACAGGAATAATAATGGAAGGAAGAACTTTGAAGATCGTAGGAGGGACCAGGACGATCAGGGGTGTAATCCCCAACCTAGAGGGCCGGTTATAAATGCAATTTTTGGAGGGCCGCGACCCCGAGGGCCTGTGATAAACACGATCTTTGGAGGTCCAACTGCTGCTGGATTGTCCAAAAATTCCAGAAAGACATATACTAGAGAGGTTATGCATATTGTTGGAGAAGCCCCGAAGAGGGCCAGGACAGAAGTAACATTGGCTTTTGATGATTCAGACCTAGAGGGTGTAAAGTTTCCTCATGACGACCCGCTGGTCATAACACCAATAATAGGAAATAGCCCGGTGAAGAGGGTTCTTGTGGATAATGGTGCTTCTGTGGATATATTGCTCCACGACGCCTTTCTAAGGATGGGGTATAACGACTCCCAGTTGACACCAACCGACATGCCAATATATGGATTTGCTGGAGTAGAATGTCCTGTGGAAGGGATAATCAAATTGCCAACCACCATAGGTACGGAACCAAGGCAAGCAACGCAGATGTTGGATTTCGTGGTGGTAAAAGCTAGTTCAACTTATAATGCTATCATGGGGAGAACAGGGATACATGCCTTCAAGGCAGTCCCCTCTTCCTACCATTCAGTTATGAAGTTTCCCACCCGAAACGGGATTGGAGAAGAGAAAGGAGATCAAAAAATGGCTAGAAGCTGTTATGTGGCCTCTTTGAGGGCAGATGGAGTCGGGGGGCAGGTTCTTCCTATTGAAGATATGGATGTCCGAGAAAATGATGAGAAGAGAGGAAAGCCAGCAGAAGACTTGGTTTCCGTTCCTTTAGACCCCGAGAATCCTGAGAGGATGACTTTTATTGGAGCCACATTAGAGGAGCCCCTTAGAGGGAAATTGGTGAAATTTTTGCAAGAAAATAGTGATGTGTTTGCATGGTCAGCAGCTGATATGCCAGACATAGACCCGGAATTGATTACTCACAGGTTAAACGTGGATCCAAGCCGGAAGACAGTGAAACAAAAGAAAAGAAATTTTGCCCCGGAAAGACAAGAGGTTATAAAACAGGAAGTAGAAAAGCTCTTAGAGGCTGGTTTAATTGAGGAGATCCAATTTCCGGAGTGGTTAGCAAACCCTATAATGGTGAGGAAGGCTAATGGAAAGTGGAGGATGTGTATAGACTTTACTGATCTGAATGATGCATGCCCTAAAGACTGTTTTCCGCTGCCAAGGATTGATACTTTGATTGATGCCACTGCTGGGCATGAGATGCTGAGTTTCATGGATGGATTTAGCGGATACAACCAGATCAAAATGCATAAGGATGAAATTCCAAAGGTATCATTCATCACTAACTTTGGTGTTTATTGTTATCTTGTTATGGCGTTTGGTCTCAAGAATGCAGGAGCCACCTATCAAAGGTTGGTGAATAAAATTTTTAAGGACTTTATTGGAAAAACTATGGAAGTCTATGTTGATGACATGTTAGTCAAGAGTCTAGTAAAGACTGATCATATAAACCATTTGAGGGAAGCTTTTGAGGTCCTGAGGTACCACAAGATGATGTTGAATCCTACGAAGTGTGCTTTCGGAGTAGGATCCGGGAAGTTCTTGGGATTGATGGTCTCAAAGAGAGGAATTGAGGCTAACCCTGACAAAATAAAGGCGATCCTGGACATGGAACCACCAAAAACTGTCAAGGATGTTCAGAAACTCACCGGAAGGGTTGCCGCGCTAGGACGATTCGTCTCCAAGTCAGTAGACAAGTGCCTATCATTCTTCAAGTCACTAAAGAACATCAAGGACTTTGTATGGAATGAGGAAAACCAGAAGGCATTCGAAGAGTTAAAGAAGTATATGGCTCATGCCCCGTTGTTGGCCAAACCATCTTTGAATGAAGTTTTATTCTTGTACTTGGCTGTTTGAGAAAGCGCCTTGAGCGCGGTGTTGGTTAAGGAGGAACTGAAAGTTCAGAAACCCGTATACTATGTCAGCAACATTTTGCATAGTGCTGAGTTGAATTATTCAACTATTGAGAAATTCGCTTTAGCCTTGGTAATGGCTTCGAGAAAGCTGCGTCCTTATTTTCAGGCTCGCCAGATTGAGGTGCTAACAAATCAGCCCCTGAGAAATATCATTCACAGTCCCAAGGCAAGTGGGAGATTGATTAAGTGGGCAATAGAGCTGGGAGAGTTCGATCTCAAGTATAAGCCACGTACGGCAATAAAAGCCCAGGCACTAGCTGACTTCGTGGTGGAATATACCATACCCAACCAAGAAGTCGGGGGGCAGGAAGATGCCATACCTCAAGACAAGGGAGTCGATAATGGGGGCAAAGAGAAGGATGATAAAGAATATTGGGTTCTCTATTTTGATGGAGCATAAAAAATAAACTCCAGTGGAGCAGGATTGGTTTTGCAAAGCCCTGATGGGTTCTTAATTGAGTATGCTATGAAGCTAGACTTCCCAACCACAAACAATGAGGCAGAATATGAAGCCCTGATAGCTGGCCTTGGTCTAGCTGGGATACTTAGAGTCAAAAACTTAAAGGTCCGTGGAGACTCGAAGCTGATCATATCCCAGGTAAAGGGAGAATTTGAGGCAAGGGATGATACGATGGCTAAGTATGTCCGCCTAGTAAGGGCTGTGATGACCCAATTTAATGAATGCCATGTTGAACACATTCAGAGGGAAGAAAATACTAAGGCAGATGCGCTATCAAAGTTTGCTTCATCTGAGATAGAAGAAAGTTCGGGAAGTGTGTACTTCCGTGTTTTGAAGACACGAAGCATAGATGTTAAGCTTGTGGCTCCCATAGGCCTGGGAACGTCATGGATTGATCCTATCAAGGCTCACATTCAAACCGGTTGGTTGCCAAGTGATGCAACTGAAGCATGGAAGTTAACTGTTCGAGCACTAAGGTACTCTTTGATAGATGGGATCTTTACAAAAGATCTTTCGTGGTTCCCTACTTGAGGTGTCTCAGGCCCGATGAGGCACGCTTGGCTCTTGAAGAAGTGCATGAAGGTATTTGTGGACAACACTTGGGGGCAGGGCCTTGGCTCATAAGATAACTCGTCTAGGCTTTTATTGGCCAGAAATGATGGCCGATGCCAAAGAATATGTGAAGAAGTGTGACCATTGTCAGAAGCATGCACCTGTTGTTAGACAACCTCCCGAGATGCTGACATCTATCAACTCGCCCATTCCCATTGCTATGTGGGGGATGGATATTCTGGGGCCTTTCCCTATGGCCACGGCACAAAGGAAGTTTCTGATTGTAGCCATTGATTATTTCACCAAGTGGATTGAAGCCAAACCCTTGGCCAAAATCACAACTAAGCAGGTTGCACAATTCCCGTGGGAAAACATTATGTGCCGATATGGAATTCCCCGTATCCTCGTCACTGACAATGGAACGCAATTCAACAACGAGGAATTCAAGAAGTATTGTGAAGAAAATGAAATTGAGTTACGATTCACCTCTGTGGCTCACCCGCAAGCTAATGGGCAAGCGAAAGTAGCAAATCAAATAATCCTGGATGGACTAAAGAAGAGGATCGAGAAGTCAAGAAATAATTGGGTGGATGAGATACTTCCCATATTATGGGCCTATAGGAC